>NW_022436962.1:7492858-7572198 GCF_009761245.1 Sapajus apella | reverse complement strand
AATTCTCCTGCCTCAGCCTCCTGAGTAGCTGGGATTACAGGCACGCGTCACCATGCCCAGCTAATGTTTTGTATTTTTAGTAGAGACGGGGTTTCACCGTGTTGACCAGGATGGTCTCGATCTCTTGACCTCGTGATCCACCCGCCTCGGCCTCCCAAAGTGCTGGGATTACAGGCGTGAGCCACCGCGCCCGGCAACTATTAAACTCTTAATTACCAGAGACAACTCTAGACTCTTAATAGCTCAGAAAGGGCACAGAGAGGAATCTACAAAGAAACCTTATAAAATAGCCTTTATCATCCATTAGTTTCCCCCATATATTTACTTTTCCACAGTTTGCCATCCTTAAAAACCTAAACCGCTTTTCCTTTGCGTTTTGCTTTTTGAGACAGAGTCTCACCCTGTCGCCCAGGCTGAAGTGCAGTGGCATGATCTTGGCTCGCTGCAATCTCTGCCTCCCGGGTTCAAACGATTCTCCTGCCTCAGCCTCCCGAGTAGCTGGGATTACAGGCACCTGCTACCACCCCCAGGTAATTTTTGTAATTTTGGTAGAGACGGGGTTTCATCATGTTGTCCAGCCTGTTCTCGAACTCCCAACCTTGTGATCTGCCCACCTTGGCCTCCCAAAGTGCTGGGATTACAGGCATGAACCACAACACCTGGTTCCTTTCCTTTTTTTAAATTTGAAATAAAGTCTCACTCTGTTACCCAGGCTGGAATGCAGTGACATGATCAAGGTTCACTGTAGTCTCAACCTCCTGGGCTCAAATGATCCTGAGTAGCTGGGATTACAGGCATGCACCACCATGCCTGTCTAACTTTTTTTAATTTGTAGAGACGGGGTCTCCCTGTGTTGTCCAGGCTGGTCTCAAATTTCTAGGCTCTAGCCATCCTCCAGCCCTGACCTCCCAAAGTGCTGGAATTATAGGTGTGAGCCACGATACTCAGCCCTAAATTGCTTTTCCTTTACCTTGTCGCTTCTCTACAAATTTATTGTTCTTTGCTAAGATGCTATATGCCCCAAGTTCTAAACACCACTTCGAGTTACTCATCACTGACTTCTCGTGTGTATCCATGTCACATTTGTTAATGAACTCTGTTTGTTTTTCTGTTTGTTTGTCTGTCATACCTCAGTTTAGTTTCTGGGGCCCCAGCTGCAGAACCTAGGAGGGTAAACAAAAAGGTTTTTTTCCTCCCCTACAGTGGATAATTGTGCACTATCTGTCACACAATAGCATTTATATACTTCTCAAAGTGGCAGAAATGACCCTGCTCATAAAAGACCCAAAGATACGGTCACTCTGTTGCATATAAAAATAAGAAGCACATAACTTACAATTACGCTTAGTAGTCAGTGTTTCTTGGAAATTATCTAGATGCCTAATGAATATCCAATCATTGTTGCAATTTAGAATCACTCTAAAATTTTAAGTTACCAAAGGTCTTGGAAATTACAAGCTAATTATTGTTGAAATAAAGCTAGTCAGAATAAGTTTTCTATTTGGTTAAACATATATTTATATGTTTTATAATCTTAAACATTACATAAAACTAACACTAACTATTCAATCAGTAGATCTGTATGAATTAAAGTGCATACCTAAGTAGAATAAAAATGTACACTTATATTTAGTGCCTATAATTCAGAAAAAATATAGTTGTTTTTACTAAACCAAAAATATTAAACTAGTTTTGTTTGCCAGAGATTTATCTAAATTATGTTAACTCGTGTTCTTAAAATATTTCTATAAGAATACTTCTTTTTTCACATTAAAAATATTAGAGGGCCAGGTGCAGTGGCTCACGCCTGTAATCCCAGCACTTTTGGAGGCTAAGCGGGGCCAGGTCACTTGAGCCCAGGAGTTTGAGACCAGCCTGGGCAACATGGTGAAGCCCCATCACTACAAAAAGTACAACAATTAGCCAGTCACGATGGTGTGTGCCTGTAGCTAGTCCCAGATATTTGCAAGGTTGAAGCAGGAGGGTCACTTGAGCCCAGGAGGTCTAGGCTGCAGTGAACCATGATAGTGCCACTGCACTACAGCCTAGGTGACAGGGTGAGACCCTGTGTCAGAAAAAAAGAAAAAAATAAATAAAAAAATAGAGGTTCTATTTCCTTAATTTCTGGGAATTTTAGGAATACTTCGTTTGTGTAAGTGTGTGTTTATCTCTAAGCCAATCAAAAATAGATTCTTTTCTAAGAGATTTATTTGGAGGCAGGATAATACTACTACAGATTCACACAATGAGCGCTAAAGGCTTTTGTGAGTTATGGACGCATAAACATACAGACAGACCGAGAAAGAACGCTTGGAGCTCCAATTCTGAAATTTCCACTATGGGTCAAGCATAACCATAAGGTGGGTCACACAGCTAGAGTTAGTGCAAAGTCCTTTGAACTGACTGCACCATGAAGTACACCATAGTCAAGCCATGGTGACCCTTGTGACCTGCACATACATGTCCAGATGGCCTTCCAGAACCAGAAAGTCTGAGCTAATAGGAAAACCACAAAAGAAGAAAAATAGCTAGCTCCTGCAGTGCCTGATTAACCAACCTTGTGACATTCTGCCATTGTTCCTGCCTCAACTGATAAGCCAACCTTGTAATAGTAGACCCTGTGATGCACCCCATTGGCTTGCAAAAACCGCCCTGAACTGTAACTCTCCACTGCCTACCCCAAACCTATAAAATCAGCTCCTATCCCACCACCCTCTGCTGACTCTCTTTTCGGACTTAGCCCGCTCACAACCGAGTGAATAAACAGCCTTGTTGCTTATACAAAGCCTGTTTAGGTAGTCTCTTCATTCAGAGCGCACTTAACAGCACAGCCAGGATTCCAGCCCTGGCACCCTAGCTCCACAAGTGATTGAGTTAACCACTTGAAATAGCCCTACTTCATGGCTGGGCACAGTGGCTCACACCTGTAATCCCAGCACTTTGGGAGATGGAGGTGGGTGGATCACCTGAGGTCAAGAGTTTGAGACCAACCTGGTCAGCATGGTGAAATCCCATCCTACAAAATCACAAAAATTAGACCGGCATGATGGTGGGTGCCTGTAATCTCAGCTACTTGGGAGGCTGAGGCAGGAGAATCGCTTGGACTTGGAAAGCAGAGGTTTAAGTGAGCCGAGATTGCACCACTGCACTCCAGCTTGGGCGACAAAGCAAGACTCCATCTCAAAAAAAAAAAAGTCCTACTTTACAAAAATAGGGAAAATCGGTGTGGCCATAATAAAAATTTCCTCTTAGGGAGGGGGAATAAACGAAATTTCCAGTACAGCTCCAACACTTTGATAGCGAGTGAGGTACCCAGGTCCTGCTGGGCAGGAACAAATGCTGAGGTAAAAAATAACACCTATATGGCCAGGCACAGTGGCTCACATCTGTAATCCCAGCACTCTGGGAGGCCGAGGCAGGCAGATTGTTGGAAGTCAGGAATTGGAGACCAGCCTGGCCAACATGGTCTCCAACCACATTGAAGAAACCTCATCTCTACTAAAACTACAAAAATTGAGGCCGGGCGCTGTGGCTCATGCCTGTAATCCCAGCACTTTGGGAAGCCTAGGCGGGTGGATCACGAGGTTGAGAGATTGAGACCATCCTGGCCAACATGTGGATCAAGAGATTGAGACCATCCCGGCCAACAAGGTGAAACCCTGCCTAAAAAAAAAAAAAAAAAAAATTATCTGGGTGTGGTGGCAGGCACTTGTAATCCCAGTTACTCAGGAGGCTGAGACATAAGAATAGTTTGAACCCAGGAGGTGGAGGTTGCAGTGAGCCCAGATTGTGCCATTGCACTCCAGTCTGGGCGACAGAGAGAGGCTCCATCTGAAAATAGTAATAATAACAACACCTACAAATCTAAATGGTATCAGGTCCATTATTGTTTCCTTAATCAGAGCATGAGTTTGAGTTTCCCTGTCGGGTAATTCAGTTGTCACAAATTCTACCCTCTGAGAGGCTATACCTGTCCCATTCCCCAGAACACACTCAGTGGCCTGCTACTTATAAATGTTGGTATCCTTTGGCTGTACTGCCCAACTAATGGCCAAAAAACAGAAAAAAAAAAAAACAAAAAAAAAAAAACAAAAAACATTTTCCAAGAAGCATTTTTGACCAACTATTCCCAAGACTAGTTGAACTTCAGTGTGACTTCTTAGGCTAAAGCTCTAAACAATCTCCACTTTCTTCTCAAGGCAAAACATCCCTTCAAAAGAGTTCTCAGGCTGCAGCATTCTGAATGGATGCTTGGGCTTCATGGTGCAGTGGCTCATTTTCTCCCACAGTTTCTTATACTGTAAGCTGGACTTCTGCTCAAATATGGATAAAATTTGCTAGAAACTTTGCTGTTTCTTCTCCTGAGAGTACTGGTGACTCCAGAGCTGAGTAAGACCTGTTCTGTTCTGGGTAAATGTGCCCCACCTATCTCTCTTTTTTTTTTTGAGACAAGAGTCTTACTCTGTTCCCCAGGCTGGAGTGCTACTGCACGATCATGGCTCACTGCAGCCTCAGTCTCCTGGGCTCAAGCCATCATCCTGCCTCAGCCTCCTGAGTAGCTGGGACTACAGTCATGCGCCACTATGCCTGGCTAATTTTTGTTTTTTGTAGAGATGAGGTCTTGCTGTGTTGCCCAGGCTGATCTTGGGATTATAGCTTCAAGCAATCCTCCTGCCTCAGCCTCCCAAAGTGTTGAGATTACAGGCATGAGCCACCACACCCAGCCCCTCCCCCCCATAAACATCAGCTAAGCCTCTATTCTATTCTTTTATTATTATTGTCATTGTCCTTGATATAAGCCTATTGATTTGATTCATTTCGCTCCATTCAGGACTCTTACGGGCATGGTCGGGTATAGTGCTGAGATTTTCTGGGCCAACTATTGTCTCTTGTATGTTCTCATTATTTGGGTATGGGCAATCACCAGTCATTCAGTGATCTTCCAGGTCATTGTCCAGCTTCTTACACATACGTACGTGCATACATTGTGATGTTAATTGCATAGGATTTTTTTAAAGAGATCTTGTCTCTAAAAAATATATATGTTAGGTCGGGTGTGGTGACTCACACCTATAATCCAAGCACTTTGGAAGCCAAGGCAGGCGGATTACCTGAGGTTGGGAGTTCAAGACCAGCCTGATCAACATGGTGAAACCCCGTGTTAAAAAAAATGTATATATATATGTGTATATATATGTATATAAAGAAAAAAATATATATTTTATATATATGAGACAAGATCTCTTAGCAGCTTTCCATGAAGTCTTTCCTGTAGGAAAAAAAAAAAATGGCCAAAAAGTTAAATTTGTAGGCCGGGCACGGTGACTCACACCTGTAATTCCAGCACTTTGGGAGGCTGAGGCGGGTGGATCACGAGGTCAGGAGTTTGAGACCAGCCTGAGCAACACGGTGAAACCCCATCTCTATTAAAAATACAAAAATTTGCCGTGCATGGTGGCGCGTGCCTGTAATCCCAGCTACTCAGGAGGCTGAGGCAGGAGAATCGCTTGAACCCAGGAAGTGGAGGTTGCAGTGAGCTGAGATCAGGCCATTGCACTCCAGCCTGGGCAACAAGAATGAAACTCTGTCTCAAAAAAAAAAAAAAAAAAAAGGTCAAAAAGCCAAATTTGTAGACAGAGAAAGAATAAAATCATCCTAATTTCAGAGGCCACTTAACTGCCACTTTTCAGGAGGCTCTCTAGTCTTGATAAGGGCAAGGATATCACAACTGTCTTATTCAATTTTTTCTGGATGGTCCTAAACCAAGGTGGCAGGTTTAGTTTAAAAATAGAAGGTAGTATGTTCCGTTCTCTAAATTACAAGATGTTTTAGAATACTGTGTTATTTTGACTTAGAAAAAATCTATAAATGAACTTTGTAGATGAGGTAACTAGAAATAGCTAGAACAAGGACACCTCTCTGTCTAGTCTAGACAAAGACACCCGTTCATAGTATAAGGAGAAGGGACACTGGAAGAACAGTTGCTCTACCTTCGCCCAAATGATAGGATCTGAAAAGACAAAGGGCAAAGTTTGGTTGCCAAATGACAGCTGTGCAGGAGTAGCTGCTCCGGTCTCTCCACAATTGCCCTTAACACAAAAGGGAGAAATTTCCAAGCAATTGCAAAAACAGAATGCTTGCTGTCTACCACAAAGCCTACCACCATTCTATCGTTTTCTTCCTTGGAGTAATAAAAAGTTATCAGTGGTAGGAATCTCAGAAGGCCCCAGTCTCTGCCTTTGTCTCAGCTGTTTCCTGTCTGCTTGGGCTTTCTCATTCGTCAACACACTTTCTGCTTAGTAATTTCACTCCAGTTACTTTGTTATAAGTGGAGTACCATAATTTGCCAAATAGTTTGATGATGGCAGAGACTGATTAATTACTGCCTGATGCCTCCCCTATTAACATTTCAGACCTTGGACCTAGCTGTGATAGACTCTGGGCCAAAGGCAATTCAAACATGGGACACATAACAAAGGCTCGATCCTTAAATATCTCAACTGATCTAGCTATGACTTCCCAAAACTGCTAAAAAAAAGGAGGATATTGAAGCTCGTTAGGCTGTCTTATCATGTAAGCTGCCAGAAAAAAAAAAAATTATTCCTTGAACTAGCCCTTGTATTAACTGCATTCTGCCCATCAAAAAGGCCTGTAGGTTCAGCAGCCGCGTCGTACAAGAGCTAGGGATATTAATAATTTGCTTTCTTGCTTCCCTGTAATCGCCAGTGCCAATTTCATCCTATCCTCAATCCCTGAGACAGCTACTTACTCTATAGTCATAGGCGTATTCCTTACATGCTTGGCATGTCCTTGCAAACATACTCAGTATTTATTTGGGAAAACCAACAACACGTGTGGACATGATGTCCAAAAGGCTTACAGAAGCATCCTCTTATTTTGCCCAAGTACTCAATCATAAGCTTGGAGACATCCAATTCTCCTATAAATTGATTCTTTTTTTTATTTGAAATGAAGTTTTGCTCTTGTCACCCAGGCTGGAGTGTAATGGCGCGATCTTAGCTCACTGCAACCTCCATCTCCTGGGTTCAAGCGATTCTCCTGCCTTAGCCTCCCAAGCAGCTGGGATCACAGGCCTGTGCCATCATGCCCAGTTAATTTTGTATTTTTAGTAGAGATGGGGTTTCTCCATGTTGGTGAGGCTGGTCTTGAACTCCTGACCTCAGTTGATCCGCCTGCCTCAGCCTCCCAAAGTGCTGGGATTACAGGCGTGAGCCATCATGCCCGCCCAGGAATCTATTCTTATAAACTATGATGCCCTTCTGTTATGCTCTCCAGATGAAAAGGCTTGCAAAATCAATTCTCTCTGTTTGCAGAGAGTGTTTACATACAAGGCACACAATGTCTTTAAGAATAAATTCCTAAGTTTATTGCATTCAAGTCCATTATTTAGGCCAGGACATCACACAAGCTGGAAAGCCTCTTCGTTGAAACATTTAGAGACTTGCCCCCATCCCATTATTAAAAGACAACATCGTGGATTTCTCATTCTCATAGAAAACCATAGACATTGGATTCCTAATTTTGAGAACTTGCTGTCCCTTTAAATGTTCTCATAAGACCAGAAGTACCTGAGCCCTTGCCCTGCACGGGTTCAATTGAGACTATTTTCTATGACTTAAAGGGCTTCCTTCCAAACATTCCTGTCCTTGAATTTCCCAATTACTGTAAACCTTTCTATGTATACATGAAAGATCACAACAAATCTTGGGGGTTTCTAAATCAAAAGCGCAATGGACATCATAGTCCAGTAGCTTATTTTGGCCACTCGCTTGACCCTGTAGCAAAAGCCTACCCTTCTTGTTTGTGTGTGGTCACAGCAGCTGCAAAGTTAGCTGAAGCCTTTGATGATTTAGTCTTAGGATTTCCACTTAACCTCATGGTCCCTCATGCTGTTCAAGCCTTATACTCAGCTGAAAGCACCCGACATTTTTCTGTTTCCAGACTGACCTCCTATGAAACCCTTCTCTTCTAACATGCATATCTTTCCAGTACTGCAATACCCTAAACCCCACCGCCTTTTTTCCCTTCCAGAGGAAGGTGAAACTCATGACTATAATGCATGAGTTTGGAAGGATTCTTTGCCTTACTCTGGTCTTGATTTCTAAATTAATTCCACAGAAGTAAAATAACACATTTTGTGGTATATGGTTCCATGTACACCAAAAAAGAATTTTCAGGCTGAGCACAGTGGCTTACATCTGTAATCACAACACTTTGGGAGACTGAGGTGGGCAAATCACCAGGTCAGGAGTTCAAGACCAGCCTGACCAACATGATGAAACACCATCTCTACTACAAATACAAAAATTAGCTGGACATGGTGGTGCATGCCTGTAATCTCAGCTACTTGGGAGGCTGAGGCAGAAGAATCACTTGAACCCGGAAGGCAGAGTTTGCAGTGAGCCGAGATCACACTATTTCACTCCAACCTGGGTGACACAGCTAGACTCCATTAAAAATTTTTTTCAAAAATAAATGAATAAAATAAAAAATAAGCCTGGGCACAGTAGCTCACACCTGTAATCCCAGCACTTTGGGAGGCTGAGGAAGTGGGATCACGTGAGACCAGGAGTTCAAGACCAGTCTGGCCAACATGGTGCCCAATTCACAAATCATTCATTGCTCAGTTAAACTCCTTTCAATTTAATTCAGCTGAAGTTTTTCTTTTAACAGATGGTGACAGAAGTGTGGTCTGAGGTAGAGCTTCTCAAAAACCACAGGAGTGCTGAGTGAACAAACAAGGTACCTGCAGGACCCACCTGTGTACATTGAGCTCTTAGAGCAGCTGGGGATCGTGGGTAAGTTCTCTCAATTTTGTAGCTCCACAGATTTGTGTTTTGAGCTCTCTGAGTTTCTTTGAGCAAATTTCTGATCCAAACTGGGTTTGGAAGTCGCAGCAGAAATTGGACTGAGTCCAGGAACGGATTTGATCCGATAATTAACTGGCTTGGATCTGTTAGAGGCCTCTTACATCTGACTAGCTCAGAAAGAAACTGGTAGTAAATGGTAATATTGCAGGGTGTGTAAAATTTGGCTTTTAAAAATTTGAGGCAATTTTTGTGTTCTGCCCCTTTGTTTCATTTTTCTTGTGGTTGGAAAAAAAAAAATCATTGGCTAAGTTAATCAAGGGAACCAGAAAGTAAAGCCAATATTTTAGGTAAAAGTTGGATCCTTAATTTCTGGAAAACTGAGTTCCTTCTGGCTTATACCTTAGGCACAAAAAGCAGCAAAGTCTTATAGAAATGGTAAAATCTTACTAAGGATAGCTTAAATGGAATGTTCTGAATAAATAACAAGGCATTGAAGTGCATTTTAGAATGAGGACCCTCAAATATTAAATCTGCTAACCTTTTAGCTTATCCTGATCCAAAGGAAAAGCCTGCTGTGGCACCAATTGACTGACTTTGGATAAGTAATGGGGTACATTTTACCTGAGTAAAGGATGGGATTTGGTTAGATACCCTCCCCTCAGTAAAGTCCCTCTTGGTTAAAAATGGGTTAAAGTGTGGAGAGACAGCAGGGGTTGGGGAGGTTGGGGACGGATAACATGGGGAGAAATGCCAGATACAGGTGATGGGGGAGAGGCGGATGGAGGCAGCAAACCACCTTGCCGTGTATGTACCTATGCAACAATCCTGCATGATCTGAGCATGTACCCCAGAACCTAAAGTAAAATTTTTTTAAAAAGTGAGTTAAGGCCGGGCGCAGTGGCTCAAGCCTGTAATCCCAGCACTGTGGGAGGCCGAGGCGGGTGGATCACGAGGTCAAGAGATCGAGACCATCCTGGTCAACATGGTGAAACCCCGTCTCTACTAAAAATACAAAAAATTAGCTGGGCATGGTGGTGCGTGCCTGTAATCCCAGCGACTCAGGAGGCTGGGGCAGGAGAATTGCCTGAACCCGGGAGGCGGAGGTTGCGGTGAGCCGAGATCGAGCCATTGCACTCCAGCCTGGGTAACAAGAGCGAAACTCCGTCTCAGAAAAAAAAAAAAAAAAAAAGTGAGTTAAAGGTGCCAGGGTCCAATCAGAGTCAAATTTGAGCCTTACCAGTCTGATATTTGGCATCCCCATACAGCCAGTTGAGCAGCAACTTGCAAAATTCAGACGCTTTTGCCTGTTGTTCCATGAAACAGAAAAATACGATTTTCTTTTTCGACGTAGCTTGGCCTCCAGGTCTATGGTGTGGAGAGCTGGATCACTAGGGCCACTCAGGAAAAACCCAGAGGCCTGGCAGGTAGGCAAAAGTGTAAGAATTTCTTACTAGTCAAACTTCTGGCCTCTCTCTCCCTCTTTCTCTGTGCAAACTGGCTGAATGAATGGTAAAAATCACTGTTTATCTCCTCTGTAAAGTTTTGATTAATGGGAAAAATGATTCATGAGGCTAATTTTTTGTTTGTTTGTTTGTTTGTTTTTAAAGATGGGATTTCACCATGATGGCCTGGCTGGTCTTGAACTCCTGACCTCAGGTGATCCACCCACCTCGGCCTCCCAAAGTGCTAGGATTACAGGCATGAGCCACCGTGCCCGGCCTCATGAGGCTAATTGTAAGCCGTATTGTGCTTTTTGTGTCTTTCTGTATTATTGTGTCATAATGAGGGGTACCTTAGGATAGAACGCGGGCTTAGGAGCCCATAAGCCTGCTGTTCAGGTGGGCCCAGCATAACTGGTCAGTAATAAACTTTGCTACAGGTCCTTGGAAAAATACTGGATGAAGTCTTTATCTTATCTTGTATGTCCTTGGGTGCTTGATCTTGTAGTTACATGGCAGTACTTTCTTTTGGCCTCCGCCATTTTAAAATTGTGGTGCAAGTTCAATTCCTGGCTTAGGGAATGAGTACTTTCTGATTGATATTTGGGTAACCTTTGCCAGTTTTTGATTCTCTTCCCCTCCATAAATTGTCTTGAATTTTCCTTTCTCAGAGAACTTGTGAGATTACTTCTGATAAAGTTTAAAAGCCAGAAATATCAGGCATTTGGCTTGGCTAAAGTCAGGTAACAAGAAATTTAAAAGCACTTTTTTTTTAGAAACTGAGTCTCGCTCTGTTGCCAGGCTGGAGTGCAATGGCACAGTCTTGGCTCACTGCAACCTCCACCTCCCAGGTTCAAGCAATTCTCCTGTCTCAGCCTCCCAAGTAGCTGGGACTACAGGTACGTGTCACCACACCAAGCTAATTTTTGTATTTTTAGTAGAGACAGGGTTTCACCATGTTGGCCAGGGTGGTCTTGATCTCTTAACCTTGTGATCCACCCACCTCAGCCTCCCAAAGTGCTGGGATTACAGGCATGAGCCATTGCGCCCAGCCTAAAAGCACTTTTTAAAAGTCAGCTTAATTAAAAGTGGATATTCAAGCTCTAACAGCCTGGGACTCCTTGGGAAAAACAACATCTACAAGAGACTCTGTTTTGGAAGAAACCTCTGTTCTCCTCATGAAACCCCAGGAATTGGATGTGGATAGATTCCTTTCAAAATCTAAGGCTGTGTTCTGTTTTGTATTGCATTATCTGACATTTTTTACCTTGGGGGTATCAGAAATTACTTCACATTATGAGAGAGCATTGGTGTGTTGTAACTACATAGGAAATATACTTTTAGGGATGTCTCGTGGCAGTTCTGGGGAAATACTTAGCTGTGCACATTTAGACCAGAGAAGCATACTCTTGGCCACATAAAAGTATGGAGATATCTGCACCCTCCACTGAAAGATAAGACTCCCATGGGGATGGGCTGACTCCCTCTTTTTTGGGCAGAAACCAGGATCTGGTATAAAAATGGGACCCTTAATTTTTGGAAAGGTTTTGCCTTTCCAGCTGTGCCTGTTTTTTATATGAGGCCCTAGAAACTGTATGCTTTCCTGACCCTGTTCTTCCAAAGACTCCACTGTAAAGCCAGCAATCCAATTAAGAAACTTAAAAGGGGCCGGGTGCGGTGGCTCAAGCCTGTAATCCCAGCACTTTGGGAGGCCAAGGCGGGTGGATCACGAGGTCAAGAGATCGAGACCATCCTGGTCAACATGGTGAAACCCCGTCTCTACTAAAAATACAAAACATTAGCTGGGCATGGTGGTGCGTGCCTGTAATCCCAGCTACTCAGGAAGCTGAGGCAGGAGAATTGCCTGAACCCAGGAGGCGGAGGTTGCGGTGAGCCGAGATCGCGCCATTGCACTCCAGCCTGGGTAACAAGAGCGAAACTCTGTCTAAAAAAAAAAAAAAAAAAAGAAACTTAAAAACTGGTAAATGAAAAATCTTACAACTACTGGGTCTTCTCCTGTCTGTCTGTGTAGTTATGTATGTGTTGTGTGTGTAATGTTTATATAAAAGAGCTATAATTAATTGGCTTTAAGAAAAATAAGCACTTAAATATTTTGAAAGAAAAATAAAAACTGCAGTGCATTTTAGTTCACGTAACTTTAGTAATCTTTGGGAAATAAAAAGTTTTAAAGATTATTGGCAAAAATAAAGACATTTGGTTTAAATTAGGCAGGTCAGAAATTAGGTTTGCTAAATATTTTAAGGTCATAAACTGCTTTGACTTTTAAAAATTGTTCAATCTGCCTAGCTTGGAAACATTAGAGTCTAGGTAAGGCCTGGGGCATGTGGAATTAACCATGACCCTAGCTATGCAAATAAATTTATAAAGATATTTTATATAAGAAGGAATCTTGTATAGTAAATTCTTGTCCTAAAGTAAAATAACTGGTTGTTTAAAAAGAAGGATGTTTAGGACAAGTCAGAAAGTCCAAGCATGTTGTAAATGGTCTGTGTAAGCTGTAAGAGGAAATTTATATACAAAAAAGTAAAAGTTGCTGAGAGTTACCATTATAATATGTAATTGAAACTACTAAAAAAAAAAAACAGTTTTACATGTAAGGTATGTGAGGAGAGTGAAATGTGTTTTTTGTAAAAGATTATAAGAAGGCATGGTAATGTAAATTATTATTATTATTTTGAGACAGAATCTTGCTCTGTTGCCCAGGCTAGAGTGCAGTAGCATGATCTCAGCTCACTGCAACCTCTGTCTCCTGGGTTCAAGTGATTCTTCTGCCTCAGCCTTCCATGTAGCTAGGACTACAGGCACATGCCACCAAGTCCAGCTAATTTTTTGTATTTTTAGTAGAGATGGGATTTTGCCATGTTGGCTAAGCTGGTCCCAAACTCCTGAGTTCAGGCAATCCAGCCTCCTCGGCCTCCCAAAGTACTAAGATTACAGGTGTGAGCCACCATGCCTAGCCTGGGAATGTAAATTTTTGCCCAGTTTAGAGGGTTAAAATTTTTTTAAATTAGATAAGAAAAAGCTAAAGATTTGAGTAAGTTGTGGAAGGTTTGTAAAAATTAATCTTGTAGAAAAAATTCTGTTTGTGAATATATTGACTAAATTTAAAGGAGTATTATGCAGTTTTTCTGTAAATCGAACATTGAAATAAAAGCACAACAGGCTTTTCTTAAAGCATTTGTCTCTTCTTACACAAAAATTGTAAAGGGTTACACAAGGTTTATTAGAATCTCATCTCATGTTTAAACTGGTTAAGTATAAGGTATTTTAAACCTCTAACATATTTGATAGGCTTCCCAAAATTAAATCTCAGCTTCAAAATTGCCTTTTCTGACCTCTAATGTTGGGATGCAATAGAGGGCACCTGAAGAATCCAAAGGAGAGATAAGCAGGATTATTTGACATGTTAAGTTACACAGGAAGCATTGTCAAAATAAAAAATAATGTTTAACCTTCTCTGGGTTATATTTTAGTGAATGACATTAATATACGTTCCAAAATTGTATGGAATTTATAAAATTCTAATATGTCTGAGTATATGCTATCAATCATAGTTATGGTTAGTGATGTTATTATAGACCACAGAAATAACCAAATTTCATTGTCTATTGTGTCTTTACCTATAACTATTTAATTTTCACAGTTCATTGCTTAATGCTGATGCAGTTTCTAAAAACTTCACAAGCATGCAAAATCCTAGAATATGGTGTGTTTTAGGAGATCCGTGAAGGGATGGAAAGGACCCTAAAAAGCACTCTTGAATACAGGTTTCTAGTAACTTTACAATTATATCATTTGAACTGGGTAAGAATTCCTGAAACTTTAATGAAGAGACCAACTAGTTTATATAACTGCCATCGCAAATAGAACAAAAATTAACTGAATACCTAAAAAATACCTTGCCAAATTTTAATGTTAAATCAGCTGATGATAAAATTGTTTAGATGTACAATTTTAATAAAATTAATGTTCTAAGTCAAATTACCTATGACAACCCATCAGTTATCAGTGCTTTGCACCTAACTTGGAGAGACAACTGGTATTCTGCATTCCATGACTCATCATGGAAAAGATAAAATAATCCAAATAAAATATATTAGCATAGTAATTTATAAATTGCTAAAATCGTTTATAACTAATGTTTGGTTTGTCAAACCTATATTCCTAGGAAAACAATCAAGATTCAGGTATATTTGGTTACTGGATGGGCCATTTAAACATTTTATAAGGCCGGGAGTGGTGGCTCACGCCTGTAATCCCAGCACTTTGGGAGGCCGAGGCGGGTGGATCACGAGGTCAAGAGATCGAGACCATCCTGGTCAACACGGTGAAACCCCGTCTCTACTAAAAATACAAAACATTAGCTGGGCATGGTGACGCGTGCCTGTAATCCCAGCTACTCAGGAGGCTGAGGCAGGAGAATTGCCTGAACCCAGGAGGCGGAGGTTGCGGTGAGCCGAGATCGCGCCATTGCACTCCAGCCTGGGTAACAAGAGCGAAACTCTGTATCAAAAAAACAAAAAAAAAAACAAAACATTTTATAAAGGGATTTCATTTAATTATCATTTTAAATGCATATTTTCTGGTTGTATAAAAGCTCTCTCATGCAAGAGGACTTATAATAGTAGATTATTATGCTGCAATGTATTTTCACCAGGTAAAAAAAGCTTTTTATGGTTCACTGGGACAGTCAACCCCTTCACAATCTAGCACACAAAAATTGGAGCTTCTGAGAGCATCACATAAAGACTGTCCTTGCCATCCACAATGCAACAAAACTTGGGGATCTTGAACCTTGGGTTCATAATCTCACAACTGAGAAGGGTCCCTCCACACTCTTGGTACTGTACACTCATTGGAACTCTTAAGGTACAGCTAACAAAGGAAGTCTCACCAGAAGAAAATGGCATCTTTGATGTGAGCAGCTCTTTCTAAGATCATGGATCAAGACTTCTACTGTCACGAGACTCTTATCTTTGAATATTTTTTTCTTGTTATGCCTCTATGAACAACAGAAATGAAAAAGGGGCCTGTTGCATGCACTTACGGTGTATGCTTTCATTTGTTAAGGATTTTGCAGCCAGCCTTATACATCGATAACCTTATACTTTGATAGATAAAAGATGAAGGCCGAATATCAGTCAGAAGATTTAATGGTACATACATTGACTCATAATCAGAAACAAAACATTGATTCACTCCTCTTACACCACATCATGAGTTAAAGAAAACATTGCCAAGAGGCCTTTACTCTTCTACAAGTGTATCATTTGTCAGGTCCTTTTTCCATGGTTTGGAATAAAAGAGGCAATGATTAGAAATGTATCCCTCATGATAGGGTCTATAGCAGATTCTATTGTAAAGGCTATAGTTACATAACAGACTTTTAATTCTTTTGTGAAAGTTATGCTAAATAATAGAGTTGGCCAAACAGAAAAGTAGCTTGCAGCTGCTGGCACTTGTGGCCTATGGAGAAATACATCAAATATAGATTATAAAAATTCAGTTTTAGAGGATTCATGAAAAGAGTACTTAGTTAAATGAGTAGACTCTTCATCTAGCTCATTCTTTGACTTATTTAATTTTAGGAGGTTTGGTTTATGGGGACCTTGGGCAAGGAGCATACTGCAAACTCTTGCTATTATCTTCCCAATAGTCATAATAATAGTCTCCCTGGTGTGCCGTATTCTCTCAAAGATTTTTAAATGTTTGCATGCAGAATGTCAAATGGTCTCTCCTCAACTGGAATGACAAAGGCCGAAAGTAATGTGCAACCTACGAATGACATGCTGAGACTGGAAACTCAAAATGATGGTAACTGAGAGCGGCACTAAGGCCCTAAGTTGTTGTTGTTGTTGTTGTTGAGATAGTGTCTCGCTCTGTTGCCCAGGCTGGAGTTCAGTGGCACAGTCTCAGCTCACTGCAACCTCTGTCTCCTGGGTTCAAGTGATTCTCCTGCCTCAGCCTCCCAAGTAGCTGGGATTACAGATGTGTGCCATCACACCCGGCTAATTTTTGTATTTTAGTAGAGATGGGGTTTCACCATGTTGGCCAGGCTGGTGTTGAATTCCTGACCTCAAGTGATCTGCCCTCCTCAGACTTCCAAAGTGCTGGGATTACAGGCGTCAGCCACTGCACGCTTTTTGGGTGCACCCAAAACAGGGGAATTTTAAAACAAAATTATGGGGGGTGGGGGCATTGTTTTGATCTGAACTCATGCACTAGGCCCCAACAGGCCAAACCAAACAAAAATAGAGTCACTCATTCCAAATGTGACAAAATCAAACTAAAGACTTTAAGGAAACACATAAATCCCAGACGAGAACAGACCAGGTTTTGTTTTTATCCTATAAAGAGGATGTTCCAGCATAAGGACGTATCCTGTACTCAGTCCTTGTTCCTACCTTTGCAGAACTCACTGTTCTGCTTCCTAGTTGGTTTCAAGACCAAATAAGTACATTTATGATGGTGACAGTGACATCAATGATTGAAGTTTTCATCAGTCTTTCAAAAATTAAGAAAATGACCAAAAGGGGAAATTGTTAAAGCAAACTAAATATGGCCTAAGAAGGACTCCATACTTCTTTTTTTTTTTTTTTTTGAGACGGAGTTTCGCCCTTGTTACCCAGGCTGGAGTGCAATGGCGCGATCTCGGCTCACCGCAACCTCTGCCTCCTGGGTTCAGGCAATTCTCCTGCCTCAGCCTCCTGAGTAGCTGGGATTACAGGCACACACCACCATGCCCAGCTAATTTTTTGTATTTTTAGTAGAGATGGGGTTTCACCATGTTGACCAGCATGGTCTTGACCAATTGACCTCGTGATCCACCCGCCCCGGCCTCCCAAAGTGCTGGGATTACAGGCGTGAGCCACCGCGCCCGGCCGACTCCGTCCTTCTATATTTGATTCCTTGTGGATGAACTGCAACCTAATTTAATAGGGAGACAAGACTGAAACCCTAACTTGGGAATATGTGCCTGTAACAATAGCAGAGTCTTGGCCAATCTCAGCAGCCATACTTCAACTAGTCATATACTGCTGAGTGCTCAAACTGTGTTAAAATAAGGCAAATGCAAATCTGTAACCAATCCAGCTGTTTCTGTATCTCATTTGGGGTTTCTATATGTCACTTCCCTGGGCGAGGCCTCCCTAAGGCTCAATGAATCTGCTGTGGTTCTGGGGGCTGCCAGATTCATGAATTGTTCATTGCTCAATTAAACTTTTTTTTTTTTTCTAGATGGAGGCTCACTCTGTCACCCAGGCTAGAGTGCAGTGGCACAATCTTGGCTCACTGAAACCTCCACCTCCTGTGTTCAAGCAATTCTCCTGCCTCAGCCTTCTGAGTAGCTGGGACTACAGGCGCGCGCCACCACCTGGCTAATTTTCATATTTTTAGTGCAGACGAGGTTTCACCGTATTGGTCAGGCTGGTCTTGAACTCCTGACCTCATGATCCGCCCACCTCAGCCTCCCAAAGTGCTGGGATTACAGGCACGAGCCACCGCGGCCGGCCTCAATTAAACTCTTTTAAATTTAACTTAACTGAAGTTTTTCTTTTAACTATATTATATATAAAATATATACTGTTATATATTATTATATTATTAATATATAACATATACTATTATATATATTTTTAATATATGATATGTACTATTACATGTTATATATTAATATATAACAATAATTATATTATTACATATTATATATAGTTTATCTATTTTTAATGTTACATATATAATTTTTAAATTGACAAATATACATTTTTCTTTTGCTCTTCCACCACAGAAGACGTTTTCTTAATTAGCTTTGTAGCAAGTTTTAAACTGTGAAATGTGAGTCCTCCAACTTTGTTCTTCTTTTTCAAGATTGTTTTAGCTATTCTGGGTCCCTTGCATTTTCATACACATTTCAGAATCACTTTGTCTATTTCTGCACGAAAGGCAGCCAGAATTTTCATAAAAATTACATTAAATCTGTAGATCAATTTGTTGCTACTCTAACAATATTTAAAAACATTAGTATTAAAATATTGCCATTTTACTTTATTTGTATTTTAATTTGTATGCCATTTTAATAATGTTAAATCAGTCTATTGACAGGATATCTTTACACTTATCTTTACATCTTTAATTTTTTATATTGACATTTTGCAGTTTTCAGTGTACAAGTATTACCCCTCTTTAGTGAAATGTATTTGTTTTTTGTTTTTTTGAGACAGGTTCTGGCTCTGTCGCTCAGGCTTGATCACAGTGGCACCATCATGACTCACTCCTATGGGCTCAAGTGATCCTCTCTCCTCAGCCTCCTGAGTAGCTAGGACTATAGGCACATGCCATTGTGCCTGGTTAATTTTTTTTTTTTTTATAGTTTTGAGACGGAGTTTCCCTCGTGTTACCCAAGCTGGAGTGCAATGGCGCGATCTCGGCTCACCGCAACCTCCGCCTCCTGGGTTCAGGCAATTCTCCTGCCTCAGCCTCCTGAGTAGCTGGGATTACAGGCACGCACCACCATGCCCAGCTAATTTTTTGTATTTTTGGTAGAGACGGGGTTTCACCATATTGACCAGGATGGTCTCGATCTCTTGACCTCGTGATCCACCCGCCTTGGCCTCCCAAAGTGCTGAGATTACAGGCTTGAGCCACCGCGCCCGGCCCTGGTTAATTTTTTAATTTTTTGAAGAGAAAGGGTCTCACAATGTTGCTCAGACCAGCCTCAACCTCTTGGCCTCACGTGATCCTCCCACTCCAGCTTCCTAAAGGATTGGGATTACAGGCATGAGCCATGCTCCCAACCAAATTTATTAAGTATTTTATTCTTTTTGATACTATTGTAAATGGAAGTGTTTCCTTAGTTACATTTTTGGATTGTTCCTTGATACAGTCTAGAAATACAACTGAGTTTTATATATTGACCTTGTGCAAACGCACAATCTTACTGAACTTGATTATGAATTTGAATTGTGTGTGTGTGGGGGGGTGGTATTTCTTAGCATTTTGTATATACAAGATCTTATCATTTCCGAATAAAATAGTTTTTACATTTCAACATGGATATGTTTGTTTCCTTTCTTGCCTATTTGCCTTAGCTGGATCTCAAAATACGATGTTTTTTGTTTTTGAGATGGAGTCTCACTCTGTTGCCCAGGCTGAGTGTTGCGGAGCACTCTTGGCTCACTGCAACCTCTGCCTCCTGGGTTCAAGCAATTCTCCTGCCTCAGCCTCTCAAGTAGCTGGAATTACAGGTGTGCACCATCATGCCCAGCTAATTTTTGTATTTGTATTTGTATTTATTTAATTTTATTTTTTGAGATAGAGTTTCACTCTTGTTGCCCAGGGTGGAGTGCAATGGTGTGATGTTGGCTCACTGCAACCTTTGCCTCCCAGGTTCAAGCAATTCTCCTTCCTCAGCCTCCCGACTAGCTGGGATTACAGGCGTCTGCCACCATGCCCAGGTAATTTTTTGTGTATTTGGTAGAGAAAGGAGTTTTAACATGTTAGCCAGTCTCAAACTCCTAACCTCAGGTGATGCACATGCCTTGGCCTCCCAAAGTGCTGGAATTACAGGTGTGAGCCACCATGCCTAGCCTGATGTTAAATATTAACAGTAATAGTGGAGCAGACATTCTTGTCTTGTTCTTCACCCTTCAGTTATTTAGCAGTGTGTTGTTTAATTTCCACATATTTGTGAGTGTCCCACGTTTCCTTCTGTTATTTACTTCTAATTAATTCCACTGTGGTTGGAGAATATGCTTTGCATAATTTCAATCCCTTTAGACTTATGGAGGCTAGTTTTAGGCCTAATACATATTCTGTCCTGAGGTATGTCTCATGTGCTCTTGACACAGCACGTATGCTGCTTTTGTTCAGTGAAGTGTTCCATAGATGTCTGTTGAGTCTACTTGGTTTATGGTCCTGTTCTCCTATTTTCTTATTGATCTGCTTTGTTGT
The DNA here is from genome assembly GCF_009761245.1 of Sapajus apella. Lineage (NCBI taxonomy): Eukaryota > Metazoa > Chordata > Mammalia > Primates > Cebidae > Sapajus > Sapajus apella. The sequence continues at coordinate 7,551,959 of NW_022436962.1, read as the reverse complement.
TCTATCTATTATTGAAAATGGGGTATTGAAGTCTCCAAATATTATTGTTGAATTGTCTACATTTTGATTCAATTATGTCAATTTTGGCTTTATGTATTTCGAGGCTCAATTGTTAAGTGTATATATGTTTGTAATTTTTAGGTATTTCTGATTAATTGACTCCTTTTTTTTTTTTTAGACAGAGCAACTCTTGTTGCCCAGGCTGGAGTGCAATGGTGCTATCTTGGCTCGCCGAAACCTCCACCTCCTGGGTTCAAGCAATTCTCCTGCCTCAGCCTCCCGAGTAGCTGGGATTACAGGCATGCGCCACCATACCTGGCTGATTTTGTATTTTTAGTGGAGATGGGCTTTCTCCATGTTGGTCAGGCTGGTCTGGAATACCCGAACTCAGGTGATCCACCGGCCTCGGCCTCCCAAAGTGCTGGGGTTACAGGTGTCTGCCACTGCGCCTGGCCTAATTGATTCTTATCATTATAAAATGTCCTTCTTTGTCTCCAGTAGCAATTTTTCGTTTTGAAATCTATTTTGTCTGATATTAGCATAGCCACTCCAGCTATCTTTTAGATACTATTGCATGGACTCTTTCCCTCCTTTTACCTTTAAATTCTGTGTGTTTTTCAATCTGAAGTATGTCTCTTGTAAAAGAAATAACAACAAAAAAGGGTGACTAGTAGGGCGTGCACTTCAGCCTGGGCAGCAAGAGCAAAACTCTGCCTCAAAAAAAAAAAAAAGGATAACTAAAGTTTGTCTTTTGTAGACCACATATTGTTGGATCACGTTTTTGTCCTTCCACCAATACCTTCCTTTTCATTGGATTTTTTTTTTTTTTTTAACAGAGTTTCGCTCTTGTTGCCCAGGCTGGAGTACCATGGTGCGATCTCAGCTCACTGCAAACTCAGCCTCGCAGGTTCAAGTGATTCTCCTGCCTCAGCCTCCCAAGTAGCTGGGATTACAGACATGCACCACCACACCTGGCTAATTTTGTATTTTTAGTAGAGACAAGGTTTCACTATGTTGGCCAGGCTGGTTTCAAAACCTCGACCTCAGGTGATCCACCTGCCTCAGCCTCCCAAAGTGCTGGGATTACAGGCGTGAGCCGCCGCACCAGGTCTTCATTGGAATATTTAGTCAGTTTACATTCAGTGTAATTACTGATGAGGTAAAATCTATGTCTGCCATTTTGCCTGAAGGGAACTTTAGTATTTCTTGTAGGGCAGATATTTGGTGATGAAATCTCTCAGTTTTTTTTAACCGAAAATGTCTTAATTTCTTCTTTATTTTTGCGGGATAGTTTTGCTGAATACAGAATTCTTGGACTTTCTGGGTTTCTTTTTTTTTTTTTTTTTTTTGAGATGGAGTTTTGCTCCTGTTGCCCGGGCTGGAGTGCAATGGTGCAATCTTGGCTCACTACAACCTCTGCTTCCCAGTCTCAAGTGATTCTCCTGCCTCAGCTTCCCGAGTAGCTGGGATTGCAGGCATGCACCATCATGCCCGGCTAATTTTGTATTTTTAGTAGAGATGGAGTTTCTCCGTGTTGGTCAGGCTGGTCTCAAACTCCCGACCTCAGGTGATCCATCTGTGTTGGCCTCTCAAAGTGCTGAAATTACAGGCATGAGCCACCATGCCTGGCCTTGGCTTCCAGAGTTTCTGATGAGAAATCAGCTGTTAATTTCACTTAAGAGCACTTGTATGTAATGAGTTGCTTTTCTCTTGCTGCTTTCAAGATGCTTTTTGTCTTTTGATAATTTTGGTTTGTTTGTTTGTTTAAATAGAGATAGGGTTTTGCTCTGTTGCTCAGGCTGGAGGCAGTGGCACTATCACAGCTCACTGTAGCCTGGAATTGATCCTCATGCCTAAGCCTCCCAAGTAGATAAGACTACTGGCACATGCCACCATACTCAGCTAATTTTTTTTTTTTTTGTAGAGTTGGGGGTCTTGCTATGCTGACCAGGCTGATCTCAAACTACTGGCCTCAAATGTGCCTTTTGCCTTGGTCTCCCAATGTGCTAAGATTATAGGTGTGAGACAACATGCTCAGTCTTGGCTGGGTGTGGTGGCTCACACCTGTAATCCAAACACTTTGGAGGCCAAGGCGGGCAGATCACCTGAGGTTGGGAGTTCAAGACCAGCCTGACCAACATGGTGAAACCCCATCTTTAAGAAAAAAAAAAAAAGAAAGAAAGAAAAAAAAACCATGCTCAGTCTCTTTTAACAGTTTTTATATGACATGTCAAGGTATGGATCTCTTTGAGTTTATCCTACTGGGAGTTTATTTTCTTGGATGTGCTGGCTTTTGTTTGTTGTTGTTTTGTTTCTTTCAGATTTGAAAGGTTTTTGGCCATTATTTGTTTGAATATTCTTTCTGACCATTTTTTCTGTCTTTTCCTTCTGAGACTTCCCTTACGTGTATGTTGACACACTGTATGGTTTTCCATACGTCTCCGAGGCCCTTGTTGTTTTCCTTCAGTTCTTCAGAATGAGTAATCTCCTCAATTATTCTGTCTTCAAGTTCGCAGATTCTTTATTTGGCGCATTTTTGTTTGTCTTAGAGCAATAGAGTCTTGCTATGTGGTCCAGGATGGACTAAAACTCCTTGGCTCAAGTGATGCTCCTGCTAAAGCCTACCAAATAGTGAAGACTAGAGGTGTGTGCCACTGTGCCTGGCTAAGTTCTTGGATTCTTTCATATGCCTGCTGAAATCGGCTGTTAAGTCTATCTAGTGATGTTTCATTTCAGTTACTTTACTTTTCAACTTCAGAACTTCTGTTTCTTTTTTAATTACTTTTTTAAGAATTGGCATAAATTACATACTTATTGTGTATAAAACGTTTTGAAATATGTATACACTGTGGAATGGCTAAATTGAGCTCATTCACATATGCATTACCTCACATATTGATTTTTTTTGTGTGGTACGAACACTTAAAATATATTCTCAGCGATTTTTAAAAAAACAGTGTATTGTTATTAACCACAGTCACCATGTTGTATAATAGATCCCTGGAGCAGGGTTTGACATTATTGCTAGTTGTTACCATTGTTTTGTTTAGTGACTTTCCTGGACTAATTCTGTAGAGTCTATGTTCTTTGTAACGTAAAATCTCCGTTCAGTTAGTTTAATGGCCAGTTAATGATTGAACAGGGATTTTCTCAACTATCTTGAGTGAGTAAGTCTTCCAAATTTTGTTGATTCACTATGCATTGTGGTATAGTTTCAATTCTCTCTCAGGCAGTTTACATCTCTCTTTAGCCTTCATTTCTTGCTTAGGAAAAGCCTTGGGGTCGGCCAGAGATAAGACATTGAGGTCTTCTCCGGTCTTTTCTGGGTATGCACACATCATGTGCATGGCCTTATAGATTCCTAGGACTACATCAGGGTTTTCCAAATCTCCCAATGCACATCTTATTCTTCAGTTTTTTCCTTTCAGTTTTTCATCAGCTTCTTGTTATCTCTAACTGTTACCAACACCTCTAGCAGCTTTGACATTAAACCACTGCCAATGATTGTCTTCAACAAATGTCACATAGATAGGACTATTCACAAAGAGTGAGCTCTGATTCAGACCACGAGAGACGAGTTCTAAGAATGGAACTGTTCGCTGAGCTGCCAGACAAGTCAAATATTGACAGTCCTCTGGGGCTGAGGCTTTTCTGAAGCTCCAAATCCATTCTTCCCCCTCCAGTAGATGCTAGTCTGTTGCTTTTCATAGCTTTTGTAACAGCATGGCTATTGGTTTTTAACCAGACTTTGAAGAGGGGTTAGAATTAGGAAAACTTAAAAACCCAAATCTCTTTGTTCTTACCAAGATTCAGCCATTTTTCTTGACTAAACACTGTTCACATTGCTGCAAGCTTGTGTTTAATTTCTAGAGTGTAAAAAATTTAATTTTGACGGGTTTTGGAGGTCTTATTGCTTTTATAGAGTAGCAAATTTTTGGAAGTCCTTATTCTACCAGTCTGAAGGTTGGAAAGATCTCCAGCTTTCATTTCTTTCTTGTTAGTATATTGCATTATTTTAAATTCATTTACTTTTATTCCATTTGTGCCGTTATCTTATTAATTTTTTTCAAGTTTTCACACATAGCATTGATTGTGTCTTTATTTTAAAATGAATTTTCTTCTTCCCTGTTGATGCTGGTAAAATAAATGAATAAATAAAGTGAGTTTCTTGTAGGTAGTATGTAATTAGATCTTCCTTTTTTATCCAATTTGATAATCTCTGCTTTTAAATCAGGTTTAGAGGATTTAATTTGACTTACTTATTTTTTTATTTTATTTTATTTTTTTGAGATGGAGTTTTGCTCTTGTTGTCCAGGCTGGAGTGCAATGGCGCAGTCTCGGCTCACCACAACCTCTGCCTGCCGGGTTCAAGCGACTCTCCTGCCTCAGCCTCCCGAGTAGCTGAGGTTACAGGCCTGCACAACCACACCTGGCTAATTTTGTATTTTTAGTAGAGACAGGGTTTCTCCATGTTGGTCAGGCTGGTCTCAAACTCCTGACCTCAGGTGATCCACCTGCCTCGGCTTCCCGAAGTGCTATTTACAGGCATGAGCCACCATGCCCAGCTGACTTATTTATTTTCTTTAGGAGATTTAATTTGAAAGTGTTTATTAATATTGTAGAATATAAAACTACTCACTCTCTTTTCTTTCCATTTGTTCTATCCTTTGTTCTCTCTCTCTTTTTTTTTTTTTTGCCTCCTTTTGGATTGAGTATTTTTTATGCTTCCATTTTATCTTTGTATTGCCTTATAAGCTATACTACTTTGAGTTTTCTCTTTTTGGGGGAGGTTTATTTTGTCTTTAGTCACTGCTTTATGGTCTTTAGTATACACCTTCTACTTATCACTGTCTACTTTGAAGTAAAATTATACTATTTCACAAATCGTATAAGAACACATGGCGGCGTCTTCTGTTTCTCCTTTCTTGGCTTTTGTCCTATTGCTGTCATGTAATGTCTATACATGTCATAAGCCCCACATTTCATTTTGTTATTTTTATTTATTTATTTATTTATTTATTTATTTTGTTGTTTGAGACGGAGTTTCACTCTTGTTACCCAGGCTGGAGTGCAATGGCGCGATCTCGGCTCACCGCAACCTCCGCCTCCTGGGTTCAGGCAATTCTCCTGCCTCAGCCTCCTGAGTAGCTGGGATTACAGGCACGTGCCACCATGCCCAGCTGATTTTTTTGTATTTTTATTAGAGACGGGGTTTCACCATGTTAATCTCAGTTACCTTTTTTAAAAATTGTAAAAATAATTTTTAAAGTTCTTTTATATTCACCCACAGATTTACCATCTCTGGTGCTCTTTATGTTTTAGGGATACTGTAAATTCAGATTTTCATCTCATAATATATTCCTTCTACCTGGTGGCTTTATTCAAATTCTTTTTTTTTTTTTTTTTTGAGACATGGTCTCTCACTCTGCCACCCAGGCTGGAGTGCAGTGGTGTGATCATAGCTCACTTCAGCCTTGACTTCCTGGGCTCAGGTTATCCTCCTACCTCAACCCCCAAAGTAGCTGAGACTACACATGTGCACCACCAGGCCTTGCCTGGATAATTTTTGTATTTTATGTAGAGGTGAGGTTTCACCGTGTTCCCCAGGCTGGTTTTGAATTCCTGGCCCCAAGTGATCCGCCCACCTCAGCCTCCCAAAACGCTAAGATTACAGGTGTGAGCCACCATGCCCAACTTCTTTGACATTCTCTTTTTTTTTTTGGAGACAGAGTCTTGCACTGTGGCCAGGCACCAGGCTGGAGTGCAGTGGCGTGATCTCGGCTCACTGCAACCTCCGCCTCCTGGGTTCAGGCAATTCTCCTGCCTCAGCCTCCCGAGTAGCTGGGACTACAGGTGCGTGCCACCACGCCCAGCTAATTTTTGTATTTTTTTAGTAGGGACGGGGTTTCACCATGTTGGTGAGGTTGGTCTCGATCTCTTGACCTAGTGATCCGCTGGCCTCGGCCTCCCAAAGTTCTGGGATTACAGGCTTGAGCCACCGTGCCCGGGCCCACATTCTCTTTTTTTTCTTTTTTTTTGAGACGGAGTTTCACTCTTGTTACCCAGGCTGGAGTGCAATGGCGAGATCTCAGCTCACTGCAACCTCCACCTCCTGGGTTCAGGCAATTCTCCTGTCTCAACCTCCTGAGTAGCTAGGATTATAGGCATGCGCCACCATGCCCAGCTAATGTTTTGTATTTTTAGTAGAGACGGGGTTTCACCATGTTGACCAGGATGGTCTCGATCTCTTGACCTCATGACCCACCCGCCTCTGCCTCCCAAATTGCTGGGATTACAGGCTTGAGCCACCGCGCCCAGGTTTTTTTTCTTTTAATAAATCTGTAGTTTTATTAAGACAAAAACTGACAGTGTGGTATGAAGTTTACATTTAAATAAAGTTTTCACAGAAATCTAACACATGCCTAAAAAGATTTTACAATGTAGCTCTAGATGCAAGTCGAGACAATATCAAGAACTGATGGATCTCATGACTCAAGACAGCATTTTGGGTATCGGTTACTTCTTAGGATTTCTTAAAAAATGGTTTTGTTTGTTTATTTGTGTTTTAAAGTGAACCACTGCCCAGTATGAAAGTTCAATCTTCTCCTGAGACCAAGATTTTTAAAATCACTGAAATCACAAACCAATTCAATGACAGTTGTGCTGTCAGTGACTGAACCCTGCCACCAATGGTTTCAGAGTTCAAAGCTCAAAAAAGAGTCCGGCTCCGAGAATACGCCCTACTAAGAATATGGGTCCTTGTCTTTCCCTACTGTCCTATCTCCTCTACTGCCCTCTTCCCCTTTCCTGACCCCTCAGCCAGTGGCTTGAACAAGCTGATATTTATAACTTCATTATTGGAAAGAAAAAGGCCTTCTGCCTAATTTCAGGAATTAGCACCTCTGAGACAGAATGATCTGCTCATACTGTGTACTCTTCAATAAAAGACCTTCCCTCCTCAGTCAATTTCCATCTCCAAAAACAGCAACTTTGGTAACTTAGCAACGGACTCATCCTTTGTGGGGAACAGCATTAGGTTTAGGCAGGGAACACCTTGGCTTACAGGTTTCAGATATTCACGCTTTTAAACAGCCTCTCACAGTCCTTATTTATGATGTCAATGACAATGACATTTCCTTCAAAGGTAAAATATTATTGACATAGAAGCAAATCATTAGTTGTCTGTTCTTTCCATTGCTTCATGATTTTCCCTATCAGGCCCCAAATTTTAGTGAAAATGATGCTGCTCATCTCCCTTCCTCCTCCCCTCATCCCTCCCTCCCCCAAATAATACACCAGTGATAGCCAAAAACTACACACATGCTATGCTGTAAAAATGCAGTTAACACTATTGGGAAGGAGGCTGTGGGTTGGGGAGATGCTCTTTGAAGATCTACAGTATTTTTGGTTTTTTTTGCCCTCCCGCACACCCAATTCTGCAAGTTTTGTCCTTCACAGAAGGCCCTTTGCTTTTCTCAGCAAAATGCAGAAAAGGTTGCCTTGAAATACTTACACCTCTTCCCCTCCACCGGGATGGGTGTGCAAACTATACAGCTTGGAGTGACTTTCAAGCACTTGGCTGCTGCAGGGCACAGAAACGATACTGGCTCTTCAAAGGACATCATCTCCAGCCGCGTCTATGGTGTCAAGACAAGTAGAACTCCTTCCCTTTCCACCTGAGACCCACAGTCAGATGTGACAGGGGCTGATACTCAGGAGGGTCAATATTCTTGTCATCTTTTTTGTCATCATCCTCTGTGGGGTAGGGATGCCTTTCCTCATAGAAGGATATGGCAACCTGTGGGCACTTGATGTTGGCTTCCTTGGCAGGGACCAGGTCAGCCTCATCAGAGTTGTTTGTTTCATTGGGAACATGAGCTCTCCACTGGAGTCTGTAGCTCCAATAATCTGCTTTGGCTCCAAACCCCGGGCAAAGCCTCATGGCTTTTCTGACTCTTCTTGCTGCTGCTTTGGTTTGCCCTCCTTTCCCTTAACTTCAGAATCATCAGCTTTATGCTTGTCTCCCTCTGATTTATCTGTCTCGTGTGTTGTTTTCTGTGACTGCAGAAACTCAGCGATGAGGTCGGGGAAATCCAGGTTCTCTTCTGGTTCCCATGTGTGGTCCTCATCTGAGAACCCCTTCCCCTTTAGGAGGTGCTCCACTTTGCCCTTTACCACTCCACGGCCAAGAATTTTTTCCACCACATAGTCCTCTTCCTCCACTTCTAGGACCTCCTCCACTTTCTTCTTGTTTTATTTTTTTCCCCATAGTGGCTGCCAGCTTTCTGGTGCAAAGGGTGATGCTGCTCAGAGCAGCACCCAAGAGTCCAAGAGGAATTGGTGCCACGCTACTGGCATGTCGTATTGGGTTGGTGGGGGACATGGTGCCCAGGAAAGCAGCAAGCCGGTTGGGCAGGGGAACCCCTCACTGAAGCGGCCAACTGCAGGTCCCAACCAAGGGCCTCCCTTCATCCAAACAAAAGAACCTCACACTCTGTGCTGCCTGCTGCCCGCCCTCTTTCAACACTGTTATGGTTCAAGTGTGCTGGTTAAATTCTTCCAGCTTTTGTATGATGAAAAACTGTGTCCTTTGTTTTTGAAATTTTTTCTTTTTTTTTTTTTTTTTTTTTGAGACGGAGTTTCACTCATGTTACCCACGCTGGAGTGCAATGGCGCGATCTCGGCTCACCGCAACCTCCGCCTCCTGGGTTCAGGCAATTCTCCTGCCTCAGCCTCCTGAGTAGCTGGGATTACAGGCACGCACCACCATGCCCAGCTAATTTTTTGTATTTTTAGTAGAGACGGGGTTTCACCATGTTGACCAGGATGGTCTCGATCTCTTGACCTCGTGATCCACCTGCCTTGGCCTCCCAAAGTGCTGGGATTACAGGCTTGAGCCACCGCGCCCGGCCTGAAATTTTTTCTCTGGGTATAGAATTCTAGGTTAGCAATTGTCTTCTGGTACTTTAAGTGTATTGCTTCATTCTCTTCTAGGCTCACATTACTTGCAGCAAAAATCTTTTGCTATTTTTAATATTCTGTACATAAGTTGTTTTTTTTCCTTTGGCTGATTTAAAATTTAAAATTTTTCTCCTTATAAGTAGTTCTAAGCAATTTGAATATGGCATACTACTTTTATTGCTGTTACTTGGGGTTCATTGACCTTCTTAGATCCATGGATTTATAATTTTCATCAATTTAGAATGTTTTTTTTTGAGACAGAGTCACCCAGCCTGAAGTGTAGTGGTGTGATCTCAGCTCATTGCAGCCTCCACCTCCCAGATTCAAGATATTCTCTTATCTCAGCCTCCCAAGTAACTGGGACTACAGGTGCCTGCCACTACAGGTGTTAGCCTAGCTAACTTTTTGTATTTTTAGTAGAGACAGGTTTTGCCATGTTGGCCAGGCTAGTCTCAAACTTTTGGTCTCAAGTGATCTGCCTGCCTCAGCCTTCCAAAGTGCTGGGATTACAGGCATTAGCCACCATTCCAGGCCTATTTGGAAAATTTTTATCTATTAGTCTTTCAAATTTTTTTCTGCCTTCCCCTCACTTTTTCTGGGACTCCAGTTATATGCATATTAGGCCACTTGAAGTTTTCACACATCTCACCAACGTTCTGTTTACCTTTTTCTGTGATCTATTTCCTTCTGCATGTTTTATCTTGCATAGTTCCCATGCCTTCAAGTTCTATAATCATGTTTTTCTGTAGTGTCTAATCTGCTATTAATCCTGCTATAGACTGAATTGTGGCTCCCAAAGTCCATATGTCGAAGCTCTAACTCTCCATATGACCGTATTTGGAGAAAGGATCTTTATAGAGGCTATGAAGGTTGCATGAAGTCATAGGACACATCCTAATCAAATAGAACTGGTGTCCTTATGAGAAGAGGAGGAGACACCTCTGCAGGTGTGCACAGAGATTAACAACCATGTGAGGACACGGCAAGAAGTTGGCTGTCACCAAGCCCAGGATAGGAGCCTCATGATAAACCAACCCTGGCACCTTGATCTTGGACTTCCAACATCCAAAACTGTGAGAAATTTTAAACTTCTGGCCAGGCACAGTGGGTCATTCCTGTAATCTCAGCACTTTTGGGAAGCTGAGTTGGGTGGATTGCTTGAGCTCAGGAGTTCAAGAGCAGCTTGGGCAATATGGCGAAACCCCATCTCTACCAAAAATACAAAAATTAGCCAGTTGTGATGGTACATGCCTGTGGTCCCAGCTACTCAGGAGACTAAGATGAGAGGATCACTGGAGCCCAGGAAATGAGAGCACCACTGCACGCTAGCCTGGAAGACAGAGCGAGACCCTGTCTCAAGTAAATAAATAAATAAATATGAACTTATTTTGTTTAAGCCACCTAGTCCAGAGTATTATGTTATGTCAATCCTAGTAGATTAATAATACAAATCCCATCCAGTTTATTGCTATATGTTCTGTATGGGTTTTAAAAGAAAAATCTTCGATGTCTTTCAGCATGCTCTTAATTCCTTCTTGAAAACATACATGGAATATATTTATGATAGTTATTTTATTTTATTATTTTAGAGACAGAGTCTTGCTCTGTTGTAGACTTGAGTGCAGTGATGTAATCATAACTTACTGCAGCCTCGAACTCCTGGGCTCACGTGATCCTCCTGCTTAGCTAAGCAGCTAAGATTACAGGTGCATGCCACCATGCCTGGCTAATTTTAAAAAATTTTGGGGGAGATGGGGTCTTGCTATGTTGCCCAGACTGGTCTTGAACTCCTGCCTTAAGCAATTCTTCAGCCTCAGCTTCCTCAGGCATTGGGATTACAGATGTGAGCCACCACAGCTGGCCTATCATAGCTATTTTATGCCAGTCATTTGTGTCATTTCTGGGTCTATTTCTATGGACTTATTTTTCTCCTCCTTATGAGCTGTATTTTTCTCCTTATTTGCATAGCTTCATAATTTTTTATTAGATGACAAACTGAATTTTATATTTATGGGTGCTGAATTTTTTTTGTAGTTTTAAAGTATTGTTGTATTCATTCTGGGATGCTATTATTTGTAAACATGTTGGTCATTTCAATGATCGCTTTTCAGGGTTTTTAGTTTTTGTTTTTGTTTTAGTGAAATGGGGTCTTGCTATATTGCCAAGGCTGATCTTGAACTCCTAAACTCAAATAATCCTCCAATCTTGGCCTCCCAAAGTGCTGGGTTTACAGGTGTGAGCCACCATGCCCGGCCAGTTTTTAGCTTTTTAAAGTGAAATTAGAGCAGCCAAATTGACTTTACTACTGAGACAGTCCTTCTTAGCACTCCACCCCAGCCCTGTGTATTGTAAAGTTGCTCCACTTTGATTATTGGGGAATATGGACTGTTCTCAGCCTTGTGTAATTTCTGATAATTATTCTGCTCCATTCTGTCCAGTGGTTCTTTCTTTGGTCCCTGTCAGTTTTTTCATACCCATGTGCTAATCATTACTCAACTGAAGACTAAAAGGAAACCCTTTGTAGGTCTCTGCAGCTCTCTCCTCTTCAACACTTTGCCTTGTGAATTCTAGATGCCTTCACCTCTTCAAATTTTCGGCTATAACTTCTCAACTCAAGGAGACCCTGAGCTCCATGTAGGCTCCTCCTCATCGTGCAGAGGCCTAGAAAACACCTCTGGCTAGGAGGCTAGGTGAGCCATTTTTCACATTTTTTCACTCAAAGGGACCAATACTTTTCATGGCCTGTTGTCCATTTTAGAAAAACTATTGTTTCTTGTCTTTTGTCTGTGTTTTTAGTTGTTGAAGGCAGGAGGGTAAATGTTATACTTTTATACTTCCTTGTTACACTTCCATGTTCAGAAGTGAAAATCTCTCTAAAAGTATTTAAGTACTTGGTACTTCTAGCTGAATATGTGCAAACAGCATATTATACCTATTGATTTATTTTGCTGATTTATTTTTTAGAGACAAGGTATCATTCTGTCACCCAGGCTGGAGTGCAGTGGTGCCATCATGGCTGACTGCAGCATGGACCATCTAGGCTCAGGTGATCCTCTCACCTCAGCTGCCCAAGTAGCTGGGACCACAGGCACAGGCTGCCATGCCTGGCTAATTTTTTAATTTTTATTTTTTGTAGAGACGAGGTATTCCTGTGTTGTCCCGTCTAGTCTCAAACTCTTGTGCTCAAGCTGGTCTTGAACTCCTGCTCAGTGATCCTCCCACGAGCTACCACTTCCAGCCTATATTTAGACTACTATGATGATCACAAGATATCAGGACTACCAAAATGTCTTTGGGTTATATTATGTAATGTTAGAGAGAAAGAAATACCACATCTGGAAGAATTACTATAATAGGAGTGCTTACCTGATAAATTTTATAACCTAGGATCATTCTCCAAGATCCACAAATTAAACAAGTGAGTTCAATGTGGATATTTTAGCAATAATCATCCCTGCACATACTAAGCCAGAAAGCAAGAATAAAAAATACCAAAACATTGCTATATGTGGCCCACATTTCCTGATCCTAATGAGATAAAAGTAGAAATCAGTAACAAAAAGATAATTTTCAAATGCAGATATTTGGAAAACATAAACACAAGTCTCTTTATGAACTCATGGAAAGAGTTCCAAGATATACAATTGAAGTAAACAATTCAAAGTACTGAATATTGTTTAACATATGGCACCATTTATGTAAAGGGGGGAAGTATGTATTTCTATTTCTATATATATATAAATTATCTGGAAATATACACACAAAATTAACAATGAGCACTTTATTGGGGGAAGTGTATGAAACCACGTGGATGGGATCACTAGTAGCAGTGAAACTTTTCACTGAATGCCAACTTATAGTTTTCACTTTTCAATACTATGAACGTATCAACTAACCAAAAATTAAGTGTTCAAAATTATTTATAAAACGTATTTTTTAACAATTCCTGAGCCAAAGAAAGAAACATAATGGGGAATTATAATATATTTAGAACTGAATGTAATAATAAAATACTTACATTCTAAAATTTGTAAGAAGTTCCTGAAATAGTACCAAGAGGAACATTAACAGTCTTAAATGTCTATCGTATAGCAGAGGCTAGATTGGAGGTAAAGTGGTAAGAATCCCCTTCTAAAAGTTAGAACTACTGTAATGATAGTGCAGATCCTATAATAAGAGTGCAAATTGTGCAAATTCAAATTCAAGGGAAACATTTTTTTCTCCCCTCCTCCACACCACCCCAAGGGAAACATTTTAATTGAATTCTATTTCTGTCATATGCTGGATAATTTATTTGAACAAATCTGATTAAAACAATTAAAATTCTGGCCGGGCGTGGTGACTCATGACCGTAGTCCCAACCCTTTGCGAGGCTAAGGCAGGAGGATCACTTGAGCCGAGGAGTTCAAGACTAGAATGCGCAACATGCTAAAACCCCGTCTCTACAAAAAATACAAAAATTAGCCCGGCGTGGTGGTGGTGCGCCTGTAGTCCCAGCTACTTGGGAGGCTGAGGTGGGAGAATCACTTGAGCCTGGGAGGCAGAAGTTGCAGTGAGCCAAGATGGTGCCATTCCACTCCAGCCTGGGTGACGGATCGAGACCCTGTCTCAAAAAATAAAATAAAATAATAAATAAAACAATTCAAATTCACAGTAAACACTTTTTCCAATAAAAATAACATTTTAAAATGTATTGATGGGCCAGCATAAATCTCCAAATTACCACCATGATTTGTGAGCAGGGGTTCTGGGAGTTAAAGGCTCTTTTTTCTTTTTCTTTTTTTAGTTACGACTTAGTTGTGAAGTTAAATGCTCTTATATCCACTCCGAGGTTGTCTAAACAACTCTGAGGTCATGATTTCCATGCTGATGGCTACATGGATTACAGTGTTTCAGGAAATAGGCCTAGTGACCTTCTCCAGTGGAGAATTTTTTTTTTTTTTTTTTTGAAACTTAAGTTTCACTCTTGTTGCCCAGGCTGGAGTGCAATGGCACAATCTTGGCTCACTGCAACCTCCACCTACTGAGTTCAAGCGATTCTCGAGCCTCAACCTCCCAAGTAGCTGGGATTATAGGTGCATGCCACCACACCCAGCTAATTTTTTGTATTTTCAGTAGAGACAGGGTTTCACATGTTGATCTGGCTGATCTAAAAATCCTGAGCTCAGATGATCCACCCACCTTGGCCTCCCAAAGTGCTGGGATTGTAGGCATGAGCCATTGCGCCTGGCCCCAGTGGGGGATTTAATGAGAGACAGCTACTTACTGTTAGGATCCAAATGAATAGCCTTTTGTGTAAAAGTAAAAAAAAAAAAAATCAAATCCTATTGCAAAAGAGTCAGGTGACAACTGATTTGACCTTGTACTAGACAGAATGAGGAGAAACCCTCCATGAGTAATTTACAACAATAAGCCGTCAGTGTTACCCAGGACCTAAGATGGTCTCAGTGACCTCTGAGGAGAAACCCTCCATGAGTAATTTACAACAATAAGCCGTCGGTGTTACCCAGGACCTAAGATGGTCTCAGTGACCTCTGAGGAGAAACCCTCCATGAGTAATTTACAACAATAAGCCGTCGGTGTTACCCAGGACCTAAGACGGTCTCAGTGACCTCTGCCTCCTGGCATTCACTTCTTGCATGCAATTACCTCGTACATTGACTAGGGCTGATCTGTGTAGCTAAAGATATTGCAGAAATCACAATGTGTGATTTCCAAGGGCTAGGTCATATAAAATATTGAGACTTCTAGATTTTACTCTGTTGGAACACTCACTCTGGGGAAAGTCAAATGCCATGTCATGAAGACATTCAAGTTGGCCTGTAGACAGACAAGGAACAGAGGCTTTTTCCTAACAACCAGCATTACCTTGCCAGGCCTGTGACTGAGGTCCCTTGAGAGTGTACCCTCCAGCCCCAGTTAAGTCTATAGATGACTGCAGTCCTGGCTGGGAGAGATGGCTCACGCCTATAATCCCAGCACTTCGGGAGGCCAAGGTGGGCAGATCACGAGGTCAAGAGATTGAGACCATCCTGGCCAACATGGCGAAACCTCATCTCTACTAAAAATACAACAAATTAGCTGGGAGTGGTGGCACTCGCCTGCAGTCCCAGCTACTTGGGAGGCTGAGGCAGGAGAATCTCTTGAGGTGGAGGTTGCAGTGAGCCAAGATCGTACCAGTGCACTCCAGCCTGGTGACAGAATGAGACTCCATCTCAAAAAACAAAACAAAACAAAAAAAACAGATGAGTGTAGTCCCAAATGACATCTTTAATGTAACCTAAGGTGAGACCCTGAGCTAGATGCACCCAGCTAAGCTACTCCCATATTCTACATAGATTATGTAAAGATAACCAAGCTTGTTTTAAGCTACTAAGTTTTATGTAATTTGTTATGTAATAAATAACTAATATACCAGACCTCATGAAGATTTTTGGTCTGAATGTATGCTGCCTGCATGGTCAGAAAAATTTCAAGTGGACATTTAACAACTGGTAGAACCAAACACAAAATGTCTTATGAAGAGCTTATTTTCAACCCGGGCCTCAAAGAATTACTAAGGATAAATTTCAAGGAAAATAATAGTTTACATTAAGAATTACAAAATACCGGTCAAGTGTGGTGGCTCATGCCTGTCATCCCAGCACTTTGGGAGGCCAAGGTGGCCTCCCAAAGGATCACCTGAGGTCAGGAGTTCAAGACCAGCCTGACCAACATGGCAAAATCCCGTCTCTACTAAAAATACAAAAATTAGTTGGGCGTGGCGGCAGGCGCCTATAATCCCAGCTGTTCAGGAGGCTGAGTCAGGAGAATACCTTGAACCTGGAGGAAATTGTAGTGAGCTGAAATGGCACCATTGCATTCTAGCCTAGGTGACAGACACTCCATTTCCAAAAAAAAAAAATGAATGACAAAATTCCTAAAGGCAAGACACCATGAGTCAGACCCAATGAGCCAACAGACAGCAGGAGAAGAGAAACGCAAGGACTCCTTATGCCAGATTTCCCAGTCACAGAATCTAAAATGAATATGTTTAATGTTTTCAGGAAATAAAAACAGAAAAAGAAACTATGAGGGCCGAGCACAGGGGCTCACGCCTGTAATCCCAGTACTTTGGGAAGTCAAGCCTGGGTGGATCACCTGAGGTCAGGAGACGGAGACCAGCCAGACTAACACTGTGAAACCCCCTACTAACAATACAAAAATTACCCAAGCATGGTGGTGGGCGCTTGTAATCCCAGCTACTTGGGAGGCTAATCCAGGAGAATTGCTTAAACCCAGGAGGCAGAGGTTGCAGTGAGCTGCAATCATGCCATTGCACTCTAGCCTGAGTGACAAAGTGAGACTTCATCTCAAAAAAAAAAAAAGAAAAAAGAAAAAGAAACTAGGAGCAGGAAATAAGAAACTATAGAGAACAACCAAGTAGATTTTTAAAAGAACAAAGTAGAACTTCTAGAAATGAAAAATATATAATTTTAAATTAGTCAATGGACTGACTAATGAGCAGATTAGACACAACTGAAAAAAGAATCAGTATACTAAAAAACAGAGCCAAAGAATTTATTAGATATTGAGCATTTTTGATTTGGGTAAAAAAAGGAAGAATTTATTAGAGTTCAGTCTATGGAGTCAAAGATGGAAAATATGAATGAAAGGTTAAGAGACATGGAAGACAAAATTAAAAAGTCTAACATACCTCAGTGGAGCTCCAGAAGGAGAAAAGATTAAGAACAAAGATGAAGCAACATTTGAAGACAAAATGGCTGAGAATCTTCCAGGGTTGTTGAGAGATACAATCCTCATATCCAGAAAGCCTAACAAAATTCAGAGAGGTTAAATAAAAATAAATCCAGGGCGGGAGCGGTGGCTCACCCCTATAATCCCAGCACTTTGGGAGGCCGAGGCGGGTGGATCACGAGGTCAAGAGATCCAGACCATCCTAGTCAACATGGTGAAACCCCGTCTCGACTGAAAATACAAAAATTAGCTGGGCATGGTGGTGCGTGCCTGTAGTCCCAGCTACTCGGGAGGCTGAGGCAGGAGAACTGCTTGAACCCAGGAGGCAGAGGTTGCCGTGAGCCGAGATCGCGCCATTGCACTCCAGCCTGGGTAAAAACAGCAAAACTCGGTCTCAATAAATAAATAAATAAATTCAACAGAGACATATCACAATTTAACAGCAAGTGAGAAAAGAAAGAGACAATCTTAAAAACCAGAATAAATTAAAAGTAAATATAACAAAGGAAATAATAAAAGCAAAAATAGAAATTGATGAAATAGAGAAGAAATGACATAATAGAGGGGTCCATAACGACAAAACAAGCATTAAAATGGGCAAACGTATGATAAGATTGATAACAAATAAATGCTTAATAAATAAGTTTACATATAAAGAATAACAAGTGGAAAGGGAGAATAGAGTTTTAAAGGATAGGAAACAATTATGAAGAACTTTATGTTAGTAAACTTAGATGAAATGAACAATGCATTAGGTTACATTTGCCTTCATGTAAGAGAGTATCTGATTTGTAGTTGTTGAGAAATAAAACGTTTTTTTTTTTTTTTCGATGGAGTCTCGCTCTGTCACCCAGGTGGGAGTGCAGTGGCACGATCTTGGCTCACTGCAACCTCTACCTCCCAGGTTCAAGCGATTCTCCTGCCTCAGCCTTCTGAGTAGCTGGGATTACAGGTGCCCACCACCATGCCCAGCTACTTTTTGTATTTTTAGTAGAGACGGTGTTTTACCAGGTCAGCCAGGCTGGTCTGGAACTCCTTCCTGCCCTCAAACAATCTAGCTACCTCAGCCTCCCAAAGTGCTAGGATTACAGGTGTGAGCCCCCATACCCAATAAGACAGTTAGTTAAAATATACTTTTAAAATTAATTTTTAAATTTTGGGGTTTTTTTTTCCTTTGTTGTTTTGTTTTGAGACAGGGGCCTCACTGTCTCCCAGGCTGGAGTGCCATGGTGCCATTACTGCTCACCATAGCCTCAACCTCCCAGGCTCAAGCAATCCTTCTACCTTACCTAAGTAGCTGGGGCCACAGGTGCAGGCCATCATGCCACGTTAATTTTTTCTTTCTTTTTTCTTTTCAGAGATACAGAGTCTCGCTATGTTTCCCAGGCTGGCCTCGAACTCCTGTGCTCAAATGATCCACCCACGTCAGCCTCTCAAAGTGCTGGGATTACAGGCATGAGCCATTGACCCCAGCCTTAATTAAAATACAAAATGGGTTTTGGTGAGGCAATCTAGTGCTATTTACATAGGCTTGGCACTAATTGCTTTTTATACAAACATTTTTAGAAGTAAAACATTCAAATGGACAAGTAAATTGAGTGCACAGCTCAACACATTTTCACAAAGTGAATGTGTCCAAGTAACCAGCACATAGATCAAGATAAACATTACCATAAAACAGAGACTTCCTTGTGGCAGTAATAATTTAAAACGTTGTAGCTCACATGGATTCAACTGACTCGGATTTTAACAGCAGTAAACATTTTTTTTTGCCCACCAGTTCCAAAAAGAACTGCATATCGAAAGAGTTGTTTGTTTTCCCCCAGAATTTGAATTCTTGCCTTAGCTCTGCGTGCTCACTAAGTCCTTTATATCCACCAGTGTCTGCTGAAGCTTCCAAGAAGCTCACACATGTGAAGTAGGACCAGTGCCATAGATTAAGTTTCAGCATATAACCACGATGTGCGCTGCAGAGCTACCTGGGGCCTATGAAGAGGCTTGTTGAGGTGTGTACCATTTTGCTAGGGACTACATCCTTGCTAAGGCCCAGTGTGTGCAGGTTTGCCTTTTTGTAAAAGAACAAGCTGCAATGTCCTCACATAAACTACAGCTGCCTGCCAAGGTCAAAATATGAGGTAGTTTAAGACTTAAAGGCTCCTGAGAAGTTAAAAGCTATCTACAAAACAGTAAAAACCCAGTTGACTTAATAACTTCTTTAGGATGCCAAAGTCAGAACATATTAAATATACCATGAAGTCTAAAGCTCAAAGCTACACACCTCATGTAACTCAATTGCCCTTTATGTGTATATTTCGCCATCCAAAATGTAATCCCCTATTTTTTTTTACCAGGGTTCATAGCCCAACATTTCTGGTGTTGGGATTTCTGAGGTTGCACGTCTAAAATGCAAGCCTCCTTACTATAGAGGCAATGCTTGCCTCCGCATATCTTATGTCATGGACGATAACAATGAGAAGAGTCTGCTTTCTGCAGGCAAACCAGCTTCCTAACAGAAGAGATCAAGTTCCCAGGGCCATTTTCTTAAACTCACTGCTCGGGTAACCCTTACTCCTCTCCCCAGGAAGCTAAGCTAAGACAGATGCCAGGAAAGTTATGCTAACGAAGCTCTCCCCCATTCACCAAGTAATAGAAAGATGCGTTCTCCGGAACCCCATTGGTTCAGAAAACCAATGCAGTGGAAGTTAGAAGATCTCATCTTGATGTGTCAAAACTACTGTAGAAGAATATGAAACAGACCTAGAGAGTAGGGCTGGAAGCTATGCACACAACTTGTCAAAGAGCTAGAGCTCCGACCAGGTGCTCAGGTAGTCCAAAACTAGCAGTGATCGAGTCAAGGAAAACTGTATCTTTTACTGGGTTTGATAATCACTAGGATGTAGGAGGTCATGTCCTCCACAAACACAGAGTAAAAAGTCACAAAGAGGGAATAAGAGAGATAAAAGGACAACAGAATGAAGTACAAACAGCTCAAGAGAAATGAAAAGTGAGTTAGGTACGATACGGGAGAACTGCAAGGAAATCAAAATAGCCATTACAACCAAAAGATGCAAAGACAGTGAAGCAGAGAACGGGCATTGTAGAAAATGTAATCAATGAATGATGGAGAAGGCAAATGAGGAAATCTTGTAAACTGGGAAAAAATGAGAAAGAATGAAGATGGTAGCAATAGCAGACAAAACAAATTCATTAATAACTCAAGAGTTACAGCTGTTCCTAAAAGAGGAAGGAAAAATGGGGGGAAAAAGTCAAAATTGAGGTTCGGCATGGTGGCTCATACCTATAATCCTATCACTTTGGGAGGCCAAAGTAGGTGGATCACTTGAGGCCAGGAGTTCAAGATCAGCCTGACCAGCATAATGAAATCCTGTCTTACTAAAAATACAGAAATTAACCAGGACTGGTGGCATGCACCTATAATCCCAGCTACTCAGGAGGTTGTAGGGGGAGAATTGCTTGAACCAGAGAGGCAGAGGTTGCAGTGCGCCAAGATCGCACCACTGAACTCCAGCCTGGGTGACAGAGTGAGACACTGTCTCAAAAAAAAAAAAAAGTCAAAATTGAAAGTTTTTTGAGCTGAATAAAAATAGTAAGACCATAAGTGATCATCACATTGAAGAAATGTCAGACCCATATAGATATACTCTGGCAAAAAATGGTTAATTACAAAAAATAAATACAAATTGCATAAATACCTAAACAGATTAGCTATAAAGAAAACAAATTATGTTTAATTTTAATCTTTTATGTAAAACTAAATATAAGAAATCAAGGAACAATAGATATGAAATTTTAAGGGAAAATTTATATGAATGAGCCATATATATCATCAAAAGACATGTCCTAAAACAGATGTCCTCAAAGGGTAGTCCATGAACCCTGTAGGGTCTTTGAAATCTTTTCAGAGAGTTTGCAAGGTCAAAGTTATTTTTGTAATAATGTTAAGATGTAATTGGCCATTTTCATGTTGATACAAAAACAATGCTGGGTAGAACTGTTTACAGTTTAGTAGAAATCAATGCCACAGCACCAACTATACTGGTAATTATTACCTTCTTCACCACCGCCTCTTTACAGGAAGAAAAAAGAGTGTCCTTGATGAAACAATAAAAAACATTAATTTTTGTTGTCCTGAATCTTTTTTTTTTTTTTTGAGACGGAGTTTCGCTCTTGTTACCCAGGCTGGAGTGCAATGGTGCAATCTCGGCTCACCGCAACCTCCGCCTCCTGGGTTCAGACAATTCTCCTGCCTCAGCCTCCTGAGTAGCGGGGATTACAGGGACGCGCCACCATGCCCAGCTAATTTTTTTGTATTTTTAGTAGAGACGGGGTTTCACCATGTTGACCAGGATGGTCTCGATCTCTTGACCTCGTGATCCACCCGCCTCGGCCTCCCAAAGTGCTGGGATTACAGGCGTGAGCCGCTGCGCCTGATCCGTCCTGAATCTTAAGTACACATCTTTTTAATATTCTGTGTGACAAATCAGAAGTATACATAAGGCCCTTCTGCTACCTAGTGGAGCATAATGATTGTCTCAAGGAAAAGCATGTGTGCGATTGAGTTGCAGGCTAATCTAGCTGCTGTTTTCATGTATCATCATTTTTACCTGACAATGAACAAAGTGAGCCTGTTACTTCAAAGGAAACAATTGCCAATGAAAAAATGTCAGATTTCAAGTGAGAAGTAAAATATTGGGAAAGTCATATCTGCCACCTTCGAGCTCAGTTCTCTGATGCTTAAAGACTTTTCTGATGAAATTAGTGGCAATGCAAATGAATGTGACTTTTTAAATATTGTCTAATGAAATGTGTTGACATTTGGAAGACATGCATAACTCAGTGCAGTATTATTTTCCAAATAACCAAATGCATGACGTTACAAAATTAGGGTAAAAGATCCATTCAATGTGAAAGATAGACTGATGGATTCTAACTGAACAGAGTATGAAAGATTCACTGATACGGCTTTAGAGCCCACATTGCAACTAAACAAGTTAGGAAACTACCACTTGTTGAATTTTGATATGGTATCAAAGAATAGCCAGAATTATCTGAAAAGAATAACAGACTATTTCTCCCTTTCCCAAGTATATATCTGTGTGAAGCCAGATTTTCTTCATATATTTCAACCAAGATAATGTATTATAACAGATTGAATGCAGAAACATATGAGAATTCATCTCTCTTCTATTAAGCCAGACATAAAATGGATTTACAAAAAATTATTTTATATTTGACCAAATGAATATGCCTGGGTGAAGGCAACAGAGCCTCTGTTGCATATTCTTGCAAGAGCTCAGTAAATGGAATACCTATTGCCCTTTTATTTTATTATACATGTTTTTTTGAGATGGATTCTTACTCTGTAGCCCAAGCTGGAGTGCAGTGGTTTGATCTTGACTCACTGCAACCTTCGTGCCCAGGGCTCAAGGGATTCTTGTGCCTCAGCCTCCGGAGTAGCTGGGACTACAGGTACACACCACCACACCTGGATAATTTTTTGTATTTTAGTAGAGACAGGGTTTCACCATGTTGCCCAGGGTGGTCTCAAACTCCTGAGCTCAGGCGATCCACCTGCTTTGGCCTCCCAAATGCTGGGATTACAGGCTGAGCTACCGTGGCCCTCCCTACTGCCCTTTTAAAAGAAGTTACTTGAAGACTTACTTCTGCCATTCAAGATACGGATTATATGGCCACACAATGAGAAGCTGGGTGACAAGAGGATTGTTTTATGATTTATAAATTGTCTCCAAATTACTTGACTGTTGCTGGAGGAGGAGAGGGGATGTTAGACAAAATCTAGAAATATATCATCTTAAAATCAAAGTTCTCTGTTTAGAATGCTTTCCCGCTGTGTGCTCACTTAAGTCCTATTTGGACTTTAAGACATATCTCAGACCCCACGTAGAATCACAGAATCTCAGTACTGCAAAGGATCTGTAGAGAGAGAAATAACTTGTATTATTATGTGCCTGGGTGTTTAAAATTCATCCACATTTAGTCTGTACAGAAACCTCATTGTCTTGTTATCATCCCCTTTTTCCAGATGAGGAAGTTGAAGTTCAGAGAAGTGAAACCTCTTGCCCAATGTCCTTCCAGCTAGACGTAGCGCGGGGATTAAAACCCAGATCTTTCCTACTTAGAAGTCCAGGTTCTTTACACTTCACTCTATTACCTCAGAGTTCATCTATCTAAATAAGCCCTGCCCAATCTGTTGCTCAAGTCTTCATTAAGACAGCTTCATCAACTGTTATCAGTCTAGTCTCCTCCAGGGACAAAGAATTCAACGTATTTTAATACAGTTCATTATAGCTATTGACTACATTTAAAGGTTTGTCTCCATATTAGGCCAACATATTTCTTCTGAAACCCTTACCTACAAATCCTAAGAATATTCTCTGGGGTTATGCATAATGAGATGGTGAAAGAGATTAATAGCCACTTGTATATCTGTCCTCCCTTTGTGTAGTCACAGAATTTTTATGCAGCACAAAGGCAGGTGTACCATGAAGCTAATGAAGCTTCAGAGCCCTCGATCCCTGGAAGTTGTGGAATGTTCAAGATGGAGAGGAAAAGCATGTGTTTAGGAAGTGTGTCTGGTAAATTGGCTAAAAAGATCGCAGAAGAAAGGTACTGGAATCTCCAAAGCTCCAGTAATTTGTTATGATTTCTTTTCTCATCTTTAGCAAGCATTTACTTTTGTACCAATTTTGTACTGGAAACTTTGTACCATTTTCCTTAAAGAGGGTTCCAAAAATTGTATTCAGCCCACAAAATCCGGATCCCCTCCTGGTGTGACCCACAGCAGGGCTGTTAAATACATTTTCAGTACTGTATTTACGTCTAGGCATTTACATGAGAAAACTGAACCCCTGTCTTGTTTGGCCTACTGAGACTACAGGAGTATGCCATCACATCCAGCTAATTTTTTTTTTTTTTTTTTTTTTATTAGAGATGAGTTTCACTGTGTTAGCCAGGATGGTCTTGATCTCCTGACGTCATGATCCGTCTGCCTTGGCTTCCCAAAGTGTTGGGATTACAGGCGTGAGCAACAGCATCCGGCCAGGAAGCTTTAATGGTACATGAGGAAGTAAGAAGAAAGGACAAGAGCTATAGAAAGTCTGCCCAGTTGTTCCTTGAGGCCAAAATCAATTCTTCCTTGACCTAAGCTAATGAAGCCATTTCTGTCTCTTATAGCCAAGACGAGGTCTGCCTATTACAAAGAAAAATTTGCTATGCACTCTCATACAGCATATATGAGCCAAGGCAGGGTAAGGCCCCAGGAAACTCCCACCCTATGCCTTTCCATGTTAACAATTTGCCTGTAACTCTGTATCTCCTGAGCTCCTAGATCCATATATCCAACTACCTCACCGGTAGGACATCTTAAAGGCACCTCAAAGTCAGTATCATCTTTCCTCAAACCCTCTGCCTGCAGGGCTCCCCGTTGCAGTAAACACAATACTCACATTCGGGTGCTCAACTCAGAAACTTGGATGAGGTCCATGAGGCCAGGTGTGGTGGTTCATGCCTGTAATCCTAACACTCTGGGAGGCCTAGGCGAGAAGATTACTTGAGCCTAGGAGTTCGAGACTAACCTGGGTAAGATGGTGAGATTCCCTTTCTATAAAATATTTTAAAATGGCCGGGCACTGTGACTTGCACCTGTAATCCCAGCACTTTGGGAGACTGAGGCAGGAGGATTGCTTGGGGTCCAGGAATTCGAGACAAGCTTAGCCAACATGGTGAAGCCCCATCTCTGCTAAAAATACAAAAAATTAGCCTGGCGTGGCGCCTGTAATCCTGGCTACTCAGGAGGCTGAGGCAGGGGAATCGCTTGAACCCAGGAGGCAGAGGTTGCATTGAGACAAGATCGCACCATTGCACTCCAGCCTGGGCAACAAGAGTGAAACTCCATCTCAAAAAAAAAACAAAACTGCTAACATGTCCTGTTCCCTGCCTGCCCCTCTTGCTTAACCATACCCTTGCCTCAACTCTCTGCCCTCCAACCACACTGTTTTATTTAAAATTAATAAAGTAACATCTCCCTTCCCCCAGTGTTCTTCCACTATATCATTTGACATAGAACTTTCCTGTGCACAACTGTAAATTCTATGCAATATACTTGAAAGGAGAGCTGTGGAAGCCCCTTGCACCCGTGGGCGTCCTCTAACTGGCCTAGGTCTTCTAGACACCGTTCTCAGACCTTCTACCAGGCACACCTTTTAGAAATAAGGTCATTCCAACCCTCACCCACCGCAGAGTTTGAAATAAGTGGGGTAGAAATAGAAGAAACTATAGAGATCCTGGCTTTATAGTAATGTGTGTCAGGGGCCATGCCGACTGAATTTTATGTGGGATGGCTTGAACAGGGCTCAATCTACTTAACAAATAAATGATGATCTCTGCTGCCATCCTGGTAAGAAAAATTGATCCAGCTTCCTCATCCTGCTGTCTTCCTAATCAAAATCTCACGCAGAAGCATCTGGTAAGCTTGCTTTCATGCCTGTGCCATAGTTATGCATGAGAATCTGTCTCAACACGGACGGAGACAGTGGACATCTGACTTCTGTTGTAAGCAGAAAGCAACTTCAAACGGAAAGGTAATAAAAAAGATGTTGGGCAGCCTTAAAGTATATTTGTCCCTACCCCATGGTTTAACCCAGTCAGCAGGTGACGTTCCTCTAGCCATGGAGATTGCTTCACTATAGGCATCTGACCCAATTCACGCCAGTGAGATGTTAGGGAGGTTTCTGGGGTTGTTGGAAAATATTTTTTCTTTTCTTTCTTTCTTCCTTTTGTTCTTTAAAATATTCCTTTCTTCCTTTCTTCCCTTCTTTTCCCCTCCCTTTCTTCCTTTTCCCTTCCTCCTTCCCTCCTTCTTTCCTTCCCTCCTTCCTTCCCCCTCTCCTCCTCCCCTCTCCTTCCATCCCTTTCCCTTCCTTTCCTTTTTTTTTTTTTTTTTTGAGACACAGTCTCACTCTGTCATCCAGGCTGGAGTACAGTGGCACAATCTCGGCTTACTGTAACCTCCACCTCCCGAGTAGCTGGAACTACAGGCACCCACCACCAGGTCCCATTAATTTTTATATTTTTAGTAGCGACGGGGTTTTACCATATTGGTCAGGCTGGTCTGAAACTCCTGACCTTATGATCCACTTTCCTTGGCCTCCCAAAATGCTGGGATTACAGGTTTGAGACACCGTGCCCAACTCATTTTTTTTTTCTTGAGACAGGGTCTCACTCTGTTGCCCAGGCTGGAGTGCAGTGGCACAGTCTTGGCTCACCATAGCCTCAAACTCTGGGGCTGAACCTCAGCCTCCTGAGTACCTGGGACTACAGGCACATGCCACTATGCCCAGCTAAAATATTTTTGTATTTTTTGTAGAGGCAGGGTTTTGCCATGTTACCCAGGCTGGTTTTGAACTCCTGAACCTAAGCAATATGCCCACCTTGGCCTCCCAAAGTGCTGGGATTACAGGTGTGAGCCACCACATTTGGTCCCCTTTTTTTTTCTTGAGACAGGGTCTCACTCTCTTGCCCAGGCTGGAGTGCAGTGGCACTCCATCTCAAAAAAAAAAAACAAAACAAAAAAACAAAAAACTGAACCCCTCCAATCCCAGAGTCTACCCATTACACCTCTCGGTCTCACTATATTGTGAGCCAGTGAATTTTTATCACTTAAGCCAGGTTGAGGTTTTTGTTTATCTAAAAATACCTACGTATCTGACAAAGAAGTTGTATCCCAAATATATAAACAATTCTCAAAACTCAATAACAAAATAACAAGAAAATGGGCAGAAAACTTAAAGAGACATTTCACCAGAAAAGGCAAACAGACAGCAAATAAGCACAAGGGAAGATGATTAGCTTCATTAATCATGAGGAGCAACATGGTGAAACCCCACCTCTACAAAAAAGAGAAAAAGTTACATAAATAACAAGGTAAAGTTAGTGGATGGAGACTTCCTGGAAAGGATAAGCAGAGGTTATAAGGATAAAATCTTGCAAGATTATGAAAGCATTTTGGAAAGTATAACTTATAAAAGTACAGATTTCATAATTTTCTTTGTATTCCCCCATAAGCTCTAGCATAATATTGGACACGTCGCTGGTATTTGGTAAATGTTTCTTATTCATTCTTACTGTAGGGTTCATAAATAAATTGTTTAATGAGTGGAAAGGCATTCAAGTTAAAGGGGAGTGTCCAGAAAAGATTCCTACAGATTAGCCCCAGACGTGACTCAGGTCCCAAGGACTTTTTCCCTTGTTCCGCGTAGAGTTTAGGGTTGACCACCTTTTATTTTCTTGATCCAGGATAATTGAGGTCACACTTTTAGCTATGGCATGGTTTGCAGTTTGAGTAGCTGGTGACAATCTCGTGCTTCCTGTTCTACAAAAAGATGTAGGTTCTGAGGGGTATGGGGACACAAGACACTACCTGCCCAGGTGGGCATACTTCCTGCAGCAGCCCCCTCTGAGTGCCTCCCCCTCCTGCCTGACTGCCAGGCTGTGTTCTGCAGAAACCAGCATTGATGATATCTCATTTCTCAGATCTGCAAGGGCCCTTTCAGCTGCAGATTGGTAATGTGACAATTAACCATCAAGGTTGCAAAGACTCAGGTATGAGGCACAGGTCAGCAACCACCTCCGGTAGTCTGCATCTTGCTAGCTAGCCCCCCTGCACCCCACAAATCTGGTGATGCTATGAATTGCAGAAGTGGAAGAAAACTGTTTTATTAACCGTCTTTGCTCACCCCTCTAGGGCCATAAAGACTCTTGACTTTCCCCCATCAAAAGGATCTCTTTCCCAACAAGCTGTACACTAGGGTATAAAGAATTTATTCTAATAGACCCTATAATGCTCTTTCCTTTAGGAAACATTCTAGCTGAACACTTCACCTGGACACTGAAATTCAACTTTTTTTCCCCCTAAGTTTTCTTTCGTTCTGAACTCTAAAATTTACCTATTTTTTCAATTAGAACACCCTACTCCTACTTCACTATTGTGGTGTTTTGGTTTTTTGTCATTGGAGGCTGGATCTTCATAAATATACCTATCTTAAATTTTAATATCATAGAAGACAGGCACTGGCTTTGAGCTTGTCTGGTAGAATCTAGCAATACATGATTTTTAAAATAATAAGCAGACTACATAGCTGGGAAAACAAAGATGTAGTTAAAAAATATTCCCAGCTTTCAGGCTCCCCCTCTAGCAATTACCTTCCTGTCTCTAAAGAAAAGAAACTGGATTCCATGCATCACCGAGAAGTCTGGAAACTGAAAGCCACCCATTCCCTGCCAAAATGTTTTTTGGGGATATATTTTTAAAGGCAATAAGGCAGCCAGACACAGCATTCTAGGAGGTTAGGGCCAGAAGAGCTCTTTGAGGCCAGGAGTTCAAGACCAGCCTAGGCAACATAGCAAGACCGCATTGAGAAAAAACAAATCCAAAAGGTAAAAGACCTACTTTTTATCTCTTTTCCTCCTTTCATATGCTCAGAACTACAAGGGCCCCAAACAAAGGATTCACAAATTAGAAGTCATTTCACATATATTTATGTTTATTATTATTATTATTTTCGACACAGTCTGTCTCCGTCACCCAGGCTAGAGTGCAATGGTGTGATCTTGGCTCATTGCAACCTCCGCCTCCCAGGTTCAAGCGATTCTGCTGCCTCCCGAGTAGCTGGGATTACAGGCACATGCCACCATTCCTGGCTAATTTTTGTGTTTTTAGTAGAGACAGGGTTTCACCATGTTGTCCAGGCTGGTCTCGAAGCTCCTGACTTCGTGATCTGTCCCCCTTGGCCTCCCAAAGTGCTGGGATTACAGGCATGAGCCACCACACCAGGCTATTTATTATTATTTCTTAGTTCAAAAATGTTTTTCACATTCAATGCCAAAATATAGACACTACATTTTGTAACCCTACCCACTACCCTCACACACCCATAACACCCTCCTATCCTGGTTCCTCATGGTGAACAGGCAATGCCTAAGCCCTCCTGCCTACCTACCATGAACTCTTACTTTGCTCCAGTTCTCGCGCTAGGGCTCAGATGCCCTGTTAATTTCATCCTTCGGGTTGGGGCCAAACCTGGGAGATTCTTTCCCAGAGGCAGGAAGTACTATGAAAGCCTGGGAGATCTCCCAACCCCACCCACAGAAGCTAAGTTAGGAAAAGCCTGTAGAGGCGATTCATGGGCTTTAAGTTCATGCATCCTAAACAAAGGCAGCCACCCAGAGGACTGTCTCCTAGTCAACTCAACCACAAACCATGGAATGGCTCCTACGCCAGGAGAGACCAAGGCAATAAGGGGAAATTTTCTAACCAATTAACTTTCCCCCTAGACTGTGAAGGAGGAGGAGGCTTTGGGACCAAGTAGGGGAAAACGGAAAACAACACTTGGGTTAGCCAGATGCAGAAAGAACAAGCATCCGTGGGCTGACCTGGGAGGCTCCCTCTACAACAATGGGAGCATAAATTAGAACCTGAACTTTGGTGGCAATCAGTTTACACCGATGTAACAAATCCAGAGCTCAGATGCTGTTTAAAGTGATGGGGACTGAAAAGGTTGCCAGCTTGGTTCTATCATTAAGGCTGTTAACATTCTTTTTTCTTCTTGTTGCTTAGCATAATCCACAGAGTTATAATATTCTTGGTTAGGCGCAGTGGCTCATGCCTGTAATCCCAGCACTTTGGGAGGCCGAGGCGGGCGGATCACCTGGGGTCAGAAGTTCGAGACCAGCCTGACCAATGTGATGAAACCCTGTCTCTACTAAAAATACAAAAATTAGGCAGGCATGGTGGCATGCACCTGTAATCCTAGCTACTGAAACAGAAGAATTACTTGAACCCGGGAGGCAGAGGTTGCAGTAAGCTGAGACCGGGCCATTGCACTACACACAGCCTGGGCAACAAGAGCAAAACTCTGTCTCAAAAACATGCAAATACAAATACAAATAAAAAAAACATTCTTGGAGCAAGGTACAATGAAGCTTTGGCTTCCATATATTCTATGACAGCAGAAATTTCCCAGGCAACACAGATGTAGGACCCAAGTAATAGGTTTCAAATCCTTTTTTTTTTTTGGAGACAGGGTCTCACTCTGTCACCCAGGCTGGAATGTAGTTGTATGATCTCAGCTCACTGCAGCCTCCACCTCCCAGGCTCAAGCAATCCTCCCACCTCAGCCTCCTAAAGTAGCTGGGACTACAGGCACGCACCACCACACCCAACTAAGTTTTAAATTTTATGTAGAGATGGGGTTTTATGTAGAGATGTTGCCGGAGCTGATCCTCCTGGGCTCAAGTGATCCTCTCACCTCAGCCTCCCAAAGTGCTGGGAATACAGGCATGAGCCACTGCGCTCAGCCCCAGAAAACCTTTTAAACCACTGCACAGTAATGCCTGACATTGGTACAGCCCTTTGATTTCAAGTACATTTGATCACTCCAGCAATCATCAGAGGTTGTTAGACTCACTTCCTCTGCAATGATTAGGAAAGATAAGTAATACGAGATAAGGGACTGGGTGCCATGAAAGCAAGCCTCACTTTTATAAGAATCCCGGCCTAGCAGGGCTGTGGTAAGAGAAGCGGGCAAAGCAAAAGGAAGTTTGTTACTGATACTCAGTGCTATTGAGTGATAATGCAACCGTTCATCTTCCTGTTGAAGAGTGTGACATGCTTTCACAGTTATGAATGAAACTCTCTCAGATTGTTTTTAAAAATTCCTTCAAGAGAGCAGCAATGCCTTCCTGCACGTGCAGTCTAACACATTTCCATGGTGACTGCTCTAACATGGCGTGGTGTATATTTCTTGTTTCTGTGGCTGCCCTTCATCTGAGCCCACTCCTTCTATTTGGAGAATCCCCTACCATTTGAGCTTTAGTAAAAAGCAGGGCCAATGTCCCACCATAGAAGGACCCGACACTCACCGCCCCAGCACCTCTTGCCACAAGGAAGAAGGCATGTGACCTTGGCTTGATCAATTGGACATGTCTACCCGAGGTGTTGCCTGAGGAAATAGTGATGCAAAGAAAGAAGCAGGGAAACTCTTTATTCCAGCAACAGTAACAGCCAGGTTTCATGCCAGGGGTGGCATCCGGTGTCTGGTGCCTGCAGCAAGAAAGGCTTTGTGAGACGATGGAGTGACCTTGGCAGTGGTCGCGTCTCACTCTCTCCCTCCCCTTTATTTCTGATCCCTGAAAGTATAGTCTTGGTCTTCCTCCCCTTGATTTATGTCCATTTGCAGAGCTTGTGTCTCCAGGAAATCTGTGAACTGTCCAACTCCTCTTGGTTGCTTCAGGCACAAACTTGGGAGACCTCTTTGAGTTTCCTCCATAACCTTATATCTAATCCAATAGGAAATTCTGGCAGTGGCCCATTTCCTCCACTAGTATTCCGTAGCCAAAGCCGCCATTATCTCTCACCTGAATTACTGCAATAGGCTGGTTTAAAAAAAGAAAATTAGTTCATCAAAATTTTTTTGTTGACAAAAATCTTGTATTTATTATGTACAACATAATGTTTTGAAATATGTATATACTGCGGAATGGCTAAATCAAGCTAAATAGCATATGCTTAACCTCACATTTTTTTTTTTTTTGTAGTGAGAAGGCTTAAAATCTACTGTCTTTGCGATTTTGAAGAATACAACACATTTTTGTGTGTGTGTGTGTGTGTGTGTGTGTGTGTGTGTTTTGAGATGGAGTTTCACTCTTGTCGCCCTAGGCTGGAGTACAATGGCACAATCTTGGCTCACTGCAACTTCCTCCTCCTGGGTTCAAGTGATTCTCCTGCTCCAGCCTCCCAAGTAGCTGGGATTACAGGCACGTGCCACCACACCCAGCTAATTTTTGTATTTTAGTAGAGACAGGGTTTCACCACCTTGGCCAGGCTGGTCTTGAACTCCTGACTTCAGGTGATCTGCCCACCACCGCCTCCCAAAGTGCTGGGATTAGAGGCGTGAGCCACCGCACCCGGTCCAACACATTATTATTAATTATAGTCACCATGTTTTACCACAATCTCTTGAATGTATTCCTTCTAGCTGAAAATTTGTATCCTTTGATGAGTATCTCCACTCCTAACACCCAGACTCTGGTAATCACCATACTACTTTCTGCTTCTATGGTTCACTTTCTTAGATTCCACTTATAAGTGAGATTATACACTATTTTTTTTTTTTTTTTTGAGACGGAACCTTGCTCTGTCACCCAGGCTGGAGTGCAAGGGCATGATCTCGGCTCACTGCAACCTCCGCCTCCTGCATTCAAGCGGTTCTCCTGCCTCAGCCTCCCGAGTAGCTGGAATTAGAGGCGTGAGCCACTGCACCCAGCCAACTTTTGTATTTTCAGTACAGATGGGGTTTCACCAAGTTAGTCAGGCTGGTCTTGAACCCTCGATCTCTGGCAATTCGCCTGCCCCGAACTCCCAAAGTGCTAGATTACAGGCATGAGCCACCGTGCCTGGCCACTATTTGTCTTTTTGTGTGTAGCTTATTTTACTTAACATAATATCCTCCAGCCCTTTGATTTCAAGCACATTTGATTGCTTCAGCAATCAAAGCGAATAATGGATGTCTTCCAGGTTCATCCCTGCTGTTGTGAATGACAGAATTTCCTTCTTTTTAATTTATTAGCATGTTAAGTTGCAAGAAACAAAATCATTTTACTTATCTATTTATTTCATTAATAATTTTATTTATTTCCATTAATGGACATTCAGGTCGATTCCATATCTTTGCTACTGTGAGTAAATGATGCAGTGAACATGGGAGTGCAGATATCTCGTCAACAGGCTGATTTTATTTTCTTTGGATACGTACCCAGTAGTGAGATTGCTGGTTCATACGGTGATTCCAGCTTTCAATTTTTGAAGAACCTCCATACTGTTTTCCATAATGGCTATACTAATTTACATACGCCCTAAGAGCACGCAAGGGTTTCCTTTTCTTCACATCCCACTAACACTTATCTTTTCCCTTTTCGATTAATAGCCATTCTAAGAGGTGGAAGCTGTTAGCTCCTTGTGGGTTTAATTTGCTTTTCCCTGATGATTAGTGACATTAAGTTTTCACATACCCATTGGTCATCACACACCTGTTGGCCATTTGCATGTCTTTGTTTGAGAAGTGGCTATGCAGATCCCTTGCCCATGTTTTAATCGGGTTATTTGTTTCCTTGCTATTGAATTGTTTGGATTCCTCATATGTTTTGGATACTAACCCCTTATTAGATGTATGGTTTGCAAATATTTTCTCCCATTCCGCAGGTTGACTCTTCACTCGGTTGATTGTTTCCTTGGCTCTGCAGGAGCTTTCCAGGTTGTTATAATCCCATTTGTCTGTTTTCACTTTTGTGGCCCATGCAACAGCCTCAAGTGGTTTCTCTGCTTTCACTTTTGTTCCCATACAGACCTCTTCGCACAGGTGGAGTCCGTTATCTTTTACAATCATAAGCGAGATCTTGTCACTGCTCTGCTCAGAGTCACCCCACAGCTTCTCATTATGCAAAATAAACTGCAAAATGCTCGTCAAGATCTACGTGAGTGGTCTCTCCTTGCCACCTTTCTGATCTCGTCTCCTCTTGCTCCTTTACTTGCCCACCTCACCCTGCTGCACCCATCTCTCTTCAGTTCCTCAAAATGCCAAGCACACTCTGATGCTGGGCTTTTGGACTTATTCCCTCTGCCTAGAATGCTCTTCTCCAAGACACCTGTATGACTTGCTTCCTCACTTCCACCAGGTCTCCACCTCAATGCTGCTTCAACAAACAGGCTTCCTTGACCACCCTAATTAAAATTGCACTCCTCTCTCCTGCCAGTTCCCTTCTGTTTTTCTTTGCTAAAATCTGAACCATTCCTCCTTATTTTTTAAATTCAAATGTATA
Source organism: Sapajus apella (assembly GCF_009761245.1). Classification (NCBI taxonomy): domain Eukaryota; kingdom Metazoa; phylum Chordata; class Mammalia; order Primates; family Cebidae; genus Sapajus; species Sapajus apella. Next base: position 7,518,347 of record NW_022436962.1, on the reverse strand, counting down.
TAGGAATGCATTTGTTCATCTGTCTCCGCTGCTAGGATGTGAGCTCCATGAGAGTCGGGACTTTGTCCATCTGTTTTCTGCCATATCCCCAGTGCCTAAAAGAGTACATCATACATAGTGGGCGCTTTACGAATACACATTAAGTAGGTGTATTCATCAAATACATTTCATTTCTGTTTAAATCTGCCACAGTTGATTTCTGTTTCTTGCCACTTAACATGCTAAGAAGCTATCTGATAGATATCATGTAAGAGACTGGGAATCAAATTTCTCATTTATTGACTTTGGACAAAGTCACTTAGCACTCTGGGTCTCAGTTTTTTAATATATTACCCCTCTTTGCTCTTAGATAATTTTACAATTTTATAATTTTTTAAAATGCCATATGTTTTTCTTTTCTTTCTTTCTTTTTTTTTTTTTTTTTAGACAGAGTGTCACTCTGTCACCCAGGCTAGAGTGCAATGGCACAATCTCAATTTACTGTAACCTTCCCTTCCCAGATTCAAGCGATCCTCCTGCCTCAGCCTCCCAAGTAGCTGGGTGTGCGCCACCATGCCCAGCTAATTTTTGTATTTTTACTAGAGATGGGGTTTCCCTATGTTGGCCAGGTGGGTCTCAAACTCCTGACCTCGAGTGATCCACCAGCCTCATCCTCCCCAAGTGCTAGGATTAGAGGATTGAGCCATCATGCCTGAACAAAATGCTGTATTTCAAAGCAACAATAGAAGAATGATTTTTCCAAACTATATACAGTCATATAATGACATTTTGGTAATGACAGATCACATATACCATGGTGGCTCCGTAAGATGAGAATGGAGCTGAAACATTCCCGTGGCCTAGTGACATGGGAGCCCTCGTGACATCGTAGACATTGTCATAGCACAATGCATTACTCATATGTCTGTGGCGATGCTGGGATGAATGAATCTATTGTGCTGCCAGTCGTATAAAAGTATAGCATATACAATTATATATAGTACGTAATGGATTTTAGTTTGTCTTATTTTTTATTTTTAAAGATTTAGAGGTATATGTGCAGTTGTTTTACATAGATATATCATATTGTGGTAAAATCTGGGCTTTTAATGTACCCATCACTCAAACAGTAATCATTGTGTCCAATAGGCAGCATTTGATCCCTCACCCCTCCATTTTCTACCTTGTGGAGTCTCCAGTATCTATTATTCCACGGTGTGTATCTGTATATACCCATTGTTTAGCTCTCACCATAAGTGAGAATATATAATACTCGACAATGCAAAAAAAAAAAACTTGATAATGATAAATGAATACGTTACTGGTTTAGGTATATACTATACTATACTTTTAATTGTTATTTTAGAATGCACCCCTTCTATTTATACATATATTTTTAAAGTTAACTGTAAAACAGTCTTAGGCAGGTCCCTCCTGAGGAATTCCAGAAGAAGGCATTGGTATCATTGGAGATGATGGCTTCTTGCGTATCGTGGCAACTGGGGATCTTCCAGTGGGACAAGATGTGGAAGGGAAGACAGTGCTATGAATGACCCTGACCCTGTGTAGGCCTAGGCCAATGTGTGTGCTTGCGTCTTAGTTGTTAACAAAAATGTTTAAAAAGAAAACATTTAAATAGAAAAAAGAAGTATATATAATAAAGATATAAAAAATTTTTCATATAGGTGTATAATGTATTTGTGTTTTAAGTGACATGTTAATATGAAAGAATCAAAAAGTAAAAAAAAAAAAAAGAAAGAAAATTTTCAAGCTGGGTGTGGTGGTTCATGCCTATAATCCCCAGCACTTTGGGAGGCTAAGGTGGGCAGATCTCTTGAGCTGATGAGTTCAAGACCAGCCAGGGCAACGTGACGAAATCCTGTCTCTACAAAAAAAATACGAAAATTAGCCGGCATGGTGGTGCATGTCTATAGTCCCAGTTACTTGGGAGGCTGAGGTGAGAGGATCACATGAACCTGGGAGGCTACAGTGACCTGAGATAGCACCACTGCACTCCAGCCTGGGGACGAAGTGGAACTCTGTCTCAGAAAAAGAAATACTAAGTTTATAAAGTAAAAAAGTTATGGTAAGTTAAGGTTAATTTATTATTGAAGAAAGAACATTTTAAAGTACATTTAGTATAGCCTAGGTGTGCAGTGTTTATTTTTAGTTATTTTTTTTGAGACAGAGTCTTGCTCTGTTGCCCAGGTTGGAGTGTAATGGCACAATCTTGGCTCACTACAACCTCTGCCTCCCTGGTTCAAGTGATTCTCCTACCTCAGCCTCCCAGGTTCAAGTGATTCTCCTACCTCAGCCTCCCAAGTAGCTGGGATTACAGATGCCCACAACCACGCCCGGCTAATTTTTGTATTTTTAGTAGAGATGGGGTTTTGCCATGTTGGCCAGGCTGATCTCAAACTCCTGAACTCAGGTGATCTGAGCTACGGCCTCCCAAAATGCTGGGATTATATGTTTGAGCCACCGTGCCCAGCCTAAAAATCACAATTTTTTTTGTTTTTTATTGTTAGGCACAGGGTATCATTCTGTCACCAAGGCTGGAATGTGGTGGCATAATCATAGCTCACTGCAGCCTCGAACCTATGGACTTAAGCGATCCTTCTTCTTCAACCTCCCCAGTAGCTGGGACTTCAGGTGCATGCCATCACACTTGGTAAACTTAAAAAATTTTTTTAGCAACTAGGTCTCACTACGTTGTCCAGGCTGGTCTTAAACTCATGGCCTCAAGCAATCCTCCCACCTCAGCCTCCCAAAGTGCTGGAACTACAGGTATGAGCCACTGTGTCTGGCCTGAAAATCATGTTTAACTCTTATAAAACTAAATATTGGTAAGCAATGAAAACCGGGAACTTATACACTGCTAGTAGAAAGTAAACTGGTAGGCCAGGCGTAGTAGCTCATGTCTGTAATCCCAGCACTTTGGCAAGCTGAGGCAGGCAGATCACAAGAGCAGGAGTTCAAGACCAGCCTGACCAACGTAGTGAAACTCCATCTCTACTAAAAATACAAAAAAAATTAGCCGGGAGTGGTGTCACACACCTGTAATCCCAGCTACTTGGGAGGCTGAGGCAGGAGAATCCCTTGAACCTGGGAGGCAAAAGTTGCAGTGAGCCGGGATCACACCACTGCACTCCAGCCTGGGCAACAGAGGCACCATCTCAAAAAAAAAAAAAAAAAAGAAGAAAAGAAAAAAAGAAAGTAAACTGGTAAAACGACTTTGGGGAGTGATTTGGCAATAATTGATAAAGTTAAAGATGCACATAACATATGAACCAACTATTCTACTACTAAGTATAAATATTCTGAAGAATATTTATATTCCCACTGCACTCGGCCTAAGAAAAGGATTTTATCAGAAGGGTACAAATGGATGCAACTACATATGTAATGTTTAACTTCTTAAAAATAAACAAAACTTCTGAAGTAAATATGACCAAATGTTAAGTAAAATTTGATGAGCTGAGTGGTGGATACATTGTTTTTAAATTAGTCACTGTAGTTTTCTGTTTGCCTGAAACAGTTTATTTTTGACCTGTAAGAAAGGATGGAAGGGAGGCAGGAGAGAAATAAGGAAGGGAGAAAGTAAGCCAGGGAGGCAGGCGGGCAAAAAGGAGAGAAAGCAATTTCCACGTCTGAATAAGCCCACTTCTACTCAACACGATGATTTTGCTGCTGTTTCTTTTCCACAGTGGAGACACGTGGAGGAGCGGAGAAGAAAATGTCCTGTTTTCCAAAAATTTGAGTTTTGATCCTAACTTGATCCTGTTTTAGTCACATGACCTTGCTCAAGCCACACAATTTACAAGGTATAGGCCAAGCATGATGGCTCATGCCTGTGATCCCAGAACCTTGGAAGGCCAAAGTGGGTGGATCACTTGAGTTCAGGAGTTGGAGACCAGCCTAGCCAACATGGCGAAAACCCGTCTCTACTAAAACTATAAAAATTAGCCAGGCGTGGTGGCACACACCTGTAATCACAGCTACACAGGAGGCTGAGTCAGGAGAATCGCTTGAAGTTGGGAGGTGGAGGTTGCAGTGAGCCAAGATGGCACCACTGCACTCCAGCCTGGGCAACAGAGCAAGACTCCATCTAGGAAAAAAAAACAAAAAAAACACGAAAGAAACACATCATAATTGCTGATCTTTTTGCTTTTTCATTTCTTTAAAATTGTTTCTATGTGGTACCAATCCTTCTTCCACCGTCTGCTTTTGTTTCAGTGCCATATCATAGAAGGGTTCACATCATAAAGGAAGTCAAAAACAGTCTTGAGTAATCAGAACTCTTCCGCCACATTGTATAATGTCTGTTTTCTAGGACTGCTTCTTCTGCCTCTTCCTCCTCAATATCTGGCACTGGTTCAGACTCTTCTCCATCAAGTCATCTTTTGTTAATTCCTATATCGTGGTGTCAATTAGCTCTTGAATTTCTCTAAGATTCAAATCCCGAAACTCTTCACCCCCACATTTTTTCGTGTGCCATATCCAGAATCTCTTTCATGATTTCCTCGATTGGCTCTGTCATAAATCTGGTGAAGTCATGCACAGCATCCGGACAGTTTTCTCCGGCAGGAATCATCGTTCCAGGCGTGATGGCTTTCACAGCTTTTCCTATAACAATGATGGCATCTTCAGTGGCGTAATCCTTCCAGACTTGCATGATGTTCTCTCCATCAAGGTTTTCTTCCATAGCATTGCCAATCATTTCCACAGAGTACTGTGTTCATGAGCCTTGCAGGTCCTTTTGACCCCTGATCTAAAGGCTTAAACTAGAGACATTGTATTTGGGAGCAGGTAGACCACGTTGACACCTTCGGTGTTGAATTCATGGGGTTCCGGGTGGACGGGGGCATTATCTAACATCAAAAGAAATTGAAAAGGCAGTTCCTCACTGGTAAGGTAAGACAGGTACTAAGCATTGATGAAATTAATCCAGAAAAAGGATTCTCATTGTCCAGGCCTTATTGTTGCACAACCAAAAGACTAACAGCTTATGTTTATTTTTTCCATTCAAGGCTTGAGGGTTAGTAGCTTTATAGATAAGGGCAGTTCTGATCATAAACCTGATTGCATTTGCACAAAACAGTGCTTAGACTATCCCTTCCTGCCTTAAATCCTGGTGCTCTCTTCTCTTCCTTACTAATAAATGCCTTTCTTGGCATTTTTTTTTTTCCAGAATAGGACATTAAAAACCTGTTCAGGGCCAGGTGAGGTGGCTCATGCCTGTAATCCCAGCACTTTGGGAGGCCGAGGCGGGCAGAGCACACCACCAGGAGATCAAGACCATCCTGGCTAACATGGTGAAATACAAAAATACAAAAAAATGTAAAAATACACATAACATGTAAAATACAAAAAAAAAAAAAAAATTAGCCAAGCATGGTGGCACACACCTATAGTCCCAGCTACTTGGGAGGCTGAAGCAGAAGAATCGCCTGGACCCAGGAGGGGGAGATTGCAATGAGCTGAGATTGCACCACTGCACTCCAGCCTGGGCGACAGAGTGACTCTGTCCTCACTAAAAAAAAAAAAAAAAAAAAAAAAACCTGTTCAGGCAGATATCCTTTCTCCTTAATGATTTCCTCAGTGGCATCTGGAAACTCATCTACTGCTTCTTGGTTGGCAGAAGCTATTTCTCCTGTCATTTGGACATTTTTTTTTTTTTTTTTGAGACGGAGTTTCGCTCTTGTTACCCAGGCTGGAGTGCAATGGCGCGATCTCGGCTCACCGCAACCTCCACCTCCTGGGTTCAGGCAATTCTCCTGCCTCAGCCTCCTGAGTCGCTGGGATTACAGGCACACGCCACCATGCCCAGCTAATTTTTTGTATTTTTAGTAGAGATGGGGTTTCACCATGTTGACCAGGATGGTCTTGATCTCTTGACCTCGTGATCCACCCGCCTCGGCCTCCCACAGTGCTGGGATTACAGGCTTGAGCCACCGCGCCCGGCCCATTTGGACATTTTTTAAGGCCAACCTCTTTCTAAAATTATCTACCCAAACATACAGACAAATAAAATCATCAAACCATCCTTTGCTGGCATTAAATTTTCCAGCTTTAGATCCTTCTCCTTCCTTTTGCTTTAAGTTTTAATGTAATTACTTCACTTTTTCTCAAATCATATTAGAGTCTATAGAAATACCTTTACAGCAATCCTGTACCCACATAAAAGGTCTATTTTTGGCCAGGCACCATGGTTCACACCTGTAATCCTGTAATCCCAGTTCTTCGGGAGACCTTGGCATGTGGCTCAACAGATCAGGAGTTTGAGACCAGTCTGGCCAACGTGGTGAAAAATACAAAAAGATTAGCCAGGCGTAGTGGCATATACCTATAGTCCCAGCTATCTGGGAGGCTGAGGCAGGAGAATCATTTGAACCCAGGAGGCAGAGGCTGCAATGAACTGAGATCACACCACTGCTCTCTAGCCTGGGTGACAAAACAAGACTCCATCTTAAAAAAAAAAAAAAAAAAAGAAAGCTACATTTCAAAGCCAGACAAAAAGGTATTTCACAAAGAGTGCACAGTTTTGTATCTGCTGGCATAATAGAGCCATGGCTTTGTAAATTTCCATTTCTTTTTTACAGTGGTCCTTGTGCTGGATTCATTTAACCGGTAATGCCAAGCAACTGCAGCTGCAGCCCTCAATCTATGGTAAGCATCAAGCAATTCGGCTTTTCCTTGTGATGTCAGGAGTTTTTCCTGCTTCTTGGAAGCACTTCGAGTCACTAGTGGCCCTGGGTATGGGACACATGGTGTTATTTAAGGTTTATGCTGTTGCATTAAACATGATGAAAATATGCTAAAACTGCAAGAGATCACTTTTTATTGTGATGTACAATTTACTAGAGAGATGAATTAGTTTATGCAGAGATGATTAGAGCCACGCGGTGGTTTAAGCAGATACTCACAACACTTGAGCTCCCCACAACAGCAGCAGGAGGCAGGCAAAACGTTATTAGAGCAGCACGGTACGTACTACAGTTAATTTTAGGTAGTTATAATTTAATAATGAATCTTTACCTTTGTTTACATTCCTCACGATTGTAAAAGTTACCATATTCAGTTTATAAATGTTTGTCAGTTTTGATAAATTTTAACTCTTTATATAGATTCGTGTATAGTTTATGACAGTAAATGATAAAACAGGCTATAGAGATAGTATGCATTCATGACATACCTTTTTCTTAACTTTTTTCAACATTTCTTGACTACATGGTTTTACTAGGTAAGTTTACTCAAATTGTCTCAAATCTCCAAAAAGTTTTTCAATATATTTATTGAAAAAAATCTATGTATAAGTGGACCCATGCAGTTCACACCCGTATTGTTCAAGGGTCAGCTGTACCTCCTACTGATTCTTTTTCTCTGGTAACGCCCTGATCGCTGCTGTGATATTAACTATAGTTGTTGGTATGTCTTCTTAATTAATATAATATTAGAAAAAGATGTAGAGAGATTGATTTTGGAAACTATAAAACTTCTAAGTAAATTAACAAAGAATGAGAAAGTGTAAGAAAGTTATAAAATAAGCCAAAATACACTAAATTGCTTACCTTATAATATGATGACCAAAGTTTTTTTTTATTATTATTTATTTACTTATTTATTTTTAGATGGATTTCGCTCCTGTTGCCCAGACTGGAGTGCAATGGCGCCATCTCAGCTCACCGCAACCTCCGCCTCTTGGGTTCAAGCGATTCTCTTGCCTCAGGCTCCCAAGTAGTTGGGACTACAGGCATGCGTCACTACGCCCGGCTAATTTTGTATTTGTAGTGGAGATTAAGTTTGTCCATGTCGGTCAAGCTGGTCTCAAACACCCGACCTCAGGTGATCCAACCACCTAGGCCTCCCAAAGTGCTGGGATTACAGGTGTGAGCCACTGCACCCGGCCTAAAGTTATTTTTTATTAGGCAGCTATAAGTAGGCAAATATACAGTCAAGGATGTTTGTGAACTTAAAATATTCACCAGTAGGCTGGGCGTGGTAGCTCACACCTGTAATCCAGAATTTAGGGAGGCCGAGGCTGGTGGATCACCTGGGGTCGGGAGTTTGAGCCAGCGTGACCAACATGAAGAAACCCCAACTCTACTAAAAATACAAAATGAGTCAGGTGTGGTGGCACATGCCTGTAATCCCAGCTACTGGGGAGGCTGAGGCAGGAGAATCACTTGAACCCGGGAGGCAAGGTTACAGTGAGCCAAGATGGCACCACTGCACTCCAGCCTGGGCAACAAGAATGAAACTCTGTCTCAAAAAAAAATATATATATATATATGTATATATATATATATGTACATACACATATATATATATTCACCAGTAGAATAAAAATAGAATGAGGTAGCCAGCCTTCAGGATAGCTCGCTATGATTCTTACCTCCTGGTATTGACTTCCTTGTGTTGTCTCTTCCCATGTTATGCTGGGGTTGTTCTCTATGACCAACAGAATACAGCAAAAGTGATAGGGCATCATTTGGGAAATCGGGTTATTGAAGATATTGTGGTTTCTATGTTGTTCTCTCCCTCCCTCTTAGATCATTTGCCCTTGGGTAAGCCACCTGCCATGCCATAGCAGTCCTGTGGAGAGGTCTGCTTTGCAAGGAATGAGACTTGCAGACAACAGACACCAAGGGCGTTTGACAACAGCCATGTGAGTGAGCCTGGAAGCACACTTTACAGCCCCTGTCAAATCTGCAGAAGACTAAAGCACCAGGCAACATCTTGACTGCGACATCAGGAAAGACAGTATGCCAGAACCACCCAGTTAAACCACTTCTGGATTCCTGACTTTCAGTAACTGGGTGAGACAATAAATGTTTGCTGTTTATGCTGCTGTTTCCCTTCCAAACCGATTTAAAAGATAACAAAGTCAAATTCATAGGAAAGGCAGACTGAAGAAAGAATAATAACGAGAAAGCATAAACTAGAACCTAAGATAAACCAAATTTAACAATCAAAATTACTCTAAACAGTCTAAATCTTGCTACTAAGAGGCAAAGGGATGCCATTTTTTTTTAGACAGTCTCACTCTGTTGCCCAGGCTAAAGCTCGGTGGCTTGATCTTAACTCATTGCAGCCTCAACTTCCCAGGCACAGATGATTCTCCCATCTCTGCCTCCCATGTAGCTGGCACCACAGGGTTGCACCACCATACTTGGCTAATTTTTTTATTTTTCGTAGAGGCAGGGTTTTCCCTGTCACCCAGGCTGGTCTCCAACTCCTGAGCGCAAGTTATTTTCCAGCCTCCACCTCCCAAAGTGCCGGGATTACAGGCATGACCCACCACTCCTGGGGGGTATAAATTATTTAAAAATTAGTGGCTCACATCTGTAATCCCAGCACTTAGGGAGGCTGAGGTGGGTGGATCACTTGAGGTCAGGCATTTGAGACCAGTCTGGCCAGCACGGTGAAACCCCATCTCTACAAAAAAAAAAAATTAGCCAGGTGTGGTGGCGGGTGCCTGTAATCTCAGCTACTCGGGGAAGTTGAGGCCTGAGAATAGCTTGACCTTGGGAGACGGAGGTTGCAGTGAACTGAGATTAAGCCACTGTACTCCAGCCTGGGCAACAGAGCAAGACTCTGTCTAAAAAAAAAAAAATCAATTAAGTAGGCCAGGCACGGTGGCACACACCTGTAATCTCAGCACTTTGGGAGGCCAAGGTGGGCGGATCACTTGAGGTCAGGAGTTCAAGAACTGCCTGGCCAACATGGTGAAACCCTGCCTCTACTAAAAATACAAAAAATTAGCCGGGCATGGTGGTACGTGCCTGTAGTCCCAGATACTTGGGAGGCTGAGGCAGGAGAATCACTGAACCTGAGAGGTGGAGGCTGCAGTGAGCTGAGATCACACCACTGCACTCCAGTAAGACTCTGTCTAAATAAATAAATTAATTAAATAATATGCTACTAATATATAGATACTTAAAAGCCAAATGATTTAGAAAGGATAAACATAAGAGAATGAGAAGATAAGCTATCATTATATAAAAGAAAAGCAGGGTTAGCAATATTAGGGTCAGATACACTAGAACTTCAGGCAAAAAAGCACTAAAAGCCAGGCATGACAGCTCACATCCGTAATTCCAGCACTTGCGGGAGGCTTAGACAGGAGGATCACTTGAACTCAGGAGTTTCAGACAAGCTTGGGTAACACAAGAAGGCTCTGTCCCTATAAAAAATTTAAAAATTAGCCAAATGTGACAATCTGTGCCGGTAGACCCTGTCACTCAGGAGGCTGAGGAGGGAGGATCACTTGAGCCCAGGAGTTTGAGACTGCAATGAGTTATGATGGTGCCAGTGCATTCCAGCCTGGACAACAGAGAGAGACCTTTTTGCTGAAAAAGAAAAAGAAAAGGCACTGAAGCAGGTGAAGCTCTTGCATTTGATAAAGGATAGTCAATGATGAAAATATTAAAATAAGAAATTGAAGGCCGGGTGCGGTGGCTCACGCCTGTAATCCCAGCACTTTGGGAGGCCGAGGCGGTGGATCACGAGGTCAAGAGATCAAGACCATCCTGGTCAACACGGTGAAACCCCGTCTCTACTAAAACTACAAAAAATTAGCTGGGCATGGTGGCACGTGCCTGTAATCCCAGCTACTCAGGAGGCTGAGGCAGGAGAATTGCCTGAACCCAGGAGGCGGAGGTTGCGGTGAGCCGAGATCGCGCCATTGCACTCCAGCCTGGGTAACAAGAGCTAAACTCTGTCTCAAAAAATAAAAAATAAATAAAATAAAATAAAAGAAATTGATATGAACCATTGTAGCAGCTAAATATATAATGTAGTGTGATAGGCTTATAATGAGAACATTAGATAAAATACAATTATAGTAGGAGATTTTCATTATCTAATATCAATGACAGATTAAGTAGATAGTATGTATAGAGGCAGGAAGGACTGAAACAGTATGATTCGCAGCATGGAACATTATTTCAAATTTTGTATTCTATAAATAATGGCTATATACACTCATATAGAAATTAAGCATGTCAGGTTATAGAGAAAAATCTCATTAAAGACAATAAAGGAAAGCATTTTGTTGGCTGTATTTTCCATCCACAATTAAACATTAGGCCAGGTGCAGTGGTTCATGCCTGTAATCCTAGCACTTTGGGATGCTGAGGCAGGAGGATCACTTAAAGCCAGGAGTTTGAGACAAGCATGGGTAGCAAAGCAAGACCCCTTCTCTATTTTAAACAAACAAACAAACAAAATAAATAAAACACTAAAAAAATCAATTAAACATTAATGGCTTGAATGTTTTCTTAGGAATAGTCTTCAATATCCTATAAAATAAACAAGTACGCCACAGATGAGAACTTGGACAAAAAAGAAAAAGGAAAGGGAAAGTATAAAAAGCGAGTGCTTGGTAGGCTACATGAAAGCGCAGGACAGGGTCGGGCGCGGTGGCTCACGCCTGTAATCCCAGCACTTTGGGAGGCCGAGGCAGGTGGATCACGAGGTCAAGAGATTGAGACCATCCTGGCCAACATGGTGAAACCCCATCTCTACTAAAATACAAAAATTAGCTGGGCATGGTGGCGCGCACCTGTAGTCCCAGCTACTCAAGAGACTGGGGCAGGAGAATTGCTTGAACCTGGGAAGGGGAGGCTGTGATGAGCCGAGATCGCATCACTCCACTTCACTGCACTCCAGCCTGGCGCCTGGTAACAGAGCAAGACTCTGTCTAAAAAAAAAAAAAAAATTAGCTGGGCATGGTGGTGGGCATCTGTAATCTCAGCTATTTGGGAGGCTGAGGCAAAAGAATTGCTTGAACCCGGGAGACAGAGGGTTGCAGTGAGCTGAGATCGAGCCATTGCATTCCAGCCTGGGCAACAGAGCGAGACTCCGTCTCAAAAAAAAAAAAAAAAAAAAAAAAAAAGGTGTATGACAAATGTTAGGAAGTATTAGCCATCTAAAAATAATAATTAAAATATCAACCTATCTAAATCTTTGGATGAAGTCAAAGCAGTATTTGAAAGAAAATACAAAGTTTTAAATGGTATATTACTTTTTGAGAGAGAAAAAGTATTATATAAAAAACAATGACAGGCTGGGCATGGTGGCTCATACCTGTAATCCCAGCACTTTGGGAGGCCAAGGCGGAGGATCACTTGAGCCCAGAAGTTTGAGACCAGCCTGGGCAACACAGTGAGACTTCGTCTGTACAAAAACTACAAAAAAATATTAGCCAGGAGTGATGCCACATGCCTGTGGTCCCAGCTACTCAGAAGACTGAGGAGAGAGGATCACTTGAGCCCAGGAGGTCGAGGCTGCAGTGAGCCACGTTGACACCACTACGCTGTAGCCAGGGCAATAGAGGGAGACCTTCTCTCAAAAAGAAACAACAACAGGTTAGGCATGGTGGCTCATGCCCAAAATCTCAGTGCTTTGGGAGGCCAAGGCAGGAGGATCACTTGAGGCCAGGAGTTTAAGACTAGCCTGGGCAAACTCCATCTCTACAAAAATAAAAATAAAAATTAGCCAGGCACGGTGACATACACCTGTAGTCTTAGCTACTCAAGAGGCTGAGGTGGGGGAACTGCTTGAGGATCACTGCTGTGATTGTGTTACTGCACAGCCTGGGTGACAGAGCAAGACCCTGTCTCTAAAAATAAAAATAATAAATAATAAAGCAACAGCAATGAAATCACCAAAAGCAAGTTGAAGAAGAATGAGAATAATTAAGACTGAAACAGAATTAATTGAAAAATAAGAACAATTTGGTCATGAAAACATTATGAAATATATGATGGTCGGGTGCGGTGGCTCACGCCTGTAATCCCAGCTCTCTGGGAGGCTGAGGCGGGCGGATCACCTGAGGTCAGGAGTTCAAGACCAGCCTGGCCAACATAGCAACACCCCATTTCTACTAAAAATACAAGAATAAGCTGGGCATGGTGGCAGGTGCCTGTAATCCCAGCTACTCAGGAGGCTAAGGCAGGAAAATAGCTTCAACCCAGGAGGCACAGCTTGCAGTGAGCGGATGTCATGCCATTGTACTCCAGCCTGTCTCCAAAAAAAAAGAAATATACAAGCCTCCAGAAAACCTAATTAAGAAGAGAGAAGAGATACACAAAATATTAGAAACATTAACACACAAATAATATGCAAACATGCTAAAAATGTTCCTATCCCCCCAAAAAAAAAACATTTTTTTAAACTATAGTTCTTACTCTTTCCTCCTGAAAGACCACTTCTAAACCAAACAATTTTTTGGAAATATTAGGTTTTCTGATTATAAAAGTACTATAAAACTTACATTTGTTTAGTATAGCAGACTAGGTGCTAGAGGACTGAACCATCTGGTAAAATCAACTAAAATTACTGAATTTTAAAATGTCTTAAATGCATTCAGAAGCTGACAAGAAAGTAAATATTACTTATTACACATATATTCTAAGTCATCATTGGTTGAAAGATATGCCATTACTTTATTTACTACTAAGAAAGAAAAAAATGCTATCAAACTGACATAATGCTTTCTTATAACTTCTATTTTATACTTATGGAAGATCTTGTAGGCTAATCGCCTGTTCTTCCCTTCGTTTTTATTTATTTATTTATTTATTGACAAGCTCTTGCTATGTTGCCCAAGACTTGAAGTCCTAACCTCAAGCAATCTTCCTGCCTCTGCCTCCTGAGTAGCTCAGACTATAGACACATGCTACTGCACCCAGCTTATTTTTGTAATTTTATTTTTTTGAGACAGGGTCTCACTCTGTCAGCCAGGCTGGAGTGCAGTGGTGTGATCACGGCTCACTGCAGCCTGGACCTCCTGGGTTCAAGTGATCCTCCAGCCTCAGCCTCCCAAGTAGATGGGACTACAGGCATGCACCACTACCATCAACTAATTTTTTTTTAACTTTTAGTAGTGACAGGGTTTTGCTATGTTGCCCAAGCTGGTCTTGAACTCTTGGGCTCAAGTGATCCTCCTACCTCAGCCTCCCAAAGTGCTGGGATTATAGACGTGAGTCACCACACCAGGCTGACCCAGCTTATTTTTAATAATATATTACTCTTGAGCATATATAAAAAGTAAAATGTAAGTGAAAAAATTGCTTAAGGTATGTTTAAAACTACTTCACATTTAATCTAACTCTTCCACACAATTCTCTGTGCCATTAAAAACATGAGTAATGTATTATTTCAAAAAACAATCCTTAAAATAATGAAAAAACATTGATACTGGGCTCCTAAGCTTGACTTTGCAGTTCTGTAGCACTAACAGAACTACTTCTGACTCCTGTTTTAGGAGTGTTGCTGAAAAGTCTGATTCACTGTGATAGCTTCTCTCCACTAACATTTGATGCCTCGGGATTATAAGAATGCTCCACTATTAGTCTCAAGATTTTCTTCCAAGCCACTGACATTCATTCTGCAATTTTTGATGCTGCAATTTTGATATTTATACATGCATAAACAATGACATTTATGTAATGCCTGACTGGCTGACAGTGATTGTAGACAGTTTAAGATACATACTGATTTCAAAGATGTTAAAATGTGAAAAATTCATGTTTCAGACAATGAAATATAGTAAATTAAAGTAAGAATGAAGTGAAATATAGAGGATCTCTACCAAAACTGGAAGAACATATGAGTTGGAAATCAAAGCCCAGGCCCACCTAAAATAGGGACTCTAAAATGAGATTCCCTCTTCCCCCTATAAAGCTGGGTCCCAAAGAGTTATTCCCTCAATGTAAGGCAAATTAGAAATCCTCCATTTCTCCATCACAATTATCACCGCCAGAGGACTACAACAAAAATTGCTCATCTCAAAATTTGGTGCTGAGCCTCCTCCAAGAATCCGTAACCACAAGCCAGCCCTAACGCAGATTTGCAGCAGAAACGCATATAACCTGAAAGAAAAAAAACCATAAACCAATAATTAGGATTAAAATAGTCCTAATACAATGATTGATGCCCTCAGATGCTCAAAAGAAGCACATCTCTGGAGGAACTCATCTATCCCAGGCCTCAAGTTGTTTCTAAAGAAAATGTTTTTTAAAAAGTCAGTAGAGCAACAAAGTAAAACAAAAACAAATTACAAAACCACCAGGAAACAAAGCATCATGAGCAGGAACCAGCAGGAGGCTGGGCATGGTGGCTCACACCAGTAATCCCAGCGCTTTGGGAGGCTGAGGCAGGAGGATGGGCCAGGCACCAAGAGTCTCTCATAGGAACAGAACCATGATTTTGTTTAGTGCGTAATATGCTAAGCTTAAAATGCTTACTGTTATGGACTGAATTGTGTTTCCCGGCACACCACCTCTCTCTGCTCCTCTCCCCCACCACCACTGAAATTTATATATGGAAGCCCTAACCAATGTGACTATATTTGGAGATAGGGCTTTTAAGGTTAAATGAGACCATAAGAGTGGAGCCCAAATCCAATAGGACTGGTGTCCTTGTAAGAGGAAAAGACAGTAGAAATCTCTTTGTCTTCACGAACACAGAGAAGCCATGTAAGGACACAGGTACGGCAGCTGTCTGCGAGGCAGGAAGAGCCCCTCACCAGAAACTGAATCTGCCAGCACCTTTATCTGGGAGGTGAAAGCTGTGGCGAGCTGTGAGTGTGCCACTGCACTCCAGCCTGGGCAACAGAGTGACATTCTGTCTCAAAAAACAAACAAACAAACAAACAAAAACCCAATAAATGAAGATAAATGAATCATATATTTGAAATGGATTTAAGTTTATCACTTAGCTAACTATAATGATAACAAAATACTAAAATAAGACATCTATGACAAATTAGTGAATGTTATTAATGCAAAGTATATTTGAGATTAGTCATTGCACAAGAAAATTTGAACACTCTGAAAGTTTAAAGTTTACATATGAAAGAAACTTGGTAGCGGTTTTACCAAATTTGACAACAATCTTAAGAAATTACATGGTATTACCAATAGGAACTTGTAAAGCTGAAAGAAACTTCTGTAAACAATCAGTAATGAAAATAAATTTCTAACAACAATAAGAGAGAAAAGACTGATTTATCTTTCTATTCATTTAATAGAAAATGCTACAAAATCTTGACCAGGCACAGCGACTCACATCTGTAATCCCAGCACTTTGGGAGGCCAACGTGGGTGGATCACTTGAGCTCAGATGTTCAAGACCAGTCTGGGCAACATGGCAAGACCCCGCCTCTACAACAAATACAAAAATTAGCCAGGCTTCCTGGTGTGTGTGCCTGTAATTTCAGCTACTTGGAAGGTTGAGGTGGGACGATCACTTGAGCCCAGGAGGTCAAGGCTGCAGTGAGCTGTGATAGTGCCGTTGCACTCTAGCCTGGGAGACAGAGTGAAACTCTGTCTCAAAAAAAATAAAAAGAAAAATACTACAAAATATTGTCATATGATGAAGCAATCAGAGTTGTAGGAAGAAAAGTATCGCAGAGATGATTCAGGTAATTAATATTATGTTGTTTTTCTGAACTTTATAATTTGTGTTCTTGATTTAAAAATTTTTTAATTTGTTATAATTTCTTTTTTTATACTAAATGAAAACTTACTTCTGTGCACAATTTTGTACTTACAGTTTTATAAATTTATACTTTCACTTTTTTTTTTTTTAAGATAGGGTTTCACCTTGTTGGTCAGGCTAGTTTTGAACTCCTAACCTCAGGTGATCCACCCACCTTGGCCTCCCAAAGTGTTGGGATTACAGGCGTGAGCCACTGTGACCCGCCTCTTTTTTTTTTTTTTTTTTTTTTTCTAAAAAAAGAGCCCCCAAATTACATGAGCTTCAGGTCCTACAAAGCCTGGCTCCATTCCTGATGACGGATGAACATAAAAACAAAAACCACAACATCAGATAAGGTAAACTTATTAATCATTTCAATAGAAGTTTGAAAATTCATGATAATAAAATTCCACAATCTTCACATTACAACCAGATATATTTAGTATATCTAGTAGTATGCTATAGTAGATATATTTTTGTATATCATATTGGGGCAGAAAAATAAAAATAGAAAGTACAGATATATTCTACCTTGAGTTAACCAAACTACAGTTTTTTTTTTGTTTGTTTTTTTTGTGTTTTGTGTTTGTGTGTGAGATGGAGTCTCGCTCTGTCGTCCAGGCTGAAGTGCAATGGCACAATCTTGGCTCACTGCATCCTCCGCCTCCCAGGTTCAAGCGATTCTCCTGCCTCAGCCTCCTGAGTAGCTGGGATTATAGGTGCCCACTACCTCATCCAGCTAATTTTTGTATTTTTAGTAGAGACGAGGTTTCGCTGTGTTGGCCAGGCTGGCTTCAAACTCCTGACCTCAGATGATCTGCCCACCTCGGCCTCCCAAAGTGCTAGGATTATAGGTGAGAGCCACCTTGCCCAGCCCAACTACAGAGTCTGAGGAAACAGTGCCCACAAGACTATCCTCACTTGTGACACAAATGACAAACTTAGGGGGTCCAAAAACTATCTTCTTAGATAATTTGCAAGACTTACAGAGCTCACTGAAAGGTATTATGCTCCTAGTTACTGTTTCTTACAGAGAAAAGATACAAATGGAAATCAGTCACAGTGGCTATGTAAAATGCTGCAGCCACTATAAAAAATACTATGCTGGTTTCTCAAAAAATTAAAAATAAAATTACCCCAGCAATTCCACTTGGTGTGTATTCAAAATAATTGAAAGCAGGTCTCAGAGAGATATCTGCACAGCCATGCTCATAGCTGCATTATTCACACTATCCAAAACATAGAAGCAACCCCAAATGTCCACTGACAGATGAGTGGATAAACAAAATACACTATATACATAGAGTGAAATATTGCATAGCCTTTAAAAAAAAAAGGAAATTCTGACGTGCTACAAAATAAATGAACCCTGAGGACATTATCCTACGTGAAACAAGTCATTCACAGAAAGACAAATGCTGTATGATTCTACTTATTTGAGGCAGAGTAGTCAAAATCATACAGACAGAAAGTAGAATGGTGTTTGCCAGAGGGTGGAGGGGAGAGAAGAATGGGAAGTTGTTTAATGGGTACAGGCTTTCAGTTTTACAAAATGAAAAGAACTGTGAAGATGCACGACTTTATAAATGTATTTAATACTGCTGAACTGTAACATAAAAATGGTTAAGACAGTACATTTTATGTTATGTATATCTTATTACAATTAAAGGATTTGAAAAAATACAGGACAACCAGTTAAACTGAATTTTAGACATACTATGTTGAAAAATTATTCATTGTTTATCTGAAATCTGGATTTCAGATAATCGTAAAGCCTGGCAATCGTAAAGCCTCCCACTGAAAACGTTAGCTATACACACAAAGACAAGCATATATGTATATAGCCACATACATACTCATACACATAATCTTCTTAAAGGCATCAGAAGTGACGAGATAAAAAGGAATTATCAAGTGTGATAACTTTGTACTGTGTCAATGAAGAGTGTAATTAACATACTTAGAGAGAGGAAAATATGACAAATCATACGAGAGGTAAAGAATTTTTTCATGCAGACTCACAGACCCACAGAGTTTCCAGCTTCAGTTCTGTAACTTCCATCATGGGTCAAAGTAAACATAGAACACAAAATCTCACCAGTTCTGATCTCAAATAGATTTTCCTGTCCAGTGTGCACAAAATGTTTTCTTATTTGACTTGAGCTAGCAAATAGGCAAAGTTTCACATAAAGAAAAAAGTGTCACAAACCACATTCTATCATCTCTTAGCTGACAGAGTGTATAAACTCCTATCATGTTGACATCCATAACCAAATGTGCAGACCATAAAATCAGATCCCCAGTTGTTGCTATTACCAACTGAGAACAGCTTGCAAACTGGGTGCAAATCAGAAATAGAACCAAGTTTAGCCAACGACCAAAAACAAAAATAACAACCCAGGGTAGGAATAAAGTAAGAGATGGAGACTAAAGTTATCTTTCCACCTGGGCTTCACTCCAGGGATCAATAAAATGGCGTGCCTGAGCTTAAATATTCCATACGGTGCCCTTCAAGGACAAAATTCCTTACTTGTCTCGGGTAAGTGTCCATGTGGGCCTCTCAGTGGAACTTCCATAACAATCAACGTATAATATTCAAAAAGTTTAAAAGATATCTTTTACACAAATGATAGAATGAACCCATGTCAAAAATACATTAACTTATTAATGATAGAACCACAAAAATAATAAAAGTGGTTCCAAGAGTGTTGGAGGAAGTCTATATTTATAAACATGTTATTTTTAAAAAGAATGCTGGATAAAGATTGCTAGGTTAGATACAAAACTGGTAAATGAGTTCCAAGGCAATAAAACTATAACCTTTGGGGTTATCTTTTCCACTGGACAGAAATCTAAAAGTTAACATTTAACTTCACAGATTTGGGCTGTAACAGATGGTAAATAGTAAAGTCAAATACATTCTCCTAAATAAGTCAACAATCCTTGGATGAGGCTGTTAAACAGTGCTCTAGTAAGACATTGAAAAGACAGGCTATACTTTCTTTTGCTTATTTCTAAATTTTAAACTCTTTTCTTTTCTTCTTCTTTTTTTTTTTTGGTTTGTTTTTTCTTGAGATGGAGTCTCACTCTATCACCCAGGCTGGTGTGCAATGGCGTGATCTCGGCTCACTGCAACCTCCACCTCCCAGGTTCAAGCGATTCTCCCGCCTCAGCCTCCCAAGTAGCTGGGACTACTGGTGTGTGCTACTGCACTTGGCTAACTTTCATGTTTTTAGTAGAGATGGGGGTTTCACCATGTTGGCCAGGCTGGTCTTGAACTCTTGACCTCAGTTGATCAGCCCACCTCGGCCTCCCAAAGTGCTGGGATTACAGGCATGAGCCACTGCACCCTGCCTTAAATTTTGTTCTTTAGAAGAATGCACTGAGCTGATCTTGAGTCCTGCCTCTATATGCATCTCTCCTATTTGGTACTCTACCCCGAGAACTCGTTGCCATGGCCTCCCAGTAACTCAGTTACATCTCTTCAAAGCAAGGAGATGTTTAGATTACACCTAGGTTCCCACTCCCTTTGTCCTATAGCAACTATTTTCAGGCAGTAAGCTGGGCCAATTACAGAGCTCTATTTCTTTCTCATTCATCAGGGATTGCTGTACTCAGTAGCCTAATATCCAATATCTTGAAAACCACTGTTTCATATATTTAGTCTAGTTTTCCAGTTGTTTCAGTCAAAAGGGTAAATCCATTTCCTATTACTTATCTTGGCTTCTTTTTCTTGTTTGATTCATTGCACTAGTTCAATAACTCTGTATAACACTGAATAGGTGAGAGCAGACATCATTGCCTTCTCCCTGATTGTACGGGGAAGGCATTAAATCTTTCAACATTAAACATGATCTCGAGGTAGGTTTTTCATAGACAACTAACCATAATTTGCTGAGAGTTTACTTACGTTTTGTGAGCGTTGAGATCATAGTAGTTGTTTTCTTTTATATGCTGTTAATGTGGAAAGTTGCATTGATTGGCTTAGAGTGAGTTGGGGAATGTTCTGTTTTCTTTAAATTTCTGGAAGACTTTGTGGGGAATTTGTATGTGCTTTTCTTCCTTAAATGTGTGGAAGAATATAATAACAAAGCTATCGGGTCCTGGTGTTGTCTTTGTGGGGTTTCTAGCTACAAATCCAAATTATTTGAGTTATATAGTTATTGAAGTTAATTATTTCCCCTTGAGTGAATTTTGGTAAGTTTGTCTTTCAAGATATTTCTTCTAAATTGTCTAATTTATTGGCATAAAATTGCTCATAATATCCCGTTATTGCCCTCTTACTAGATGTAATATCTGTAGTGATGTCACTTCCCTCATTCCTGGTATTTGTAATTTGTGTCACCTCTATTTTTTCCTGATCAATCCTGCTAGAGGTTTATCAATTTCATTGATCTTCTAATAAAAAAAAAAGCTCTTTCATTTCAACTGAGTTTCTCTATTGCTTTTGTTTTATGCCTAATGGATTTCCACCCTCATTTTTATTATTTCCTTTTTTCTTCTTACTCTTTATTTGTTCTTTTTTTTCCAATTTCTTAAGGTAGAAGGTGAGGTCACTGATTTAACATCTTCCTTCTCTTCTTCTTCTTTTTTTTTTTTAGAACAGTTTCATTCTTGTCGCCCAGGCTGGAGTGTAACGGCATGAGCTCGGCTCAAATCTCTGCCTCCTGGGTTCAAATAACTCTCATGCCTCAGCCTCCCAAGTACCTGGGATTACAGGTGCCTGCCACCACGCCCAGCTAATTTTTTTGTATTTTTAGTAGAGACAGGGTTTCATCACGTTGGCCAGGCTGTCTCAAACTCCTAACCTCAGGTGACCCACCTGCCTTGGCCTCCCAAAGTTCAGGGATTACAGGCATGAGCCACCGCACCTGGCCCCTTCTTTTCAAATGCATGTATTTATGCCACAGATTTTGCTCTGAATCATGCTTTAGCTATATCCTACAAATTTTGATATGTTGTGCTTTCATTTTTCATTAGTTCCAAATGAGTCCCAACTTCCCTTTTGGTTTCTTTGTTAATACATGGACTGTGTAAAAGGATATTTAGTTTCCCAGTATTTGTTAATTTCCCAGAGATTGGTCATTTATTTCTAACTTAATTTTATTGAGATCACACTTTGAATGGTTTTTAATCCTTTTAAATGCATTGATACTTGTTGCCCAGAACTTAGCCTATCTTGATAAAATCCCTTGTGCATTTGAAAAAAGACTTCTGCTGCTGCTGAGTACTGTATAATTTTATTTTTAATTTTTAAAATTTTTATCAAATTCTCTGAGAAGCATTTTTAGTATAACTTATTTTTGCTGCTAGGTACTCTGTAAACATCAATTACATCAGGTGGTTGATAATGTGGTTCAAGTCTTTTACATTCTTATTCTTTTCTACTTATCAATTATTGAGAGGTGCTAAAATCTGACTGTAATTGTGAAAATTGCTTTTCCTCACAGTTCCATCAAGTTTTGTTTTATGTATTTTGAAGCCGTCATTTAGGCAAATAAATGTAGAACTGTTACGACTTCTTATTGAATTGACCCTTTGATCACCATGAAATGTATTCCCCTTTTCCCTGGCAATATGCTATGTTCTGATATCTACTTTGTCTGATACTAATATAGTTTCATCAGATTTCTTTTTATTACAGGCGTATCTTTTAATATCCATTTATATTTAACCTATCTGTCCTTATATTTAAAGTGGTTGTCGTGTAAGCAGCATGTGGTAGGGTCTTTTTACCCACTGTGATGCTAATTGGGGTGTTTGGACAATTCTTAGTGTAACTATTGATGAGGTCGGTTTTAAATGTACCATGTTGCGAGGCCAGGCATGGTGGCTCACACCTGTAGTCCCAGAACTTTGGGAGGCCAAGGTGGACGGATCATGAGGTCAGGAGTTCAAGACCAGCCTGACCAAGATGATGCGTCTCTACGAAAAATACAAAAATTATCTGGGTGCAATGGCAAGATCCTGTAATCCCAGCTACTTGAGAGGCTGAGGCAGGAGAATTGTTTGAACCTGGGTGGCAGAAGTTGCAGTGAGCCAAGGTAACACCACTGCACTCCAGCCCAGGTGATAGAGTGAGACTCTGTCTCAAAAAATAAAAATAGTACCGTCTTGCTATTGTCCTGTTTGTCCCAGCTCTTTTGCCTGTTTCCCTTTTTTTTTTTTTTGGTTTGAATCTCTTTGAGAGAGAGAGAGAGAGAGAGAGTGTGTGTGTGTGTGTGTGTGTGTTGGAGACAGAGT
Source organism: Sapajus apella (assembly GCF_009761245.1). Lineage (NCBI taxonomy): Eukaryota > Metazoa > Chordata > Mammalia > Primates > Cebidae > Sapajus > Sapajus apella. The sequence goes on along the minus strand of NW_022436962.1, from coordinate 7,495,637 downwards.
ATCACTCTGTTGCCCAGGCTGGAGTGCAGTGGCACAATCTTGGCTCACTGCAACCTCTGCCTCTTGGTTCAAGCAATTCTCCTGCCTCAGACCCCCAAATAGCTGGGATTACAGGTGTGTGCCACCATACCCAGCTTTTTTTGTATTTTTAGTAGAGAGGTTTCAGCATATTGGCTTGACTGGTCTCAAACTCCTGACCTCAAATGATCCATCCCTTCAGCCTCCTAAAGTGCTGGGATTACAGGCATGAGCCACTGCGCCTGGCTTTCCTCTTATTTTTAAAGTAATTTCAGGTAGATTCATTGGCTCCTGCATCTGGTATGAAGGGCTCATGGATCTGACACTTAGAATTCTTGTTTTTTCTTTTTCTTTTGAATTTTATTGAGTTAGCTTTCTGTTAATTCTACCCTTCTGTACTTTTCATTTTAGTATTTCATCACTTTGCTCATTAATTTTGTCTTTTTATTGTACCTTAACCGTCATGTTTACCTTTTCGTCTTTTTAAATTTTTTTTGAGACAGGGTCTCACTCTGTTGTCCATGCTGGAGTGCAGTGGTACAATCTTGGCTCACTGCAGCCTTGAACTTCCAGGCTCAAGTGATCCTCCCCTCTCAGCTTCCCGAGTTGCTGGGACTACAGGCATGCGCCACCACGTCCAGCAGATTTTTGTATTTTTTGTCGAGACAGGGTTTCGCCATATTGCCCAGGCTAGTCTTGAACTCCTGGGCTCAATCCACCCACCTCAGCCTTCCAAAGTGATGGAATTATAGGCATGTGCCACCATGACTGGCCTCATGTTTACCTTTTTTTAAAAAATTAGTACTTCTTGTATTACACACTGAAGGTAGAAAGCATGGTCATGCAGTAAAAACTGTGTAGTCAGCCCATGCTTTAAATGGAACACTAGTTGCTTTTTTTTTTTTTGGGACGGAGTTTCGCTCTTGTTACCCAGGCTGGAGTGCAATGGCGCGATCTCGGCTCACCGCAACCTCCGCCTCCTGGGTTCAGGCAATTCTCCTGCCTCAGCCTCCTGAGTAGCTGGGATTACAGGTATGCGCCACCATGCCCAGCTAATTTTTTGTATTTTTAGTAGAGACGGGGTTTCACCGTGTTGACCAGGATGGTCTCGATCCCTTGACCTCGTGATCCACCCGCCTCGGCCTCCCAAAGTGCTGGGATTACAGGCGTGAGCCACCGCGCCCGGCCCACTAGTTGCTTTGAAGCAGTGAACTCTGACAATGCCCACCCTTTACCTATAACCAGTTGGCCTGCATTGGCGCTCCTTGCTCCCCTTCCCACAACCTAAACATTAAACTCTGTAGTCTCAGTAACTCAGATCTTTCTTTAGACAGTGAGTTGTCCATGTTTGCAACATTTTCTTTCTTTATTTATTATTTTGAGACAGGGTTTCACTTTGTCACCCAGAGTGAAGTGCAGTGATGCAATCACAGCTCACTGCATCCTCAACCTCCCAGGCTCAACAAATCCTCCTGTCTCAGTCTCCCTAGTAGCTGGGACTACAGGCATGTGCCACAATGCCTGGCTAATTTTTGTGTTTTTTTGTAGAGACAAAGTTTTGCCATGTTGCCTAGAATGGTCTCGAACTCCTGAACTTCAGTGATCCTCCCACTTTGGCCTCCCACAGTGCCAGGATTACAGGCATGAGCTATCATGCCCAGCCACAACATTTTGAAGCTGTGAAAACAGTGGTTTTCTTCACTTATGTCATATACAATGTAAGCCAGTATTATCCAATAGAAATACAATGCAAGCCGCACATGTAATTTTAAATTCCCTAAAACCCACATCTGCCAGGCTCGGCGGCTCACTCCTCCAATCCCAGCACTACGGAAAGCCACGGCGAGCAGCAGATCACTTGAGATCAGCAGTTTGACACATGACTAGGCAACAAAGTGAGACCCCACATCTACAAAAATACAAAAATTAGCCAGGCATGGCAGTGTGTGCCTGTAGTCCCAGCTACTCAGGAGGCTGAGGTGGGAGGATGGCTTGAGCCTGGGAGGCAGAAGTTGCAGTGAGCCAAAATCAGGCCACTGAACTCCAGCATGGTTGACAGAGCCAGACTGTCTCAAAAAAAGCGCCACATCAAAAAAAAGTAACTGGTGGAATTAATTTTATATAATCCATTATATCTAAAATATCACTTTCAATGTCATCAACATAAAAAATTTATATATAAAATTTTATGTGTATGTATATATGTGTGTGTGTGTGTGTGTATATATATGTATATATATATATATATATATATATATATATATATATATATTTTTTTTTTTTCCCCCTGAGACTGAGAGTCTCTGGCTCTGTCACCCAGGCTGGAGTGCAGTGGCGTGATCTTGGCTTACTGCAACCTCCACCTCCCAGGTTCAAGCAATTCTCCCAACTCAGCCTCCTGAGTATCTGAGACTACAGGAATGTGCCATCAAGCCTGGCTAATTTTTGTATTTTTACTACAGACAGGGTTTCATCATGTTGGCCAGGCTGGTCTCAAACTCCTGACCTCAGGTAATCTGCACACTTTGGCCTCTCAAAGTGCTGGAATATAGGCGTGAGCCACCGCGCCCAGCCATAAAAAATTATTGTGCTATTTTAGTTGTTTTATTTGTACTTAGTCTTTTAAATCTTTTTTTTTTTTTTTTTTTTTTTTGACAAAGGTTTTATTTTTTTTCCCCGGGTGGGGGGCGGGGGGGGGTTCTCGGCCCCCCCCAACTTCCCCCCCTTTGCCCCAAATGGTTCTTTTTCTCCCTTCCAACCA
>NW_022436962.1:7486027-7492758 GCF_009761245.1 Sapajus apella | reverse complement strand
GGCTGGAGTGCAGTGGCGTGATCTCGGCTCACTGCAACTTCCGCCTCTTGAGCTCAAGTGATTCTCCTGTCTCAGCTTCCCAAGTAGCTGGGACTACAAGTGCCTGCCACCTCGCCCGGCTAATTTTTTGTATTTTTAGTAGTGATGTGGTTTCGCCATGTTGGCCTGGCTGGTCTCAAACTCCTGACCTTAGGTGGTCCGTTTGCCTCAGCCTACCAAAATGCTAGGATTACAGGCATGAGCCACTGTGCCCAGCCTGAAATCCAATGTGTATTTTATACTCACGGTATATTCATTTGGGATACTAAATTTATATCAGAAATACTGATCTTTATGTTTCATTAAATGTGTAGCTTGAAGAGTATATTGTCATACCTAAGTTGTTTTTCCAAACATACTTAAAACTTTTCTAAACCAAAAAGTACATTCCTTAGCCTTGCTTCTTACTTAGTAGCCACATTTCAAGTACTCAATAGCCACATATGGTTAGTGACAACCATATTAAACAACATAGGCATAGGTCCTTTATGAAGAGCTACAGAATATCTCATTTCCATGGTGATTGTGCTCTATCGCTACACAACACACACATGTACACATGTGCACGTGCACACACACACACACACACACACACACACACAAACACTGCCTAAATCTTTGTAAACAGATTTCACAACAGGAAGAAGTCTGTCAAAATTTCAACTCAGGAATGGACTCAACATATTGATTTTAAAAAACAGTTAAGAGGTATTTAAACCTCAAATACTAATCTCTGAAAAAAGCATAGTTGAAATTCATAGCCAAATTTTTGACATTTTTCTTTCAATAACCTGTCTCCACCAAGTCTATAATCAATTCAATCTATCTATTCTTCTCTAGGCAAAGTCCTAAGATCTTTTCCCCTAGGGTATATACATTCCCAATGTCTTTTTCTAAATCTTATTTATAATATGTAAAAACTATAAAAATGCTGTTATAAAATATAGAAACCTGCTCATAGAAATATGCTCCACGAGGTATAAATATGCACAAAGATGTTTACTGTGGTATAATTTATAATAATGAAAAACCTGAATTACACAAGGAAATGTTCATAAATTATGATGTGTCAACTCAGTGGAATACTGTGAACAAAGCTCAGAGGGCAGCAGGAAATGACTATTGTAGAAAGCATGATTATGGGTGATATATTTTTAAAAACCCTGATGTCCTGTCTTAACAATGGAATGGGGAAAAAAAGGAACACCCTAGCATTAAAACAAGGTAGAAAGATTGGAGTAGAAAGTACTTTTTCTTTTCTTTAGGTATCTTAAGGAAATTAACAATAAGAGAATAAAATGAAATGCCCTCACTGACCTTCCCTCCAGCCTTTCCTGTTGCTAATTCCCTGAAACTGAACTCCAGCCAAGACTTTAGACGGTTCCCATACATGAATGGAATCAGCCTTCAGGTTTCCTCAAGACAGGGTGGGAAAGTTATGTATGGAAGATCTCAACTAGAAGCTAAGAAAAGATCCACTTGGCAAAAAATAAATAACAAATAAAAATACACCTCTTCAAAAAGAATAACTCAAAAAATTATTTCTAGTTCAAAATTTTGTTAAAATTAAAAAAATTCATAAGACAGAAAATCTAAGACAGGCTTCCCAACCCAATATTCAGGTACACAATGTGAATCTCAATAACTGCCTAGAGCAAAGATAGTAACAATGTATTATGGTACTGATAACTAAAAGTGTGACAAAAGAGCACAAAGAGGGCTGGACACAGTGGCTCATGCCTGTAATCTCAATAGTTTGGGAGGCTGAGGCAGAAGGATCACTGAGCTCAGGAGATTGAGACCCACCTGGGAAACATAGAGACCCTGCCTCTACCTCCAAAAAAACTCCAAAAAACAAAACAATTAGCTAGGCATGGTGGTCCATACCTGTAGTGCTAGCTATAGGGGAGGCAGAGGCAGGAGGATCACTTGAGTCAGGAGTTCAAAGCTGCGGTGAGCTATGATTGTGCCACTGCACTGCAGCGTAGGATACAGAGCAAGACCCTGTCTCTTAAACAAGTGACAAAAACGCACAATGAAGGGAGGAATTGGAGGCATAAGGTTCTCATAGCATACACAGAGTGTTAAAATACTACTGGAAGTAGGCTGGTGCGGTGGCTCATGCCTGTAATCCCAACATTTTGGGAGGCCGAGGCGGTGGATCACCTGAGGTCAGCAGTTCAAGACTGGCCTGGCCAACATGGTGAAAACCCATCTCTACCAAAAATACAAAAATTAGCTGGGTGTGGTGGTGAACCCAGCTACTCAGGAGGCTGTGGCAGAAGAATCACTTGAACCTGGGAGGCAGAGGTTGCAGTGAGCAAAGATCGTGCCACTGCACTCTAGCCTGGGTGACAAAAGCAAAACCCCATCCAAAAAAAAAACAAAAAAAAACAAACTACTGAAAGTGAACTTTAGTAAGAAAGAAAGTGAACTGTGGTAAGAAAGATGTATACTGTAATCCCTAGGCAGTCAAGTAAAAGTCTTTTAAAAAATGGAGTATAGCTAGTAAGCTAACATAAAATCATAAAAATAATCCAAAGGAAACCAGAAATTTTGAGGAAAAGAAGAGGTGGGGATAAGACAAAAAACGAGCACGATGATGTAAAGAGCTGTGAAGTATGCCTTCCAAGCGCCTCACAGTCTCTCAACTCCTCTGCTGGGATCTCCAGCCTCACTGTGGCTTGAAACGCACCCCACTGCTTCTGTGCCACTGGTGACTCCTGCATATGTGCCAGCTCCTGCAAGCGCAAACAGTGCAAAATGCACCTCCTGCCAGAAGAGCCGCTGTCCCTGCCGCCCTGTGGGCTATGCCAAGTGTGCCCAGGGCTGTATCTGCAAAAGGGCATCGGAGAAGTGCAGCTGTGGTGCCTGACGTGGGGACAGCTCTGCACCCAGATGTGAATAGACCAACTGTACAAACCTGGATTTTTCAAAAAATACAACCCCAGGCCATTTGTTGCATTTCTTTTTCTATTAAATATGTGAATGACAATAAAACAATTTTGACTTGAAAAAAAAAAAGAGCTGTGAAGTATATTTAGTTTTACCCTACTTGCAAGCTAAGCAAGGCCCGCCCTCCCCAGTTTCATTGATGCTGGTAGAAGACACGTGACATATGAGTCAGAGGACAGTTTATTATTCTTATCAAGGGCAATATCCAGTGTATCAGCATTTTCATACCAGTTCCCCAAATCCTAATTCTCACAGGCCAAATAATCCTGATATGCAATGGGTTGTATTATAAGCAGAAAAATCCCGAATTTGAGGAACCAGTTTTTTTTTAAGATAGAGTCTCGCTCTATTGCCCAGGCTGAAGTGCCGTGGCGCAGTCTTGGCTCACTCCAACCTCTGCCTCCTGGGTTCAAGTGATTCTCTTGCCTGAGCCTCCCGAGTAACTGGGACTACAGGTGCCCACCACCACGCCCAGCTAATATTTGTATTTTTAGTAGAGATTGGCCAGGCTGGTCTCAAACTCCTGACCTTGGATCCACCCATCTTGGCCTCCCAAAGTGCTGGGATTACAGACGTGAGCCACCACGCACAGCCGAGGAACCAAATTTTTTATGCGATGTCTGCCCCATGCTCTAAAGGGAGACACTGTATCTTCCAAGGCTGTTTGCTAGATAAATATCCTTGAAAAGATAGTCTGGAACAAGCAGTAGTCAGTACCTTGCTTGCAAGACCTATAGAAATACAAGAGACTTATGGTGAACTGTCTCTACCACATGGTATACTGAAACTGACTATCAATAATCACATTAAAGGTAAATAATCTAAATTAAAAGACAGGGATTTTCAGACCAGACCCAAATTTTACACTATGGTAAAAATCACTTCGTTCAGTAAGAAAGAAAAAAGTACACAAAAAAATTAGTAAGGATATAGGAGGCCTGGCAGGGTGTGGCGGCTCACACTTGTAATCTCAGCACTTTGGGAGGCTGAAGCAGGAGGATCACCTGAGGTCAGGAGTTCCAGACCAACCTGACCAACATGGAGAAACCCTGTTTCTACTTAAAAAAGTAAAAATAATTACAAAAACTTTTAAAAAATTAAATAAAATGATATAGGAGAACTGAACAACACTATTAACCAATTTGACCTGACATTTGCAAAACATTTTCCTTAACAACAGCAGGACACACATGCTTCTTTTATTTTTTTTGATTTATTTATTTATTGTTTTTGAGATGGAGTCTCGCTCTGTCACCCAGGCTGGAGTGCAATGGCACGAAATTGGCTTACTGCAACCTCTGCCTCCTGGGTTCAAGTGATTCTCCTGCCTCAGTCTCTGAAGCAGCTGGGATTATGGGCATGTGCCATCACGCCCGGCTAATTTTTTTATTTTTATTTTTAGTAGAGACAAGGCCTCCCCATATTGGTCAGGCTGGTCTCAAACTCCATGACCTTGTGATCTGCCCACCTCAGCCTCCCAAAGTGACGGGATTACAGGCGTAAGCCACCATGCCCAGCCCACACATTTTTCTTAAATGCATGGGGAATAGTTACCAAGATAGATCATATTATGGACTCTCAAACAAATCCAGCAAATTTAAAGTAATTAACATCATACAAAATCTTACCACAACAAAATTCTATAAACCAATAACAGAAAAATAGCTTGACGATCCCCAAATATTTGGAAATTAAACAACATACTTCTAAATAACCTATGCATCAGAGGAACTAACAAAGAAATTAGAAAGTATTTTGCACTAAATAAGAATTAAAAAGCAACATATCAAAATTTGTATCATGGTAAAATGCTTATATTCAAAAGTAAGACATAAGCCGGGTGTGGTGGCTCATGCCTGTAATCCCATCACTTTGGGAGGCCAAGGCGGGCGATCACCAGTTCAGGAGATCCAGACTATCCTGGCCAACAGAGTGAAACCCGTCTCTATTAAAAACACAAAAATTAGCTGGGCATGGTGGCATGTGCCTGTAATCCCAGCTACTTGGGAGGCTGAGGCAGGAGAATGGTTTGAACCTGGGAGGGAGGGTTTCAGTGAGCCAAGACTGCAACATTGCACTCCACCCTGGTGACAGAGTGAGATTCCATCTCAAAAAAAATGTAAGACATGTTTTGTCTAGGTTGTCTAGGCACAGTGGCTGATCCCTGTAATCCTGGCATTTTGGGAGGCCGAGGTAGGTTGAACACTTGAGGTCAGGAGTTCCAGACCAGCCTGGCCAACATAGTGAAACATCATCTCTACTAAAAATACAAAAATTGGCCAGGCACAGTGATGCATGCCTATAATCCCAGCTACTTAACAGGCTGAGGCAGGAGAAACACTTGAACCCAGGAAGCGGAGGTTGCAATGAGCAGAGATCGTGCCACTGCACTCCAGCCTGGGCTACAGGGCAAGACCTTGTCTCAAAAAAAAAAAAAAAAAAAAAAGAAAGAAAAAGCAACATGTCAACATTTTTGTCATAGTAAAATGCTTATATTAAAAAATGAGACAAGTTTTGCCCAGGCACCGTGGCTCATGCCTATAATCCCAGCATTTTAGGAGGCCAAGGCAGGTGGATCATTTGAGGTTAGGAGTTTGAGACCAGCCTGGCCAACATGGTGAAACCCTGTCTCTATGAAAAATACAAAAATTAGCTGGGTGTGGTGGCATGCACCTGTAATCCCACCTACTTGGGAGGCTAAGACAGGAGAATCACTTAAACCCAGGAAGTGAAGGTTGCAGTGAGCCAAGATCACACCACTGCACTCCAACCTAGGCAACAGAGGGAGACTCCATCTCAAAAAATTAATAATAAAATTAGAAAAAAAATAAGGCATGTTTGGCCGGGTGCAGTGGCTGACTCCTGTAATCTCAGCACTTTGGGAGGCTGAGGTGGGTGGATCACTTGAGGTCAGGAGCTCCAGACCAGCCTGGACAACACGGTGAAACCCTGTCTCTACTAAAAATATAAAAATTAGCTGGGCATGGTGGTGCACACCTATAATCCCAGCTACTCGGGAGGCTGAGGCAGGAGAATCGCTTGAACTCAGGAGATGGAGATTGCAGTGCGCCGAGATCACACCACTGCGCTCCAGGCTGGGCAACAAGAGTAAGACTCTGTCTCAAAAGGAAAAAAAAAAAAAAAAAAAAAAAGACATGTTTTCAGTCAGTAACCAAAGCTTCTGCCTTAAGAAACTAGAAAAAGATCAAATTAAACCCCAATAAGGAGATACATAGAAATAATAAAGAACAGAAATAGATGAAAAATGAAGGTAAAGATACCTCTACAGATCCTACAGGCATTAAAAGGATAAGGGAATACTGTGAACTGCTTTGTGTCAATAAATGTAATAGCTTAGATGAAATGGACAAATCCCTTAAAAAACACAACTCCAGCTCCCCTGGGTTATTCTGGGCACACTGCCTATGGGGTACCCCTGCTCAACAAGGAGCAATAAAATAAAAACACAACTTCCAAAACTCACTCAAATGGAAGTAGATAACCTGGATAGTCCTAGGTCTATTGAAGTAATTGAATTCATACCTACAGCCATAAAAGCAAACCATGGAGATTGGTAAACTTAGGGGAGGGAGTTTAAGCATCTGTTTGGAATATAGAGTATTCTTATAGGGTAGTCCTGGGAGATAAGGGTGAAGGGCAAGTTGAAGTCAGATTACAGAAAACATTGAAAGTCAGGTTAAGGATTTTTTTTTTTTTTTTTTTTTTTTTTTTTTTTT
>NW_022436962.1:7352705-7485927 GCF_009761245.1 Sapajus apella | reverse complement strand
CGATCTCGGCTCACCGCAACCTCCGTCTCCTGGGTTCAGGCAATTCTCCTGCCTCAGCCTCCTGAGTAGCTGGGATTACAGGCACGCGCCACCATGCCCAGCTAATTTTTTTGTATTTTTAGTAGAGACGGGGTTTCACCATGTTGACCAGGATGGTCTTGATCTCTTGACCTCGTGATCCACCTGCCTCGGCCTCCCAAAGTGCTGGGATTACAGGCTTGAGCCACCGCGCCCGGCCTACAAACGTCATTTTCACTGTGTGGTCCAGACCACAGTCTGAATTTTTATGCCACTTATTCCTTAGTATTTCCATATTGCCTTGTATTATTTTCACTGTAATTATGTGTAATACAGCGCCCTAATAAACAAGTTTGTAAATTCCATAGGCAGAACATGTAACAAAGATTTCCTAATCTAGGGGAAAAAATTCTAGTAACCTTCCAACAAGAAAATTATAGGCTCAGACAGCCTCACAGGTGAAGTATACAAAACGTTTAAGAAAAAATAATATCAATTTTGTAAAAACCCTTGCAGAAAAATAGAAGACAAGGAAACATTTCCTAACTTTTATGAGACTATTATTCTGGTACTAAAACCAGACAAAAACACTATCAGAGAAGCACAGACCACATCCCTCCCAAATATAGACACAAAAATCCCTAAATAAATAAGCAAAATGTACTCAGCAGTACATAAAATGTATAATACAGCAAAACCAAATGGTATTTATCCCAAAAACGAAAGGTTAGTTCAACACTGAAAATCAGTTAAGTAATTTACCTTATCGATGAAGAATCATATGATCATCCCAATAGATGCAGAAAAAAGGGTGATAAAATTCAACATACATTCATGACAAAACTCTTACCCAAATTAGACTAGAGGGAATTTCTTCAACACGATAAAGGGACAACTATAAAACTCCTAACAGCTGTATCATACTGAATGGGATATTTGCTCCTTACTGGCATGCTTTCAGGATGAAATGGTATAATTTAAAGATCACAAACGGCCGGGCGCGGTGGCTCAAGCCTGTAATCCCAGCACTTTGGGAGGCCGAGGCGGGTGGATCACGAGGTCAAGAGATCGAGACCACCCTGGTCAACATGGTGAAACCCCGTCTCTATTAAAAACACACAAAACATTAGCTGGGCATGGTGGTGCGTGCCTGTAATTCCAGCTACTCAGGAGGCTGAGGCAGGAGAATTGCCTGAACCCAGGAGGCGGAGGTTGCGGTGAGCCGAGATTGCGCCATTGCACTCCAGCCTGGGTAACATGAGTGAAACTCCATCTCAAAAAAATAAAAAATAAAAAATAAAATAAAGATCACAAACAAGACAAAGATGTGTGCTCCTGCTACTCATACTAAAAAAATTGTAGCCACTGCAATAAGGCAAGAATATGAAATAAAGGTTTTATCTGGAAAAAAATAAATAAATAAACTATTTTATTTGCAGGCAACATAAAAATCTATGTAGAAAACCCAAAGCTGGTACGGCCATTATGGAAAACAGTGTGACGTTTCTTCAAAAAATGAAAAAAAGAACTACCATATGATTTAGTAACCCTTCTGCTGGGTATATACCCAAAGGAAATGAAATCAGCACCTTGTAGAAGATATCTGTGCTATGTTCACTGCAGTATTACAATCTCCAAGACATGAAAACCACCTTAAGTGTCCATCAGCAAATGAATGATAAAGAAATTATTGGCCAGGCATGGTGGTTCATGCCTGTAATCCCAGTACTTTGGGAGGCCAAGGTGGGTGGATCACAAGGTCAGGAGTTTGAGACCAGTCTGTCCAACATGGTGAAATCCTGACTCTACTTAAAAAAAAAAAAAAATACAAAAATTAGCCAAGCATGGTGGTGGGTGCCTGGAATCCCAACTACTCAGGAGGCTGAGGCACAAAAATCACTTGAACCTGGTAAGTAGAGGTTGTAGTGAGCCGAGATGGTACCATCGCATCCCAGCCTGGGTGACAGCGAGACTCCATCTGGGAAAAAAAAAAGCTTTTGACTTATGATATATTCAACTTACGATGGGTTTATCTGAGTATAGCCCCATGGTTAAGTCAAGGAGTGTATTAAATGAATATTAATTTCTCACCAACTGAAAGTTGAAAACTGTAAGTTAGAGATCATCTGCACATAGAAACAGAGAAGAACAGACAACAGCGGTTACCAAGGGCAGGGAGCGGGGGGAAATGGGAAGAAGTGGGTTAAAGGGCAAAAACTGGCAGTTATGAAAGATGAGCAGGTCTAGAGATCTAACGGACAGCATGAGGACAACAGTTAATAATACTGTATTATATACCAAAAATTTGCTAAGATTGTAGATTTTAAGTACTCTTACCAGACAAAAAAACAAGTAACTATGGAAGGTGACAGGATAATCTGCCTGACTGCAGTAATTATTTCAGCTTTGTACACCTTATAGACAATTAAAAAAAAGAAAATCCCAAGCAATCTACCAAAAAACACCTACTACAACAAAGAACTGAGCTTAGTAAGGTCATAGGATACAAGGTCAATAAAAACAATTGGAAGTCAAAATTACAAACACAGTACCATTTATAGTGGCATCAAAAACATAAAACAGCCAGGTGCCGTGGCTCATGGCTGCAATCCCAACACTTTGGGAGGCTGAGGTAAGGCAATCACTTGAGCCCAGAAGTTTGAGACCAGCCTGGGCAACATGGTTAAATCCTGCCTCTACTAACAGTACAAAACAATTAGCTGGGTGTGGTGGCATGCACCTGTAGTCATAGCTACTCGGGAGGCTGAGGTGGGAGGATCACCTGAGCCTGAGAAGTCAAGGCTGCAGTGCGCCATGACCGCTACACTCCGGGCTGGTCGAGAAGAGTGAGACTGTCTCAAAAAAAGAAAAAAAGCTCACATCTTACGCGAATGATTAAAAAAAAAAAAAAAGAAAAAAAGAGAAAGTCTTCCAAAGGATAAACCTAAAAAAATGTGGTAAAGCTGAAAACTACAAAATACTGATGAGAGAAATAAAATAAATATCCAAATAAATGGGGAGATATACCATACTCAACCACTGGAAGACAGTATTTTGTTTTGTTTTCTTTTGTTTTGCTTTTTTGAGACAGAGTCTCGCTCTGTTGCCCAGGCTGGAGTGCAGTGGCTCAATTTCGGCTCACTGCAACCTCCACCTCCTGGGTTCAAGTGATTCTCCTGCCTCAGCCTCCTGAGTAGCTGGGACTACAGGTACATACACCAACAACCCCAGCTAGTTCTTTTGTATTTTTAGTAGAGACAGCGTTTCACCATGTTGGCCAGGCTGGTCTCAAACTCCTGACTTCAGATGATCTACCCACCTTGGCGTCTCTAAGAGCTGGGATTACAGGCATGAGCCACCATGCCTGGCTGACAATATTGTTACTATGGCAATTTTCCCCAAAATGCTTAATAATCAGTCTCAGCCAAAATCCCAGTTTTTTTTTTTTTAAGAAATCAATAAACTGATTCTAAAATCTAAACGGAAAAGCAAAGACCCAAGAATAGCCAAAATACTTTGAAATGGAAGATTGGAAGTGTCAAAGTTTACCGTAAAGTTATAGTAATCAAGACGACATGGTATCAGTAAAATGACAGACCTATAGATCAATGAAAAATACCCACATATATGGTCAATTGGTTATGAATAAAAGCACTAAGGCAATTCAATGAAAACCAATAGCCTTGAACAAATAGTTCTGGAATAATTGAGTGTCGATATGTAAAAAAAAGTAAACCATAATCCATAACTCATACCATATTTTAAAAATTAACCCAAAATGTATCATAAATGTAAAAATATAAGAATTTTAAGAGAAAGCACCAGAGAAAACATGAACTATAAAAAAATTGATAAATGAAATAATGAAATCAAAAAAACAAAAAACTTGTGTTTTTCCTTTTTTTTTTTTGAAACAGGGTCTCACTCCCTCTCCAAGGCTGGAGTGCAGTGGCGTGATCTCAGCTCATGTAGCCTCGACCTTCCAGGTTCCAGTGATCCTTCCACTTTCGCAGACCTCAGTCCCCCAGGTAGTTGGGACTACAGGAGCGTGCCACCATGCCCAGCCAGCTAGTTTTTGCATTTTTTTTAGAGATAGGGTTTCAACATGTTATCCAGGCTAAAACTTGTGTTCTTTAAAGACATTATAGAGAAATGAAGACAAGCCACAAACCAGCAGAAAATATTTGCACAACAGCTATCTGATAAGGAAATTTTTACCCAGAAAAACTCTCCCAACATGAAAAGAGGAAATCAAACAACCCAATTTTTAAATCAGCAAAAAGTTTTGAGATACTTCACCAAAGAGATACATGATATAGTTGGGTGCAGTGGCTTGCACCTGTAATCCCAGCACTTTGGGGGGCCAAGGTGGGCGGATTAAGACCATCCTGGCCAACATGGTGAAACCCCATCTTTACTAAAAATACAAAAATTAACTGGGCGTGGTGGTGCATGCCTATAGTCCCAGCTACTCAGGAGGCTGAGGCAGGAGAATTGCTTGAACCTGGGAGGTAGAGGTTGCAGTGAGCCAAGATCACACCACTGCACACCAGCCTGGGCAACAGAGCAAGACTCCATCTCAAAAAAAAAGAAAAGAAAAGAAGAAAGAAAGAAAGGCTGGGCATAGTGGCTCAAGCTTGTAATCCCAGCACTTTGGGAGGCTGAAGCAGGTGGATCACCTGAGGTCAGGAGGAGTTCAAGACCAGGCTGGCCGACATGGCAAAACCCCGTCTCTACTAAAAGTACAAAAATTAGCAGGGCATGGTAGTGGGCACCTGTAATCCCAGCTACTCAGGAGGCTAAGGCAAGAGAATCACCTGAACTCAGGAGGTGGAGATTACAGTGAGCTGAGATCAAGCCACTGCTCTCCAGCCTGGGCAACAAGAGCAAGACTCAGTTTCAAAAAAAATAAAAAGAGATATGTGATATCAAACAGATACCTGAAAAGACACACAAAATCATTTGTCACAGGAAAATGACAATTAAAACAATGAGATACTGCTATACATCTGTTAGTATGGAGAAAAAACAAAACAGCAAACAATAAATCTGACAATACCAAGTGTTGACAAGGATGCAGAGCAACTAGAACACTTTTTTTTTTTTTTTTACTTTTTTTTGAGACGGAGTTTCGCTCTTGTTACCCAGGCTGGAGTGCAATGGCGCGATCTCGGCTCACCGCAACCTCTGCCTCCTGGGTTCAGGCAATTCTCCTGCCTCAGCCTCCTGAGTAGCTGGGATTACAGGCACGTGCCACCATGCCCAGCTAATGTTTTGTATTTTTAGTAGAGACGGGGTTTCACCATGTTGACCAGGATGGTCTCGATCTGTTGACCTCGTGATCCACCCGCCTCGGCCTCCCAAAGTGCTGGGATTACAGGCTTGAGCCACCGCGCCCGGCCCGCAACTAGAACTCTTAAACATTGCTAGTGGGCGTGCAAAATGGTGCCACCACTTTCAAAACAGTCTGAGAACCTCTCATAAAGATAACTAATCATTTGATCTAGCCATTACACTCCTAGGTATTCATCCAAAAAAGTTAAAACGTTCCCAAAAAGGCCTACACATATATTTCAGTTTGCACAAAATTGCCCTAAACTGTAACCTTAATGTCAACTATTTTTTTTTTTTTTTGAGACAGTCTCGCTCTGTTGCCCAGGCTGGAGTGCAGTGGTCTGATCTCGGCTTGCTGCAACCTCCACCTCCTGGGTTCAAGCAATTCTCCTGCCTCAACTTCCCAAGCAGCTGGGATTACAGGTGCCCACCACCATGCCCAGATTTTTTTTTTTTTTTTTTTTTTTTAGTAGAGACAGAGATTCACCATGTTGGCCAGGCTGGTTTCCAACTCCTGACCTCATCTGATACACGCACCTCAGCCTCTCAGAGTGCTTAGGATTACAGGTGTGAGCCACAGCGCCCAGCCTAATGTCAATTATTAATACTTAATCAGCCGGGTGCAGTGGCTCATGCCTGTAATGTCAGCACTTGGGGAGGCTGAGGTGGGCAGATCACAAAGTCAGCAGATCAAGACCATCCTGGCTAACATGGTGAAATCCCATCTCTAATAAAAATACAAAAAATTAGCTGGGCATGGTAGCACATGCCTGTAGTCCAGCTACTCGGGAGGCCGAGGCAGGAGAATCACTTGAACCAGGTAGGCGGAGGTTGCAGTGAGCCGAGATTGCGCCATCGCACTCCAGCCTGGGTAACAAGAGTGAAACTCCGTCTCAAAACAACCAAAAAAAAAAAAAAAGCTGGGCACGATGGCTCACGCCTATAATCCCAGCACTTTGGGAGGCCGAGGTGGGTGGATCACCTGAAGTCGGGAGTTCAAGATGAGCCTGATCAACATGGAGAAATCCCATCTCTACTAAAAATACAAAAAATTCGCTGGGCGTGATGGCACATGCCCGTAATCCCAGTTACTCAGGAGGCTGAGGCAGGAGAATCGCTTGAACCTGGGAGGCAGAGGTTGCAGTGAGCTGAGATCACATCATTGCACTCCAGCCTGGCATCAAGGGAGACACTCTGTCTCAAAAAAAAATTTTTTAATAAATTAAAATTAATAAAAAAATGCAGTTTTAGTATGTTTTATCCAAAATGTTTGGAACCAGAAGTGTTTCAGATTTTAGGATTTTTTCAGATTTTGAAATATCTGCCTTATACTTACCCGTTAATCATCCCAAATCTGAAAATCCAAAACTCAAAATTCTCCAATGAGCATTTCTTTTGAGTGTCATGTTGGCTCTCAAAAAACTTCAGATTTTGAAGCATGTCATATTTTGGATTTGAGATACTCAACTGTAAAAAGAAGAAAAAAAGAAAAAAGAAACCCTCTCCAAAGTAAAAAAAATAGACCTAAGACACCAAAATTACAGGCAATAAAAGGTAAAAATAGATAAAATGAGCATCAAAGTTAAAAACTTCTTTGCATCAAAGAACACAATAATGGCGGGAAAAAAGGCAATCTACGGAATGGGAGAAAACATCACATATCTGATAAGAGGTTAATATCTGAATATACAAAGAACTCCTACAACTCAACAACAAAAACTAAATAACCTGTTTAAAAATGGGCAAAGGATTTCAATAGACACTTCTCCATCTGAATAGCCAATAAACACATGAAAAGATACTTAACATCAATAATTGTTCGGGAAATACAAATCAAAACCACAATCGTGCTATTTCCTACCCATTAGAATGGTAGCTATCAAAACCACCAGGCAAGTGTTGGCAAAGACGTGGAGAAACTGGAACCCTTACCCACTGCTTGTGAAAATGTGAAAAGGTGAAGCTGCTATGAAAATAGTAGGGCGTTTCCTCAAAAATTTAAAAACATAATTACCACATGATCTAGCAATTCTACTTCTAGGTATATATCCAAAAGAACTGAAAGCATCTTCTCAAAGGGACATTTGTATACTCAGGGTCATGGCAGTATTATTCATTATAGGCTAAGATGGAAGCAACCCAGATGATGCATCAGTGGATGAATAAACAAAATGTGAAATGTGGATACAACGGAATATTACTCAACCTTAAAACTAAAGAGGCTGGATATGGTGGCTCACACCTTTAATCCCAGCACTTGGGAGGCTGAGGCAGTGGATCACTTGAGGCCAGGAGTTCCAAGACAAGCCTGGTTAACGTGGTGAAACCCTGTCTCTACTAAATACACAAAAAAATTAGCCAGGTGTGGTGACACACACCTGTAGTCCAAGCTACACAGGAGGCTGAGGCATGAGAATCACTTGAACCTGGGAAGTGGAGCTTGCAGTGAACCGAGATCACATCACTGCACTCCAGCCTAAGCAACGGAGCAAGACTGTCTCCACCCCATATCCCCCCTCAAAAAAGGAAGAAAAAAATTCCAACATTTTCTACAACATGAATGAACCTTGAGGACATTATGCTAAATAAAATAAGCCAGTCACAAAGAGATAAATACTGCATGATTCTATTATATGGAGTACTTAAAACAGAAAAAATCATAGAGACAGAAAGATGAATAATAATGGTAGTTGCCAGGGGATTCGGGAAAATGTAGTTAATAGGTAGAGTTTCAGTCCTGGAAGATGAAAAGTTCTAGAAACTGGCTGCACAATGCGAATATACTTAACACTACTCAACTGTACACTTAAAAATGGTTAAGATGGTAAATACACATTATGTGTACTTTACCACAATTTAAAACAATTTTTTATTCTTTTGAGACAAGGTCTCACTCTGCCACCCAGGCTGGAATGCAGTGACATGAACATAGCTCACTGCAGCCTCCCTCAATTTCCTAGGCTCAAGTAATCCTCCTGTCTCGGCCTCTCAAGTAGCTGGGACCACAGCCAGAACTGGCTAATTTTTTTAAAATTTATTTATTTATTTATTTTTGAGACAGAGTCCGGCTCTGTCGCCCAGGCTGGAGTGTAGTGGCGTGATCTCAGCTCACTGTAACCTCCACCTCCTGGGTTCAAGCTATTCTCCTGCCCCAGCCTCCTGAGTAGCTGGGACTACAAGCATATACCATCATGCCCGGCTAATTTTCTTGTATTTTAGTATAGACGAGGTTTGACTGTGTTGTCCAGGCTGGTCTCGAACCCCTGAGCTCAGGCAATCCACCCACCTTGGCCTCCCAAAGTGCTGGGATTATAGGCGTGAGCCACCATGTCAGGCCTTAAATTTATTTTTTATAGAAATGGGGTCTCACCATGTTGCCCAGGCTGGTCTCAAACACCTAAGCTCATGTGATCCTCCTGCCTCAGCCTCCCAAAGTGCTGAGGTTACAAGTGTAAGCCACTGCACTCAACCTAAAAACAATTTTTTAAAAAACGAGTAAAATACCAAAACGACAAAACAACCTATACCTATTAGTATGAAGTTCAGAAGGATAAGCATCTAACTCTCAACAGTGGTCATCTACGGAGAATACTAGCAGGAAAAGGAACAATATTTTTTCTATTTCTATACTGTTTGCATTTTGATAATAAACAGGTACTAAGCTAATTTTTTAATTTTTAATAATTCCATTGGATATAACTTTTAAGTTAAACTCCAGGTACTAATAGACTTAAGTTCTCAAGCTACCTTAAAAAGAAAGTTTTGCTGAGCACAGTGGCTCACACCTGTAATCCCAGCACTTTGGGAGGCCGAGGCAAGAGGATTGCTTGACCTCAGGAGCTAGAGACTAGCCTGGGCAACATGGTACGATCCTATCTTGACAAAAAGTAACTAAAAAGTTAGACCTAGATGTAGCTTCTCTACTCCCTCTCATATCTCTGCCTGGTTTGGACCACCTGCCTCCACTCTTGCCTCTACCATGTTCACCAGGGTGACCCAGACGTCCTACAAGGTATCGATCTCTGGTCCCTGCAACTTCAGCAGCTGCTTCTACACGAGTGGACCAGTGCCCACATTAGCTCCTCAAGGCTCTCCCAAGTGGGTAGTAGCAGTGCTTCTGGGATGGCCTGGGTGCCGGCATGGGTCTGGGTGGAAGCTATATGGCAGGGCCAGTGATAATGGGGAGCATCACAGCCGTCATGGTGAACCAGAGCCTGCTGAGCCCCCCTTAAGCTGGAAGTGGAACTCAATATCCAGGCCATGTGTGCCCAGGAGAAAGAGCAGATCAAGACCCTTAACAGTACATTTGCCTTCTTCACAGACACAGTACAGCTCCTGAAGCAGCAGAACAAGATGCTGGAGAGCAAGTGCAGCCTCTAGCAGCAGCAGCAGACAGCACAGAGGAACATGGACAACATGCTTGAGAGCTACATCAACAACCTTCAGCAGCAGCTGTACATTCTGGGCCAGGAGCAGCTGAAGCCGGAGGCAGAGCTTGGCAACGTGCAGGGGCTGCGGGAGGACTTCAAGAATAAACATGAGGATGAGATCGATAAGTGTACAGAGATGGACAATGAATTTGTCTTCATCAAGAAGTTTATGGACAAAACTTACGTGAACAAGGTAGAGCTGGAGTCTTGCATGAGATCCATTTCCTCAGGCAGCTGTATGAAAAGGAGACCCAGGAGCTGCAGTCCCAGATCTTGGCCACATCTGTGGTCCTGTCCATGGACAACAGCCACTCCATGGACACAGACAGCATCATCACTGAAGTCAAGGACAAGCATGAGATCGCCAACTGCAGCTGGGCTGAGGCCGAGAACATATACCAGATCAAGTATGAGGAACTGCAGACACTGGATGGGAAGCATGGGGATAATCTGTGTCACATGAAGATTAAAATCTCTGAGATTAACCAGAACATCAGCCAGCTCCAGGCTGAAACTGAGGACCTCAAAGGCCAGAGGACTTCCCTGGAGGCTGCCGTCACAAATTCAAGTAGCGTGGGGAGCTGGCCGGTAAGGACAGCAATGCAGCTGGGTGCAGTGGCTCACATGTTAATCCCAGCACTTTTTGAGGCCAAGGTGGATGAATTGTTTGAGGCCAGGAGTTCGAGACCAGCTTGGGAAACATGGCGAGGCCCCGTCTCCACCAAAAACATAAAAATTAGTCTTATAACCCAGTCTAAAAAAAATAAAAATTTAAAAATATATTTTTTTTTTTTAAAAAAAGGATACCACACCCCAAGCTGGCATACCAGGAGCTGAAGAACATCAAGCTGGCCCTGGACACAGAGGTCACCACCTACGGGAAGTTGCTGGAGGGCAACAAGAGTAGGCTGAAGTCTGGGATATAGAACATAAGCACAAAGACCACCAGCGGCTACTCAGGTGCGCTGAGCTTGGCCTGTGGGACCTCACAAGCCCTAGCCTCAGCTATGGCTAGGCTCCAGCTTTGGCTCTGGTGGGGGTTCTGGATCCTTCAGCCACACCAGCTCCCCCAGGGTTCCTCCCAGGCCATGGTTGTGAAGGAAATAGAGACCCGAGATGGGAAGCTGGTGTCTTAGTCCTCTGATGTCCTGCCCAAGTAAATCGGCATAGCAGCCCCTCCCAGCCCATCCCTTCCTGTGGATGCCCCAGAGCCTGCGGAAGAGGCCACTGTATAGGGAAACATAGGGAACAGGAGTGAGCATAGCCTCACATGACTGAGGCTCAGTCCTAGCCCTCAGCCCACTTGGGATGTACCGCAGACAATGAACTCCCGGGTTCCCCCGCTGGCCCATGACTCCGGCTACAAAACAATTTGTTATTTTCCAGAATAAAGCCTCAACTAGCTCTGCCATTAAAAAAAAAACAAAAACAAAAACAAAAACAAAAAATGGCCAGGCTTGGTGGCGTGTGCCTGTGCATTCCACCTACTTCGGGGGCTGAAGTGGGAGAATCGCTTGAGCCCAGGTCAAGGTTGCAGTGAATTGTGGTTGCACCACTCCACTCCAGCCTGGGCAACAGCACAAGCCTGTCTCAATGCTAAAGTTTTAACAAGCATTTCCTCATAAAAGCATGCATGAGTAGATGGTTTAGTTAAGGAAAATGCCTGGGTCATCCAGTTAACCTGAGATGCTATTAGGCTTACCCCACCATAAAACTTCCTGGCCCATGATGCCTTAATCCAAACTAGAGGTACACTCTCTAATCTGGAAATGGTTGACAAGTGTGGTAGGACAAGAGCTGGCAGCCCAAAGCACAATATCCTACGATTTTCAAACTTCTTCTCCCTACCTGCTAACTGAACACCAGGCCCACATCGGCACTTTTCTTTCAGAACCTGATTCTCTATTCCTCCAACCCCTCTTCAAGAGTGCTATGAGGATTGGGGGTGTCTATCAAGACGCCCTCAGCAACCAACAGCCATTCCAGAAAAGCTGACGTAACCAAGGGCTGCCAACAAGAGCAGCTTCCCAGCAGGATGATTTAGTAACCTTCACGAGGCAGAGAGCAACGCCTCCCACAAATTCTGGTTGGAAGAAACGATCTGGATTGTGGAAAAGTACAACTTAAAAAGCAAACACCACAGGCTCCAGTAGAGCAGGAAAGCAAGCAGAGATTTCTAAATACAAAGCTCAATTGTAAGAGTTCACTGTACCTTAATTCTCACTATCATCATTTGCTCTGTCAAAAATAGAACGTTCCATGTCTTGATCCATTCAGAATAAGCCACAGCAGGCACAGCTCTGCTTCCACAGGGCAGCCAGGTCAGAAAGGCCACACAGGGAAATGGAAAAGGCAGCCAGCAGGTTTTCTTAAGGATTATACTCTTCTGGGCTTTCATCCTTCTTCCCAGCTATTCTGGTGCCAAGAAAGCTGCAGGGAGGTCTTTGCTCTGCTCTGAAAAAGCTTCAATCTTTTCACCCGCAAGATTGAAGCAGTCTTAGGGCTGGAACTCCCTCTGCTGCCCAGTGTTTTCTTTGCATGCTGTAGTCAGTTGAATGAATTTCAAACTCACAGTGACTCAATGAGAGTGTTCAGCAAATACTGACACCATTAAATAATGTCCCCAACCTACTTAGGTTAGAAACTCTAGTATTCCAGCACCCAGAACTAGAAGTGCTAAAGACACCTGTTAGTGCAATAACCCTTATTCATTTTTGTGAACCCTCCCTTTCTCGACCTCCCAATACTGGAAGCTTACCTGTTAGGCAGAATTCCTAATCTGCCTCAAAATCTACAGGTCCAAGATCTGAGAATACCAAGTGCTCAAGGCAACTGCCACCCTTCAGAAAACTAAAGTAAATACCAACAACGAATGGTGTTACTGGGTAAAAGGTCTCCACCACTGAACAGAAGCAATGTACATGTTTTAATACAAACAATCCCATAGCATTTATTGACATCTTGTAATAACATAAGGGTAATCAAAACAATATGAATAAATGTTCACACTGGACAAAGGACATCTAAAAACAAAATGTATCCTTCTCAACAATTTCTCACTTCATTGATCATTTCTAGTTGGAGACACTTTGTAGCAGAGTAATATTATCTCCTTTTAGCATGATCCGACCTGCAACACAAAAACAACAAAAAGCTATTAATAGCCACAGACTGAATTTTGTATCCAGTTTTTGAACAATATTTTGAAAATGCTTTCTTATAGAAAATATGTGAACATGGCCAGGCACCATGGGCTCACACCTGTAATCCCAATCACCAGATCAGGAGTTCAAGACCAGCCTGGCCAACATGGTGAAACCCCATCTCTACTAAAAATACAAAAATTAGCTGGGCATGGTGGCATGCCTATAATTATAGGCCTATAGCCTATAATCCCAGCTACTCCAGAAGCTGAGGCAGGAGACTTGCTTAAACCCAGGGAGGCGGAGGTTGCAGTGAGCCGAGATCACACCACTGCACTCCAGCCTGGGTGACAGAGCAAGACTCTCTCTTGGGAAAGAAAAAAAAAAGTGAACATTTTCAAGTGTCCATGTAGTGAAAGGCTTTCTGGCTCCATTAGAGTACATTCACCTTTTCAACAACAACCTAACAAAAGTACATAATATTTCATGACAAGCACCATTTCTACAGACTAAGTCAACTCAATAGGCTTCATCCAACATTTCCCAATGCCAAGTCTGTAAAAGTTTGGAAATGGGTCGTATGTCAAGTTGAGGAAATACAGCATATTATAACCCCATTCTTAAAGCTGTTAGTGTATAAAAGACTCCACCCAGCCAGGCACCGTGGCTCACCCCTATAATCCCAACACGTTGGGAGGCTGAGGCAGGTGGATCACCTGAGGTCAGGAGTTCAAGACCAGTTTGACCAACATGGAGAAACCCTGTCGCTACTAAAAACACAAAATTAGCCAGGCATGGTGGCACATGCCTGTAATCCCAGCTACTCGTGAGGCTGAGGTCTCAGTGAGCCGAGATCACGCCACTGCACTCCATCCTGGATAACAAGAATGAAATTCAGCCTCAGAAAAAAAGAAAATACTTTTTCTTCTGAGAAATCTGTAACATCTTCAGGAACACTGGTGTTCACTAGCAGAACAGTTTTGAGACATGTTAATCAACAGTAATTAAACTGTTTTACTTTCCCATACTGCTTCTGAGAATCTACTTTCCATGTATCTAGTGTAGGTTCAAGAGAATCCTGAGGGTCTGAGAGACACCTGAACCCACACTGATAAAAGTATTAGTGAGCACTTAACAAATAAAGACAAAATGCCTAAATAAACCTCAAGTGAATGGGATGTTAACAGAAACTATTCAGTGTGTCTCGATGAAACCATGAATTCTAGGACCATTCATTAACTGGGTTAAGAAATACCATTCATTGAGAGGCACAATGGCTCACACATGTAATCCCAGCATTTGGGAGGCTGAGGCAAGCAGATTGCCTGAGCTCAGAAGCTTGAGACCAGCCTGGGCAACACAATGAAAGCCCATCCCTACTAAAATACAAAAAAGTCAGATGTGGTGGTGTGTGCCTGTAATCCCAGCTACTCGGGAGGCTGAGGCAGGAAAATCACTTGAACCCGGGAGGCGGAGGTTGTAGTGAGCTGAGATAGCACCATGGGCGACAGAGCAAGACAAGACTCTGTCTCCCAAACAAAAAAAAAGAAATATCCTTCATTGTTCAAAATTTTTTGAGTTTCTATTATGTGCCAGGCACTGAGTATACTAGGAACCGAGAAGACATGACTCATGCACTTATGATGAAGCATCTGATAATAGGAGAGACATGAATAAAATAAACCCACTAATAAATGTTTTACTACAAACTCAGGGAGCACATAATCCTGCCTTCCCCTATCCCCAGCAAAACCAAATTAAACTCTGAACTTTTTAGAGCAGGGCTTCCTAACTACTGGGCCACAGATCAGTACTGGTCCTGGTCCCTGTTAGAAACTGGGCCACAGAGCAAGAGGTGAGCAGCCGACTAGCGGCTTCATCTGTATTTACAGCCACTCCCTATCACTAGCATTCCTGCCTGAGCTCTGCCTCCTGCCAGGTCAGCAGAGGCCTTAGATCCTTATAGGAGCACAAGCCCTATTGTGAACTGGCCACAAGAGGGGATCTAGGACTCCTTATGAGAGCCTAATGCCTCATGATCTGTCACTGCTCCCCATCACCCCCAGATGGGACCACCTACTTGTGGGAAAACAAGCTCAGGGCTCCCAGTGATTCTGTATTATGGTGAGTTGCATAATTATTATATGTTACAATGTAATAATAATGGAAATAATGTTCACAAAAAATATAATGTGCTTGAACCATCCAAAAACAATCCTCCACACCCCGGTCCACAGAAAAATTATCTTCCATGAAACCGGTCCCTGGTGCCAAAATAGTTGGGGATCGTTGTCTTAAAGGAAGTGATATTTGATCTGAGCTCTAAAGACACAAGGAATATCATATACAAAAATTAACGGGCAAATGTACAGATTCAAAGAACTGAAATAAGACGAGTGTTGCTAGAGCTCAGAAAGAGGCACGTTGATACGAGATTAGCAGAGGGAGAGAAGACTAGATCATGAAGATCATTAGATATGCAGAATCATTAGATTTTTTTTAATCCTAAGAGCAACAGGAAGTCATTGAAGAATTTCAAGCAAAGGGATGACACAGTCAGACTGGTGTTTTTAAAGATGACTGAAGCCTGGAAAGAAAACTAGAGGTAGCTGCAAAGAAATCAATTAGTAAGCTGAATGAAAACTGGTGCCATTCAATAAGGCAGGAAATAATACTACAATAGCTCTAAATTGTGTGCGTTGGAATTGAGTTTGCTTTCTGATACGCTGACTTTGAGAAGCCTTTGAAACATTCAAGTAGAAATGGTGAATAGGCTCAGAGAGGTCTTGGCTACCAACAAATTTGGGAGTCAACATATAGATGGCAATTGAGGCTGTACTCCAGTGTCTAGGTAGACAACACTGAATGGCAGGAAGGCCTAGAACCAAGCCTGGAGCAACTCATTTAGTCACTGCATCCCAAAGAATGAATATACAAGTCTGAAAATAGCTGGAAATGAAAAATAAAAACCCAAGTATAATATTGTAAAGCCAAGGTGTGATACTACAAAATATATATTTTGTCTTCAATCCCATACAACTCCTAAAATCCTTAGAATCTCTAGGTGTTGCCTTTTTGTATGCTAATGACTGACTGATGGCCAGCACCTTCTAGTTCCAGGATGGGAGTTGGTCACTGAAAGGACTAAGGGATGATTAGTGAGGTCGGACTTTCAGCCCCACCCTCTAACCCAAGGAGGAGGAGAAGCTGAAGGTTAAACTGATCACCAGTGGTCAAAGGTTTAATCAGTCATGCCTATGTAATGGAGCTTACATAAAAACTGAAAACAGGCCAGTTGCAGTGGCTCAAGCCTGCAATCCCAACACTTTGGGAGTCCAAGGAGGGTGGATCACAAGACCAGGAGTTTGAGACCAGCCTGGCCAACATGGTGGAACCCCATCTCTACCAAAAATACAAAAATTAGCCAGGCATGGTGGTGGGTGCCTGTAATCCCAGTTACTTGGGAGGCTGAAGCAAGAGAATTGCTTGAACCTGGGAGGCAGAGGTTGTAGTGAGCCAAGACCACGCCATTGCTTTACAGCCTGGACGACAGAGGGAGACCTTGTCTCCAAAAAAAAAAAAAAACCTGAAAACAATGGGATTCTGATAGCTCAACATGTGGAGGTTCCTGGAGGGTGGTGAGCTTGAAGAGGGCAAGAAGCCTTTGCATTCCTTCCTATATACCTTGTCCTACGCATCTCTTCGTCTGTATTCACTGGAATATCCTTTATCACAAGCCAGTAAATGGAAGTATTTCCACGAGTTCCATGAGCTGCTCTAGCAAATTAGTCACACCAAAGGAGGGGTCATGGGACCCAATTTCTAGCCACTCGGTAGGAAGCACAAGTAAAACAATCTGGAGCTGACAACTGGCATCTGGTGGAGGGTTGAGGGGCAGGGAAGGGAATCTTGGGGACTGAGCCCTCAGCCTCCGGGAACTGACGCTATCTGCAGGTAGACGGTGTTAGAACTGAACTGAACTTGAGGACTCCAAGTTGATATCCACTGCCGAACTGATTGCTTGCTTGGTGTGTGGGGAAACATGCCCACACATCTGGTCACAGAAGTCTTCTGTGTTGATTACTGTCAACTGAGGAAATAGAAAAATATGCTTGGGTTTTTCCCCCACTCAGACAAGGGAACAAGGCACTTTAAGGAGGGAGAGGCCAACAGTGCCAGATGCTGCTGAGAGTTTAGTAACATAAGGATTAGTACTGACCATTAGATTTAATACCACTAGTCTTTGGTTTCCTTGGTGAGAGCTCTCTGGGTGGAGAAGCCAAAATGGAGTGTGGTGAGGAGTGAGTAGCGGATGATTTTTGTGTACTACTACTCTGAATAATAACTTCTCAAATGCAACCTAAGTTTAAACATGAACTGAATTGCAAGTTGCTGAATTCTGCAAGTGAATAAAACATTTCTAGAATTCTGTAAGACCACTTATATCCTTACCCAGTTGTTTTCTCGACTTTGTTTTAGAATGAATCTCTTCTGCATCATCTAATACGAGGTTCATATACTCATCAAAACCCTAGAAAAATAAGCAAACTATTGTTTTCAAAGAAAATCACATCCATTTTAAATGAGTATACCCAACCCAATACAAAAATCCAGCGAACCAAAAATTCACTCATCTGAAGCCCTACCCCACCTTCCACCCAAAGCCTTTTTTTTTTTTTTTTTGTTGAAAAAGGCTCTCACTTTGTCTCCCAGGCTGGAGTGCACTGGTGTGACCTCAGCTCACTACAGCCTCAACCTCCTGGGTTCAAGCGATTCTCCTGCCTTAGCCCCCCAAGTAGCTGGGATTACAGAGTGCACCACCATGGCTGGCTACTTTTTGTATTTTTGGTAGAGATAGGGTTTCGCCATGTTGCCCAGACTGGTCTTGAACTCCTGAGCTAAAGTGATTCACAGCGCCTGGCCTCCCAAAGTGCTAGGATTACAGGTGTGAGTCACTGTGTCCAGCAAATTTAAAAATTAGCTGGACATGGTGGTGTATGCCTACAGTCCCACCTACTAGGGGCTGAGGTATGAGAATCACTTGAGCAAAGGGGTTCAAGATTGCAGTGAGCTATGACAGCACCTGGGTGACAGAGCAAGACCTCAACTTAAAAAAAAAAAAGGCCAAGTGCAGTGGTTCACGCCTGTAATGCCAGCACTTTGGGAGTCCGAGGTGGGTGGATTACAAGGTCAGGAGATGAAAAACATCCAGGCCAACATGGTGAAACCCCATCCCTACTAAAAATAGAAAAAAAATTAGCTGGGTGTGGTGGTGTGCACCTACAGTCCCACCTACTTGGGAGGCTGAGGCAGGAGAATTGCCTGAACCCAGGAGGTGGAGGTTACAGTGAGCCAAGATCGTGCCACTGCGTTCCAGCCTGGCAACAGAGTGAGACTCTGTCTCCAAAAAAAAAAAAAAAAAATTACTAAGGGTATCCTGCTATCCCCAGGAGCCTTATTTAACTAATCCCACTGAGCTCTATTCAGGCACCACCTAACCCACAACAAATAACTCCATTAGTCCCCGCCCTCCCTAATTTCATTTCTTTTGTCCCCTCTCTCTATACTAACATTGTTGCTCAAATTATGTTTTTTCAAATAATTTTTACAAGTTAGTTTTCAGCCAGGCATTGTGGCTCATGCCTGTAATCCCAAGACTTTGAGAGGCTGAGGCTGGAGAATCATTTGAGCCTAGGAGTTTCAGACCCGCTTGGGCAACACAGTGAAAACTCATCTCTATAAAAAAATCAAAATTTAGTGGGCTGTGATGGTGCACACTTGTGGTCCTAGCTACTTGTGAGGCTGAGGCAGGAGGACTGCCTGAGCCCATGAGGTCGAGGCCTCAATGAGCCATGATTGTACAATTGCACTCCAGCCTGAGCAACAGAACAAGACCCTCTCAAAAAATAAATACAAAATCTCTTCTCAACATAGACAGAGGAAAGAAAATGAATTAAAAGTTAATTTTCCCTGTCTTTTTAAAATTACCCAAAATTAAATTACTTTCTGTGAAGTCTTTTTCTATGACCAAACTGCTATGCGATACAATTGCCTGTATACTCACAATGATACAGCCTTCTATCCGCATATTCACTTGCTCATAGAGCCACACCTGAATCCGAGATCTCTGAAATAATCATAAAAATGGAAACATTAACAAAAGAAAAATAGGGCCAGACACGATGGCTCAAGCCTGTAATCTCAGCACTTTGGAAGGCCGAGGCAGGTGGATCACGAGGTCAAGAGATTGAGACCACCCTGGCCAACATGGTGAAACCCCGTCTTTCCTAAAAATACAAAAAAAAAAAACAAAAAACTTAGCGGGGCATGGTGGCACGCGCCTGTAGTTCCAGCTACTCAGGAGGCTGAGGCAGAAGAATTGCTTGAACCTGAGAGGTGGAGGTTGCACTGAGGTGAAATCGCGCCACTGCACACTCCAGCCTGGTGACAGAGCGAGACTCTGTCTCAAGGAGAAAAAAAAAGAAAAGAAAAACAGGCCAGGTGCCTTGATTCTCACCTGTAATTCCAGTACTTTGGGATGCCAAAGTGGAATAATTTGTTTGAGGCCAGGTGTTCAAGATAAACCTGCACAACATTAAGCAAGATCTTGTCTCCAAAAAAAAAAAAAAAAAAAACTTGAAACAAAACCTAACCATTATGGTAAAATGACAGAGAAATATGGCTCCTAAAAAAACTGTAATAAATGTAAGTCAAGAGTTTTAATTAGCCCATATCTAAGAATTATTCACCAAGAACAATTACCTCAAAGAAAATTCTCTTTTTTCTTTTTTTTAAAGATGGGGTTTTGCCATGATGGCCAGGCTGGTCTTGAACTCCTGACCTCAGGTGATCCACCCACCTCGGCCTCCCAAAGTGCTAGGATTACAGGCGTGAGCCACCGCGCCCGGCCTAGAAAATTTTCATTTAATAAGTGCTATATTGGAACTGTAAAAGCTAATAATTTTCCTGTGATCTTGGGACTCAATATTTCCTACTGCTTCTGGTCTCAATATATTTAGAGTGAAAGTTTTTGACAGTATAGCACAAAGCTGTAATTTCCAATGACCAAGGGCTTATCTCCTTCAGCAAAATCCAGCTCCAAAACAAAGCTTTCCTATATCACACACCTAACAACGAGGATAGGAACCCTCAATTCAGGTGGTTAAAAATTATAATCACTTGAAATTAATGTTTTTCAGTTGCGTTGTCACAGTATAAAATTTAAGTTGCTAAAAATTCCCTGAAATGAAAGCAGCTGCCACTAAACTCCTCTGAAGCTACACGTTCTCTCTTCCTTTATTCGTGTCTTTTAGTTTTCCCACAGGTACTAAACACAAAACCTCTTGACATGGTTTAAGTTGGGTTTTTCTTCCAATGTTTCATCCTAAAGGGGAGAGATTCCAATGTTCTAGCCATAATCACTACTAACAAAAGTACTGATGCCCAAATACCATGGTCAAGTCTGCTAATAATACTTTTTGGAAATAAAAAGGACTTTTGATCTTGCAAAGTAATGATACAATTCTTTGCATGCTGGGAAGTGGCATGGATAACACTACTTCATCACATTAGTGCTTTCTCTGTACTCCTTCCCCTCAATTACTCTCCAATCTCCAGTTCCATCTGTTTTTAAACTCTAGAACATAGCGATCGCTCGGGTTAACACAAAACTAAATCAATTCACCTCTTATTTAAAAACCAGTTACGAAACAATTAACAAGCAACTTACGTACATTTTGTAAGTATCTGAAGATGAGGTTCTGCACCGCAGTGGTTAAGGAAAAAATACAAAAGCAGCATAGACTCTATTCCCTAAAACAACTGGACGACTGTGCGCCGGTCTCACCTTTTTTTACTGAACACGAAGTCTGGTGCTTACATAAAGAAGAAGTGCCCAGCTGGGCACTCATTAGGGGTCTTGAACATCCCTCCCACTCTCATTCCCCTGGAGTTTCCCGAAACCATTAACTCCCGTTTTCATTCAGCACCTACTTGAAGTTCTCTTCCCTCCTTTCGCCGCCTCCACTCCAGCATTCCCCACTGCAGGGGTCCACCCAAGACCCCCTCCCCACCATCACGGTTCTTCAACTACCCGCGCTTTCTTCCCGTCTTGATCGCCCCGGGGGCTCATGGGATGTGGGTCCGTAGTCCGCTCCCCCAGGCCTGCTCTCAGCCTGCGCCTTGGCCCCCCCTATTCTGGCCCGACCCTCCTAGTCCTGACATCCTGCGTAGGATACGATGGGCTGCACCATAACCTTCTGCACTTTCTGGCCCTGGCCACGGTACGCCATGGTGGAATTTCACAAAGAGCACACCCGCACGCTGCCTCTGAGAGCAACTTCCGGAATAAAGAACAGGAAGCGGAAGTGCGTGAGGTCACGTGGCGATCTGGGCGGCTCTTGGGAAATGCCCCACTAGCCAAGAAGTCTCTTTTCTCCACTGCACACCTCCGAGGGAGGCTAAACTGAGGCTTCCGCGCTGTGGAAATTGGGCCGGTCCTACAGCGCCACCTGGAGGGAGGCTGGCGGAGGCGCCTTCGGTTGTAGGGTGGCCGTGGCGGGAGGAGTGCCGTTGTGTCTCCATTTTCTTTTCTTTTTTTTTTGAGAGTCTCGCTCTGTCGCCCAGGCTGGAGCAGTGGCGCGTGCAACCTCCGACTCCCGGGTTCAAGCGTTTCTCCGGCCTCAGCCTCCCAAGTAGCTGGGACTACAGGCGTGCCCGCCACCACGCCTGGCTAATTTTTGTGTTTTTAGTAGAGACGGGGTGTCACCGTGTTACCCAGGCTGGTCTCGATCTGCTGACCTCGTGATCCGCCCGCCTCGGCCTCCCAAAGTGCTGGTATTAACCGGCGTGAGCCACCGCGCCCGGCCCGGGTCTCCATTTTCTGAGTTAAAGAGCCAAAATTAGGCCGGGCGCGGTGGCTCACGCCTGTAATCCCAGCACTTTGGGAGGCTGAGGCGGGTGGATCACGAGGTCAAGAGATCGAGACCATCCTAGTCAACATGGTGAAACCCCGTCTCTACTAAAAATACAAAAAAAATTAGCTGAGCATGGTGGCGCGTGCCTGTAATCCCAGCTACTCAGGAGGCTGAGGCAGGAGAATTGCTTGAACCCAGGAGGCGGAGGTTGCGGTGAGCCGAGATCGCGCCATTGCACTCCAGCCTGGGTAACAAGAGCGAAACTCCGTCTCAAAATAAATAAATAAATAAATAAATAAATAAAGAGCCAAAATTGTCCCACTGCATCTCTGTGTGTAAAATGAGTTAATTTCGTGCCTTTCCTGAAGCCTGTTTTGCTGGAGTTTAGGCTTGATAGCAGCGTTGTGGTGGAAAGGGTAGGGCAGCAAGAAGCCCAAACGTCAGGCCTCCCACTTCTGGCAGTCGGCCAGGGGCAGCCTGCATTCCAAAGCCAAACGCCTGGTTCGCTCCAGTGACGGATTCAAGATTCAATTCTCAGCCACTTCGTGGACAGGTGTTCAGGTGGCAGCTGAGGGTGGCCATTTTCCATGAAGACGCTGAAATCCACATGCTGGGCGTAAATCCAGCTCTTTTAGAGTTGTGTGACCAAGGATAAATTACTCAGCTCCCCGTGTCTTCGCTTAGTTTCCAAAACGAAGATTAAGATGTATTTTCCTCAGGGTCTTGAAGATTCAACGAAAGAATTGTCTGTGTGTGCACACAGGCGTCAGCCAGTGTCAGAACATGTCCATCCCTGGGTAACACAGCTACTAAGTGGAGGAGCTGGAATTGGTAGGCGTGCGTGACCCCCGAGCCCACCTCCTTCCCATTGTGTCATAGCTTGTGGCCTGGCAGAGATTTCATTTAGTTGGCATACCCATTTTTTGGAGGAAGAAACTTAAGTTCGGAGTTTTGAAAGCACTTGCCTACGGGAGCACGGATTGGGGCAAATGGCAGAATCAAAATTAGCTTTTCTGAGGTCTTCTGTTTAATGGGGATAATAGTAATAACGACCTCAAAAAGGGGTTGGGTTGAAAGTGATTTTTAAACTACACAAAGCGGCCGGGGGCAGTGGCTCACGCCTATAATCCCAGCATTTTGGGAGGCTGAGGCAGGTGGATCACCTGAGGTCAGGAGTTCAAGACCAGCCTGGCCAACATGGTGAAACTCCATCTCGACTAAAAATACAAAACTTAGCCAGGTGTGGTAGCACACACGAATGTAATCCCAGCTACTCGGGAGGCTGAGACAGGAGGATCCCTTGAACCGTGGAGGCAGAGGTTGTAGCGAGCCACGATCGCACTCCAGCCTGGGCAACAGAGTGAGACTCTCTCCAAAAAAAATAAATAAATAAAAATAAATAAACTACACAAAGCTAGCAAATGCTTGGGTTAACTATTTCCTTTAAAAAATTTCAGCTGGGTGTGCTAGCTCATGCCTGTAATCCCAGCATTTTGAGAGGCAGTCAGTAGGCTTGCTTGAGCCCGGGAGTTCAAGACCAGCCTGAGCAATATAATGAGACCTTGGCCCTACAAAAAAAAATTTTTAAATTAGCCAAGCATGGTGGTGCCCATCTGTAGTCCCAGCTACTCTGGAGGCTGTGGCAGGAGAATCGCTTAAACCCAGGAGGTAGACGTTGCAGTGAGCAGAAATCATGCCACTGCACTCCAGCCTGAGCAACAGAACTAGACCCTGTCAAAAAAAAAAAAAAAAAAAAATTCCCTAGTTAGGCTTGGTGGCATGGCCTGTAGTCCCAAGTACTAGGGGAGGCTGAGGTGGCAGGACTGCTTGAGCCCAGCAGTTCAAGAGTGCAATGAGCTGTAATGGCACCTATAAATAGCCACTGCACTCCAGCCTGGGAAACATAGTGAGACCTAGTCTTAAAAAAAAAGTTCCCCCACCCAAACCCAGTAGAGTGTCATGTTGTCTGACTTCAAGACAGCATGTTTATTTATCCCGCCCCCCTTTTTTTAGACAGGATCTCCTACTGTGGCCCAGGCTGACGTGCAGTGTGCGGTGGTCCAATCTTGGCTCACTGCAACCTCCCCACCAGGGCTCAAGTGATTCTCCCACCTCAGCCTCCTGAATAGCTAGGACCACAAGTGTGCATCACCACACCTGGCTAGTTTTTTTGTATTTTTAGTAGAGACAAGGTTTTGCCATGTTCGCCAGGCTGGTCTTGAACTCCCAGCCTCAAGTGATCCTCCTGCCTCAGCCTCCCAAAGTGCTAGGATTACAGGCATTAGCTGCACCCGGCCAGGATTACTTTTTTTTTTTTTTTTTTTTTTTTTTTTTTGAGACGGAGTTTCACTCATGTTACCCAGGCTGGAGTGCAATGGCGCGATCTCGGCTCACCGCAACCTCCGCCTCCTGGGTTTAGGCAATTCTCCTGCCTCAGCCTCCTGAGTAGCTGGGATTACAGGCACGCGCCACCATGCCCAGCTGATTTTTTGTATTTTTAGTAGAGACAGGGTTTCACCATGTTGACCAGGATGGTCTCGATCTCTTGACCTGGTGATCCACCCGCCTCGGTCTCCCAAAGTGCTGGGATTACAGGCTTGAGCCACCGCGCCCGGCCATGTGATGTCTTTTTATTTGTTCAAACTTTCCTTTGACTTTTTCCTAAGTTTTTGGTTTTCTTCATATAGGCCTTGTGATTTCTTAAGTTTAACCCTAGACATTTCATCTCTCTTCTTCTCAAAAATTGTATCTTTTCCTGAATTGTATGCACCAGCTGGTTTTTAGGGGAAAAAAGAATGATAAATGAAACTACATAAAAATGATAAAATTCTGCATGACTAACAAGTGAAAATAACAAGTCAAAGGATCTGGGAAAAATATGTTTGCATTCCATCTGAAAAATGACTAGTTTTTATGTAAAGAGTTCCTGAAAAAGAATGCTATTCTGGTTCTCTACTGATGTGTAAGAAATATTCCAAAACTTAGTAGCTTAAAACCACCACCATTTTAATTCGTGACTTCATGGGTCAGGAGTTTGGGCCGGCTCTCAGCTGAGTGATTCTTCTACTCCACAAGACATATCTAAGGCTTTGGTGTTTATCTTTGGAAGACTAGCCTCAGCTAGGTTACTATCTCTATGTAGCCTCAGCCCTCACCACATGGTCTCTCTAGAAGGGTAGTATGCTTTCTTATATGGGGGATTAAGGGTCTAGGAAACCAAGGTTGAAGCTACTAGCACTTTTAAAAGCCAAGCCTAGACAGGCGTGGTGGCTCACGCCTGTAATCCCAGAACTTTGGGAGGCCAAGGTGGGCAGATCATCTGAGGTCAGGAGTTTGAGACCAGCCTGACCAACATGGTGAAACCCCATGTCTACTAAAAATACAAAAACTAGCCGAGCGTGGTGGCGGGCACCTATAATCCCAGCTACTTGGGGGGCTGAGGCAGGAGAATTGCTTGAACCTGGGAGGCAGAGGTTGCAGTGAGCGGAAATCACACCACTGCACTCCGGTCTGGGTGACAGAGTGAGACACCATCTCAAAAAAAAAAAAAAAAAAAAAGACCGAAAATTGGTGATGGATGATGTGAACAATTAGTTTGTAACAAAGGAAAGAGGAATGGTCTTTAAACGCCCAGCTTCACTCATAAGAGAAAGGCTACATTCAGAATGTCTGTCATAAAAGAAAAAAAGAGAAAGGCAAACCAAACTCTACTGAAGTACTATGTCCCTTATTAGATTGGCAATGATGAAAACATAGTGGTAAATTATGAAGCTCTATTTCTAGGTACTTATCCTCCATATAAACTTACATATGTGGTATAACGTAATCATTA
Organism: Sapajus apella; assembly: GCF_009761245.1. NCBI lineage: Eukaryota > Metazoa > Chordata > Mammalia > Primates > Cebidae > Sapajus > Sapajus apella. The sequence goes on along the minus strand of NW_022436962.1, from coordinate 7,460,255 downwards.
CAGCATTGTTTAAAACACCAGGATGGGAAGCAACCTAAATGTCTATCAGTAGGGATTAGCTATTGTAAATCACTCCATCTTCATAGGGTGTAATTCTATGCAAATGTTAAGAAGATTAAAGGTCTTTGTGTCCTGATATGAAATGATATTGAATATACATTATGAGAAAAAAGCAAGTTATAATATGCTTGAGATTTACTTCAGAATAACTCAGTGGAGCCAGCAGGGCCAGATCTCAGATAAGGTAAGCCTAAGGATTCAGCATTTTAGGAATCCCAATCACAGGTTCAAGTACAATCCTTGAAAGTTAGTGCCTCCTTAAATTGTGCCCAAGTACCTTGCTTGCCTCACCGTCGGCCCAGCCAAGGTCAGAATAGTGGGTGATGGATAGTTGGTATGGTAAAGATGAAATAGGATTTGCCATGAATTTGTAATTGTTGAAGATGGGTGACTACGTGGAGTTTATTATACTTTATTCTAAATATATTTGATATTTTCTTTAATAAAAAAGGCAGGGTTCAGAATGTCATGTGTTTTACTAATGATATTGCATGGAAGTGTATTCACTTTTACATGCCTAAGTATCTCTTGAAGAATACCTGAGACATTGATAGGGGAAGTAAAATGAAACATTTGTTTCCTTTTGTTACTGCAACTACTCATAACGTTCTCCTAAAACTCATGACACCCCTAAGGTATCCGCAAACTGGGCTTGAGAATCACTGCCCCAAATAAACATACCCCTGAGAAAGGAGTCTGCCAAGCATCCCAAATATTTCAGAACATTCTTCCTCTCAGCTTGAAGTTTCTTTCTTCCCAACCAGAAGCTTCACAACTTACTGAATGGCTGTGATGATTCTTTACCATGCCATAGATTCAGACTCTGCAACATTTTAGCAGTAAAATCCAACCAACTCTAAATCTTTTGGTAAAAAATACAAAGAATACTTTAGTAATAGACTTTGGTAAATATGAATCCAAAATGATTATTTTTTGAGATGGAGTCTTGCTCTGTTGATCAAACTGGAGCGCAGAACTGTGATCTCGGCATCTCAGCTCACTGCAACTTCCGCCTTGAGGGTTCACATGATTCTCCTGCTTCAGCCTCCCAAGTAGCTGGGATTACAGGTGCATGCTGCCATGCCTGGTTAATTCTTTGCATTTTTAGTAAAGATGGGGCTTTGCCATGTTGGCCAGGCTGGCAGGTGATCCACCCACCTCAGCCTTCCAAAGTGCTGGGATTACAGGTGTGAGCCGCTGTGCCCAGCCAAAATTACACTTTAATGTAAAATTAAATTCTGGATTGCTGTTCTTATTTAGGGTCATTACGGGTTTTTTTCCCCCATTTTATTGTACAATGTTAAGAGAATAGTCAAGGATTTTCATTGTGCTCAAGCCCCCTTAATATCATTTTGCAAATCCAAAATAAATTGCAGTTTGGAGATTCATGCAGTTAAATGTCTGGACTGTAGGAATTTTCAGATTTATTGAGCAGCTTCATAACATCAGGTTAAAAAAAACTCTTGAAAAGATCTACTAATCAAGACCAATGGCGCATAATACATAAACATACTGACCTTGAAACTACAGTGCGGGGATAAAGTAGTCATCTTTAATGTACTGCAGAATTTAGTGTCAAAATGAGTCTGTGAATTAAAGGTACACAATAAGTACTCAATAAATGTTAGCTAATTTAAAAGTGTTACCTACTAAGCAGTTACAACTGGAGACCAGGTATTTACTGTTGCTACAGCCAAATTCAAAGCAATCAGATACTTTACAGAACTGCAGGCTTGTTGGCTGGGCATGGTGGTTCACACCTGTAATCCCAGCACTTTGGGGGACCAGGGCAGGCAGATCATTTGAGTTTTTTTTTTTTGTTTGTTTGTTTGTTTGTTTTTGAGACGGAGTTTCGCTCGTTACCCAGGCTGGAGTGCAATGGCGCGATCTCGGCTCACCGCAACCTCCGTCTCCTGGGTTCAAGCAATTCTCCTGCCTCAGCCTCCCGAGTAGCTGGGACTACAGGCGTGCGCCACCATGCCCAGCTAATTTTTGTATTTTTAGTAGAGACGGGGTTTCACCATGTTGACCAGGATGGTCTTGATCTCTTGACCTTGTGATCCACCCGCCTCGGCCTCCCAAAGTGCTGGGATTACAGGCGTGAGCCACTGCGCCCGGCTCATTTGAGGTTAATGGGTTCTAGACCAGCCTGGCCAACATGGTGAAATCCTGTCTACTAAAAATACAAAAATTAGGCCAGGCGCAGTGGCTCATGCTTGTAATCCCAGCACTTTGGGAGGTTGAGGGGGGAGGATCACCTGAGATCAAGAGTTCAAGACCAGCCTGGCCAACATGGTGAAACGTTGTCTCTACTAAAAATACAAAAAATGAGCCAGGCATGGTGCCAGGTGCCTGTAATCCCACCTACTTGGGAGGCTGAGGCAGGAGAATCACTTGAACCTGGGAGGCGGAGGTTGCAGTGAGCCGAGATTTATTGCATCACTGCACTCCAGCTTGGGCAACAGTAAGACCATCTCAATAAAAACAAAAACAAACAAAATATATATATATAAATTAGCCAGATTTGGTGGTGCACCCCTGTAATCCCAACTACTGCAAATGCTGAGGTAAAAGAATCACTTAAAACAGGGAGGCAGAGGTTGCAGTGAGCCGAGATCATGCCATTCACTGCATTCCAGCCTGGGCAACAGAGTAAGACTCTCTCAAACAAAAAACGAACAAAAAAACACCCTGCAGAATTATTCTGACAAAATAAAGTCACCATTTTAGAAAAGGATCATGGAACTCTGGATCAATATACTAATAAATCGAACTCTGTTCCTGCAAATGCAATTATTAAACATTAGTCTTATCTTTCAAATACTGATCAAGATGAAAACACACTATGTTCTGGCTTTATAATACGAACCACTGAGATTTAGGGTAAGGCCAGAACTTTAGGAATTACTCATGTTGAGATAAAATATATGGCCAAGTGTGGTGGCTCATGCCTGTCATCCCAGCACTTTGGAAGGCCAAGGCAGGTGGATCATCTGAGGTCAGGGTTCAAGATCAGCCTGACCAATATGGTGAAACCTGATCTCTACTAAAAATACAAATATTAGCTGGGTGTGGTGGCGGGTGCCTGCAGTCCCTGCTACTCAGGAGGCAGAGACAGGAGAATTGTTTGAACCTGGGAGGCAAAGGTTGCAGTGAGCCGAGATTGTGCCATTGCACTCCAGCCTGGGCGACAGAGCAAGACTGCATCTCAAAAAAACAAACAAACAACAAAATAATATATATATAAACGTAAAACTATCTTCCTATTTCTGGCTATAACCAAGCTGGAGCATTTGGGCCTTTTTCTTACTGTTAAAATGAAAAACCATCACTCAAAACTATAGTCTTTTGCTTTTTGTGAAAAGTTGACTCAACTTGTTGGGATGACTTTTAGACTAATACAAAAAATCTATGTTCTTTGGTAGCTAACGAAGATATGTATTCCCACAACAATTTTAAAAATTGGCACACATATTAAGAAACCTGGACTTCTGTAAATTCAATTTCTTATCTGCTGCATCTTCATGCTTGAAAATTCTAAATCATTGACTCTAAAGATCACGTTTATTCATTTATTTTTTATCAGCCTCTTGAGCCACAGTAGGCCCAGAGAGACTCTCTAAAATCACTTTTAAACCCTCCCTCCTTTGAAAAAATTAATGGCATTGCCTGAGTTACAACACTAAGGATAAGTATATGTCAGAAAAAAATCCTCACATATAACAATATGAATTCTTACCTAAAGCATATGCAGCTAAAACTGAGCACACCTGTAAATTTGGCAGTATGTCCAGGTGGAAGGTTTCTAAGCCAAATAACTGAAATTGGGGCACTTACATGAAAGGCCAACAGCATTCTGATTGGGGTCTCAAGGTGGATCCTAGGCTGATATGATGATGTACAATGACTCAGCTCACAACATCAAGACTTTCCTACATCAGTTTTATTTAAAACACAAACAAGTATTTCTCTTTCTGTAAGGGCAAATGGTTCAAATAATGCGGAACACGAAACACTGACTAATACAAGTGCTTTAAATACGAACAAAATTATTTTTTTTTTTTAAAAAAAGCAAAAGAATAAAGAATATATACAAAAGGGACCTGGAATCTGTAAGCTGATTCCAAAAATGAAATAAGTAGAAAATCTGTGGTGAAACCTGAACACTCTACTCCTGCTTTGGAGAAGGGCTATCATACAACATTCAGTCAGCTGAAGATGGATTGGCAGAGGTGTGTCTATACATGAATTTCAAGTCTTTTTTGCTGTGCAGAATCATCCAGGTCTTCCCAAGACTGAATGGGCAGTCCTGTGGCTTTCTTCCTTTTCCATATTCCCAACAAAGCTACGTGAAGTTCAACTCTTGATGAGCCGCTTACAACAGCAGTTCCTTAGGAGCCAACATGACAGGTGGGTCAGATTTCCCTATGAGAAACAAAACTGGCCACCTAGAGCAAAATATCAAAACGGACAAGTCCTTCCTTCCTCCTTCTTCTGATTATATACAACATATCTCCTTTCAAGACTATTATTCCCGTCGTGCTTATTCCTTCACAAATCTAAACCTTGAGGTGATATGAAGGAAACCAACATCAAGAAAAGAAAACTCAATTCAGAAATGAAGAAAACTGGCAGGTATACAATACACCCCCAGAACATCTCAATATCCCTGGCACAGTACAATTCAGTGTACTGCTACAGCCCACAGATAAATATTGGCAGCTTGAATAAGCTCATTTTTTCCCTCAGGTGGTCAAAGGCCACCAAATAAATACTGGGCAACAGGAGTTTGTTGGGAGAGTTAGAAATAAAAAATTAACCAAATTTTGTCCCTGTGTTAATTCAATGCCAGTAAGGAGGCAGTACTGAAGAGGGGACAAGGAATACTAAAAAAGAATTCCTCTAATCATGTCACCATCTCATATAATGAATCCAGGGAATCCCAGAAATAGAAAATTAGTTTCAGGGGACCCCTGAGGCACTTTAAAGCCTTTTAAAAAATTACAGTAATAATAAATTAGATATTGCTCTTCAGAGGCTAAGAGAGCAGCAGAAGCATCAAAATCAGGTCCAAAGAGTTATGCCCACATTATAGGCTTCCTGAGCTGCTCAGCCCTCTTTAAAGCTTAGTTGAATCTCTAAATACCTTTAAAAAGACATACAATTTCACACAGACTGAGTGGGTATTTTTGTTTAGTGGTAGCATAAAATTTGGTCCTTAATGGTAGCAGCCGTCTTCATCCATTTCAAACTCAGGTAATATTAAGTACATCAAGACAATACATAAAGAATACAACAAAGGAGAAAAAAGCCAAAACTGACAAACACCTCAAGGAGTCACTAAATTCGCTTGTACCCTTTCACGTGGATCTCCTTCTCAGTCTCTTTTTTGTGGAGAGAAGGGTATGACAGAACTTTTTTCTCAAAAGATGATAAACAATGGCATCAAATGGACAAAATGGTTATAAAGTAACTTTAAAAATCTGACCCCAAGGAATCCAGGACACGTACAGATAATTCAGAGGTATACTTCTGATTTGGGGCAAATTCTAGACTAAAGAAATGATCATCTCAGGTAAATGTTATAATAGAGGAAACTAAGTCCAGTTTTTTGGTGAGTTTTTTTTTTTTTTTTAAGTGTCCTCACTGCCACCTTCAGCTATCAATCATTTCTGAAAGCTCAAGCAGAAGGTCATCTTCATCCTTCCCAGGATCCAGGTCAATCTCGGCTTCCAATTTGCCTCCTGAAATCTCCCATATTAGTTTCTCAAAATCATCCTCCACAGAGAGTGGGGGCTTTCCTGTTGAGGCAGAGCTGAGTCGGCGAGTTTTCATGCTCATTTGGGATGAGGAAGGGCCAGATACCTCCGGGGGCGAGGGATCTGAAGAGGACTGGGTTGGAGGCCGCGCAAGACTGTAAAAAAAAAAAAAAAAGATTAGAAAACTGCCCTTTTTTCAATAGTTGGCTGAATTACCTAGTCTCATGGACACAAAGAGGGAGCAAAAAACTGTTTCTAAGAACATACATAAAGAAAGAATTCTTGCTCTTTTTCTTCAGCAAGGCAGCTGAGTTGGTTGGTGGCGGAAGTCATGAGGCAGATGCAGAAGCAGATCTTTGTGAAGACCCTCACGGGCAAGACTATCACCCTTGAGGTCAAGCCCAGTGACATCGCTGAGAATGTCAAAGCCAAAATTCAAGACAAGGAGGAACCTGACCAGCAGCGTCTGATATGTGCTAGCAAACAACTGGAGGATGGCCGCACTCTCTCAGACTAAAACATCCTGCAACAGTCCACCTTGCACCTGGTGCTGCGCCTGGGAGGTGGCATTATTGAGCCTTCCCTCCACCAGCTTGCCCAGAAATATAACTGTGACAAGATGATCTGCCAAAAGTGCTATGATCACCTGTACCCCGTGCTGTCAACTGCTGCAAGAAGTGTGGCCACACCAACAACCTACTCCCCCAAGAAAGTCAAATAAGCCTCTGCCTTCCTCAAAGGACAGCCTCCTGCCCAGGACCCATGGCCCTGGAGCCTCAATAAAGTGTCCCTTTTGTTAAACATATAAATAGTTATTTTACTGATTTGGGACCAAGCATTTTTTTTTTTTTTTGAGGCAGGGTTTCCCTTTGTTACCCAGGCTGGAGTGCAGTGGTACAATGACGGGTCACTGCAGCCTTGACCTCCTGGGCTCAACTGATCATTCCGCCTCAGCCTCCCAAGTAGCCGGGTCTACAGGTGTGTCACCATGCCAGGCTAACTTTTTGGATTTCTATTAGAGAGAAGATCTCACTATGTTGTCCAGGCTGGTCCTGAACTCCTGAGCTCAAGCGATTCTCCAGCCTCAGTCTCCTAAAGTGTTAGGACTACAGGCATAAGCCACCTTGCCAGGCCAGCACCAAGCATTTTTATAACTCAAAGTAGGTGTTAAATCTTTTAGGGGCTGGGCATGGTAGCTAACACCTGTAATCCCAGCACTTTGGGAGGCTGAGGAAGGCAGATCACTTGAGATCAGGAGTTTGAGACCACCCTGAACAATGTGGCAAAACCCTGTCACTACTAAAAATATAAAAATTAGCCAGGCCTCATGGCAGGCACCTGTAATCCCAGCTACTTGGGAGGCTGAGGCAGGAGAATCACGTGAACCCAGGAGGCAGAGGTTGCAGTGAGCCGAGATTGCGTCACTGCACTCCAGTCTGGGTGACACAGTGAGACCCTGTCTCAAACAAAAAAACAAAAAACATCTTTTAGGTAATATAGACAAATGTAAACAGTAGCGCCAAAGGAGAAAAGCAACCCTGTATTTTCATACTTTTTTGCAATTAATTTTAAGTGCAGCAGATTTATTTAGATGTTGCTAAACTGTTTAAAGTTATTTGTCAGTGTTATTCTCTAGAGAGCCTAAACTGTAACAGGGACCTGGAGTTTGTTTACAAAGAATTAAAAAGTATTACCTGTCTCTAGGATTTTCTGCTTCAGGCACAGTGGCTGATTTGTCCTCAGAGACGAGCGGGACAACAGCCTACAAAAGGAAGAGTCAGGTAATTCAGCGAGAGTCAGCCTTTTTAATTTCAGCATATTCATTTTCTTTTGCTGCCTTCTTAGAATCAAGGCTATCCTTCTTAGATTCAGAATCAATAATCTTAGGCTGAGTGTATAAATAAGCAAAACATCTTGCCACCTAAAACTTGGCTTTCAAAAAATCCTGCCCTGCTACTTTACAAACATCCAACTTTAAGTGTAAAATACAGTAATGACCCAAACTACTAAAATGCTAGGAAATGCCAGGAAGTGATATACACAGGTATAGAGTGCTAGTAGAGAGTTACAGTCTTTCCTGCTTTTCTACCACATAGAATAAAGCACCATGGAAGTGAATATACTTCTTACCACAGCTGCTTTTTTGGCTGGGATTTCCTGTAGGACACTGCTAGAGCTCAGTGGCTTCACAGCGGCAATGACAGCAGGGTGCATCTCCACTGCCTTACGTTTTGGGGCCAATTTGGGGGATGACACAACTTTAACCACAGATGGCTTCACATTCACTTTGGGTTTAGCTACAAGGGCAGAAAACACCTGATTAACAGCTAAACTCTCTTTTACATGGAGAATAATTTAGAATAAAATACCAAAACTCTTTCAGTACTTGAAATACCACAAATAATTTATTAAAAAAGAGACTGAAAATGATCCTAAGGCAATTTGTGGTCACCACGGTGGTCACTATGTAGACATAATCCCTCTTAAATTTGTTACCATTCCTTTATTCCTTTTCTTCAATACCAGCGGAAAGATGCAACACGAAGTTTTACATTAAGCTTTTTAAACAGCAATTTAAAATCCTGAGAAAGGAACTTATCTAGCTTTGCCTTTGTAAAATAATATCAGAAACATTACTATCTACTTGTGGACATAAGGCAAATGAAACTCAAACCAATCGTTGCCAGTAACTTCCTGGCAATGATTGGTTTGAATTTGGTAATTTTGATAAGCTAAAGCAATATAGAGTATAGCAAATACTTGCCTTTACCCCTTTTTTCCAAGGTCTGTGCTGCACATTTCACATTCAATACTGAGTCTCCAATCCCTGAGGTTTCTACCTCTACCTTCTGGGATGACTTTGTGGGAAGCCGCTTGGTCAGGTGCCGTGTGACTCCCGGCATAGCAGTGAGCACTGGTTTCTCTGCCACTTGTGTATTGCAAGAGGCTACATCTCCCCAAAGAGGCGTCAAGACGGATTTTTCCCTCTCCTGCTGTTTCTGTATGTGCTTCTCCCTCACGGTCTCACATCTCTTGACTTGAATTTTAGTAATGTCAACTCCTGTGGTCTCACCTGAAGGCTGTAAATAAATTTAAATGACAGAATTAAAATATGGTACCTCTAATAACCTGTATGATGTAAGTACCAGACTACATCTAAGTTAAGCAGAGTCTGCCATGACTTAGAAACTGAGAGAAAAGCTCTTTATTTGATGCTACACGATACCATTAAAGAGGAAAGATCATAAAAAAACCCAGATTCTACGAACTAGACAACCATGACTCTAAGTCAAATACTAATGATTCCTAAATAATCAAATACTTGCACAAAGATTTACATACAAAGATACTTTATTTATAATTGTGTAAAACTAAATCTAAATGTCCAGAAAAAGACTATATTTATATAATGGAGAATCATATGGAATCATATGGCCAGTAAAAACAAACTTCTTCTTTTTTTTTTTTTTTGAAATGGATTCTCACTCTGACGCCCAGGCTGAAGTACAGTGGCATGATCATGGCTCACTGCAACCTCCGCCTCCTGGGTTCAAGCGATTTTCCTGCCTCAGCCTCCTGAGTAGCTAGGACTACAAGCGCACAGCACCACATCCGGCTAATTCTGTTTCACCATATTGGTCAGGCTGGTCTTGAACTCCTGGCCTCGTGATCCACTGGCCTCAGCCTCCCAAAGTGCTGGGATTACAGGTGTGGGCCACCATGCCCAGTCAAAGCAAACTTCTTGAAGGATTATTAACATGGTAAAGTTAAAGCAGGCTGTAAAGTTCTCAATTATGTTCTAAACATGGGTTTAACGTTAAACAAGTTCACATGCATGCATATATAAACAAAACGGTTGAAGAAGGCCAGGTGCGGTGGCTCACACATGTAATCCCAGCACTTTGGGCAGCCAAGGCAGGTGGATCACTTGAGGCCAGAAGTTGGAGACCACTCTGGACAACATGGCAAAACCCTGTCTCTACTGAAAAAATACAAAAATTAGCCAGGTGTGGTGGTGCATGCCTGTGATCCCAGCTATGTAGGAGGCTGAGGCATAAGAATAGTTTGAAGCGCCGGGCGCGGTGGCTCACGCCTGTAATCCCAGCACTTTGGGAGGCCGAGGCAGGTGGATCACGAAGTCAAGAGATCGAGACCATCCTTGTCAACATGGTGAAACCCCGTCTCTACTAAAAATACAAAAAATTAGCTGGGCATGGTGGCGCGTGCCTGTAATCCCAGCTACTCGGGAGGCTGAGGCAGGAGAATTGCCTGAACCCAGGAGGCGGAGGTTGCGGTGAGCCGAGATCCCGCCATTGCACTCCAGCCTGGGTAACATGAGTGAAACTCCGTCTCAAAAAAAAAAAAAAAAAAAAGAATAGTTTGAAGCTAGGAGGCAAAGGTTGCAGTGAACCGATATTGTGCCACTGTACTCCAGCCTGGGCAACAGAGAAAGACTGAAAAAGCTCAAAGCAATCCATGAAAAGGATAATGATGGTTACATCTGAGTTGTACATTTTTAGGGTTTGTTCATTTTTTAAAAAATAAAATTTCCAACTTTTACATGATGGATAGCATTAGGAAAACTCAGTTTAAAAAATTAATGGCCAATTAGACCGGGCACAGTGGCTCACACCTGTAATCCCAGCACTTTGGGAGGCTGAGGCAGGCAGATCACCTGAGGTCGGGAGTTCGAGACCAACCTGACCAACATGGTGAAACCCCTGTCTCTACTAAAAACACAAAAAAATTAGCCAAGCGTGGTGGTGCGTGCCTGTAATCCCAGCTACTCAGGAGGCTAAGAAAGGAGAATCATTTGAACCCGGGAGGTGGAGGTTGTGGTGAGCTGAGATTGTGCCATTGCACTCCAGCCTGGGCAACAAGAGCAAATCTCTGTCTCAAAAAAAAAAAAAAAAAGCCAATTAAACAAAAAACTTTAAAAGGGCAGTGTATACTGATATACGCAGAACTACAGGAAATTCTCATAAGAAATTATAAGTAGGCTGGGCACAGTGGCTCACACCTGTAATCCCAGCACTTCAGGAGGCCAAGGCGGGCGGATCACAAGGTGAAGAGATTGAGACCATCCTGGCCAACATGGTGAAACGCCATCTCTACTAAAAATACAAAAACTAGCTGGGTGTGGTGGTGTGCGCCTGTAGTCCCAGCTACTTGGGAGGCTGTGGCAGGGGAACCACTGGACCGGGGAGGTGGAGGTTGCAATGAGCCGAGATAGCACCACTGCACTCCAGCCTGGCAACTGAGTGAGACTTTGTCTCAAAAAAAAAAAAAAAAAAAAGAAATTATTATAAGTAAAAAGAAAGACTGTTTACCTAATATATCAGTGAAGTATTTAGAAATTTACTGATTTACTGTAAGGTAAAACTAGCAATTATCTAGCCTTTGTTTGCCATGAACAAAACCATACAATGATCTTAAACAAATTTACCTCTTTAACTTCTGTTCTAATACTGCTCTGAGAATCAGCTTCATTTCCTTCCTGAAATTTCTTCTCTTCTTTTATTCCTGTATTCACATTAAAGACATCATTAGTTTACTTTATTTAAGCTGCAACTTCATGATAGAGATGTTAAACAAAACTTTATTTAATGAAAGTAGTAAGACAGGACAAATAAAATTATAGACAAAGCCCACTTGTGCTAATTAAGTCTCAAAATACACATTAAAATAACAAAGATTTGGCCAGTCGTGGTGGCTCACGCCTGTAATCCCAGCACTTTGGTCTGAGGTCAGGAGCTTAAGTCTAGTTTGGCCAACATGGTGAATGAAATCCCATCTCTGCTAAAAATACAAAAATTTGCTGGGTGTGGTGGTGCATGCCTGTGGTCCCAGCTACTTGGGAGGCTGAGGCAGGAGAATTGCTTGAACCCAGGAGGTGGAGGCTACAGTGAGCCAAGATCACGCCACTGCACTCTAGCCTGGGTTACAAGAGTGAGACTCTATCTCAAAAATAAAATAAAATAGCAGAGGTCTACATAGCGCTGCTGAAAAGCTTCATTTAATTCAGTGTTTTCAATGTTATCTGAGTAAAGAAAAGTTGTCCAAGAACTCCTATGAAGACCCCATGGAACACTCCTCTAGAATATTATTTGGGGACGTGGTACTAGGGACCAAGTTCTCTTGTTACCTGTTTTTTTGGTGATTCGCAGCAGCCGCCTTGCCCCTGGAGTGGCCTCATGTTGAGACGGAGAGCTGGTGCTGCCCTCAGAGCTCTGCTGCACCCTCAGTGCCTTCTCCAGTTTAATTTCCTCCAGCGTCTTGATGTGCACCTCCTGCATAGACTTTGTTTTACCTGCAGGCTCCTCTGATTGTCCTTTGCTGGCAACAATGGGTGGGAAAACTACTGTTTTTTTAATTTCATTATCAGTCTTTAGCTTGATGCAAGTTGCATCCTTTTTGCTTTTTTGTCTCTCTGCTTCCTGCTGCCGATGTTTTTTTTCAGCCAGGACCTCAGAGAAGGTTTTGATACGGACAGTGGAGGAGCTTCTTGTACCTGAAGTAGAATCATCAGTTTTTGAAGGTCCTTCTGTCTTGAGTTTAGTTTGCAATTCTCCACGTTTCTGACTGGCTCTTTCAAGAAGAATTTCTTCTAATGTCTTCACATGGATCTCACCAACTTTATTAACTTTCTCTGTTTTCATAAGAGAAAAACATCTCATTATATTTGAAGTTCATCTCTTACTGACTTATGATCTCTCTAGTCTTGGATCAAGACGGTCCAATAGAGAGCTATCATTCAAGCAGGCAATTAAAAGGATCAAAAGGGTAACATTCATTTCTTCTTTTTTTTTTTGAGACAGAGTCTCACTCTGTCACCCAGGGTGGAGTGCAGTGGTACAATCTCAGCTCACTACAACCTCCGCTTCCCAGGGTTCAAGTGATTCTCTCACCTGAGCCTCCCGAGTAGCTGGGACTACAGGAACCCGCCACCAAACCCAGATAACTGTTTCTACTTCAATTTTAGATTACTGCCAGTTTCAGGCAGTGGTCCTCAAGGAAAACCTTTTGCAGGCAAAAATTGATTTGCAGGCTATTCAGAAACTGAAAGCCATTTACTATAGTTGGATAAATCTGTCATTATAAATCTTAACAGAAATAGCAATAAATTCTTCCATTCACTTATGGCTATAAATGTGATAAACACTGTGCTAGAGATACAATGGGAGGCAAAAATACAATCTCTGTCCACAAGTAGTTTACAGTCTAACAGATAAGCTATCGCAGAGTATAGTAATGATGACTGCTTTGATAAGGAAGCATAATGCTATAAAAGGATACAGCAGAAACCCCTACCCTTGTCTACAAGGAAGTGATATTAAAGATACTTAAAGGATAAAAAGAGGGTAAAACAGGTGACAAAGCAGAAGAAAAATGCAAAAGGCACAGAAATTGGCATGCCACTGAAGAGCTATTTTCAATGATAACACCATTCTGTATCTGTCTAAACTGAAGAGCAAATGTCACACTTCAGATAGAACCAATCTCATGACTGAAGGGTTAAGAAAAATGAGAGAGTGCCATGAAATGAACGATAATTTGGAGATCATACACATATGTATGTAATCACTGAAAAGCAGCTTTTAATGAAATCCCCCACACCCCAAAAAATATCCTTTAAAAAATCTTTCTTTTTTTTGGTAGAGACAAGATCTTGCTATGTGGCCCAGACTGATCTCTCAACTCCTGGCTTGAAGCAATCCTTCTGCTCCAGCCTCCCAAAGCGCTGGAATTATAGGTATGAGCCACCATACCCAGTCTGATATCTTAAACAATATACCATGTTCTGTCTCACTTTCTGAACTCCAGTACGCTATCCCTCTCCTTGGAATATTCCCTGCTGATCTCTTTTCTCTTGCTACCTGGCATTTTTTTTTTCTTTTTCTGAGACAGAGTCTTGCTCTGTCGCCCAGGCTGGAGTATACAGTGGTCGTCCTGACTCACTGCAACCTCCACCTCTCAGGTTCAAGTGATTCTCTGCTTCAGCCTCCTGAGTAGCTGTGCCTAAGGTGCCCACCACCGCAACTGGCTAATTTTTGCATTTTTCGTAGAGACAGAGTTTTGCCATGTTGGCCAGGCTGGTCTCAAACTCCTGGCTTCAAGAGATTTGCCTGCCTTGGCCTCCCAAAGTCCTGGGATTACAGGAGTGAGCCACCACCCCGGGCCTGGCTAGTTTCAGCTGAGTTCAGCTTAGAACCTGATTTAGTTTTTTGGATCACAGCCCTGAATATATCATTACTTTTTTGGATCACAGCCCTCAATATGCAGTACTGTAATTGCCTGTATCTTCAACCACACTAAAAACTTCATGAGACCAATGACTATATTGAGTTACCTGCGATATTACAAAGAAAGTACTCACTTATGGAATATTTCTTCAAGCTCTTTAATAAAAATTGCAAATACTTGCTGGGTGCAGTGGCTTACGCCTGTAATCCCAGCACTTTGGGAGGCTGAGGCATTGCCTGAGGGTGGGAGTTTGAGACCATCCTGGCCAATATGGTGAAACCCCATCTCTACTAAAAATATAAAAATTAGCCGGGCATGGTGGCGGGCACCTGTAATCCCAGCTACTCGGGAAGCTGAGGCAGGAAAATCGCTTGAACCCGGGAGGTGGAGGTTGCAGTGAGCCAAGATCGCACCATTGTAGCCCGGGCAAAAGAGCAAAATTTCACCTCCAGATGTATGAAAAAAAAAAAAAAAAAAAGCAAATTCTTTCAATCCAAGGTGGCAAACATCCAAAATTACCACTTCAAGAAAGTACAACATGAATAGTGACATGGAGGCCCTGTTTCCCTCCCCTATCAAAATCTCATTGAAATGGTAAAATATTAAAAATAAAATCCACACCAGCAATTAGAAATAAGGATGTCACTGGCAGAGCATACACCTTGAAGACAGAAATCAGATGTCTGAATTTACAGAAAAATGGAAAAAGAACAGTTAAAACCTTAGGTGTGAGATCTGTTCCTCCCAATACGGTCAGAGGAAAATGCCAAACTTGGGTTAAGTAGTATCAAAAGCAACACTGGGGGGCCCAGGCAGGCTAATCACCTGAGATCAGGAGTTTGAGACCAGCCTGGCCAACATGGTGAAACCCCATCTCTACTAAAAATACAAAAATTAGCTGGGCATGATTGCAAACACCTGTAATCCCAGTTACTCGGGAGGCTGAGACAGGAGAATTGCTTTAACCCAGGAGACAGAGGTTGCAGAGAGCTGCTGAGATCACGCCACTGAGGCTCAGTCTCCAAAAAAAAAACAAAACAAAACAAAACAAAAAAAAAAAACAAGAAATCCAAGAGCAGCCTAAAGTCAGGCTGATAATAAAGGAAAAAAAAATCAGAGAACAAAGAAAGTTCTTGAAAAATAAAAATACAAGTGCCAAAATACATTCATGTGAAGGACTGAATAATAAAAGTCATCATCAGCCATCTAAAAAGGCATAGGCAAATCAGCCACAAACTGTATATGGCCTATAAGCCAAATTGGGCCATCACCTAATTTTGTAATTGAAATTTTGCTGGAACACAGCCACAGTCATTCATTTACTTATTACATACATATGCATATAGCTGCTTTCACGATACAATAGCAGAGTTGAGTAGCTGCCATACTATGGACTGCAAAGTTATTTACTATCTGACTCTTTACAGAAAACATCTACAATTCCTTATCTAAAAAAATAAAGTTGAACAAAGCTAACAGAAGGTTAGGCAAAAACAAAGAAACAGAAAGTATAAAGAGACACATGCAGGCATATATCCCAAAGTTCTGACATCTGTCTAGTACAAATTTCACAAGGATAAAACAAAAAGAAATGTGGAGAGGTTATACTCAAAAGAAATGAATGTTTCCTAGAGCTAAAAAAGACAAATTGCTAGATTCAAAGGGCCAACTGAATCAGTATTTATGTATTTATGATAAATATTGATTTAGCAGAATGAACACAAGTGATTCATGTTTAGATCAGTAACAGTGAACCGGCAGCGTACTAGAGAGATAAAAGCCTAGAAATCTCTGAATAATTCAGGTTGTATACAACAGAGTAAGAATGTCCAACACCAGACTCACTTTTTATGATGCTAATGTAACTTTAAAAATCCAAACCCGATAAGGATGGGGGATTAAAAAGTAACTAAGAAGGCTAACATAATTCATAAATATAGATGTAAAAATTTTAAATTTTTAAAAGCCTCAAATTTAATCCAGCAAGGTATTAAAAAAAAAAAGATGGAAAGTTGAATACATGGATGTTCATTTTATTATTCCTTAAATTCTACATACATATACTTATTTTAAAAATTAAAAAATTTTAACACAGGAAGAATATAAAGAAAACTCAAAAACCCAGATAACGCCAATTATACTTACATTCTGGGGTATTTTTGTGGATTTTTAAAAGCATATGTTTATATCTTTACAAAATTAGAATAATTTAATCTCATATATATATGGATGTTTTCCCTAAGAATAAGTTTCTATAATAAGAAAATAAACTTAAAAAAAAAAAAAAAAGAGCCGGGCGCGGTGGCTCAAGCCTGTAATCCCAGCACTTTGGGAGGCTGAGGCGGGTGGATCACGAGGTCAAGAGATCGAGACCATCCTGGTCAACATGGCGAAACCCCGTCTCTACTAAAATTACAAAAAAATCAGCTGGGCATGGTGGTGTGTGCCTGTAATCCCAGCGACTCAGGAGGCTGAGGCAGGAGAATTGCCTGAACCCAGGAGGCGGAGGTTGCGGTGAGCCGAGATCGCGCCATTGCACTCCAGCCTGGGTAACATGAGTGAAACTCCGTCTCAAAAAAAAAAAAAAAAAAAAAAAAACTCTTGAACACATGGACACAGGGAGGGGAGCATCAACACACTGAGGTCTGTGGTGAGGGACTAGGGGAGGACTGTGGGGATAGGGAGGTGGGGAGATACGCCAGATACAGGTGATAGAGATGGAGGCAGCAAACCACATTGCCATGTATGTACCTATGCAACAATCCTGCATGTTCTTCGCATGTACCCCAGAACCTAAAGTGCAATAAAATATATATACTTAAAAAAAAAGACTCTTATGCTGCCCTAAATCAGGAGATCAAAAGTGGTATGTACTCTTTTGTTATCTTTCTTCACTTGATACAACGCAATTTGATTTTTCCTATCATTGTTGTTCAGCATTTGACTTTTCATGACAGCAATTATTTTAGCATATAACTACCACAATTTTATCTAAACCCTTTCTGTTTATATTTAGGTTATTTCTAATTTCCTACTATTTGGCCGGGCACAGTGGCTCATGCCTGTAATTCCAAAACTTTGGGAGGCCAAGGCAGGCGGATCACTTGAGGTCAGGAGTTTGAGATCAATATGGTGAAACCCCTATCTCTATTAAAAATACAAAAATTAGCCAGGCGTGGTGGCACATGCCTGTAATCCCAGTTAGTTGGGAGGCTGAGGCAAGAGGATCGCTTGAACCCAGGAGGCGGAAGTTGAAGTGGGCTGAGACCACGCCACTGCACTCCAGCCAGGGCAACATGAGCAAAACTCCCTCTCAAAAATAAATAAGTAATAAATAAATAAGTAATAATTTCCTACCATTAATGCTATGATGAACAATCATTTTACCATCTCTTAACACAAAAAAGGAATTGATCTCAGGTGAGTTTGAAATGAATTGATCAATTAGTTAAAAAACAAACAGAGGGCCGGGCGCGGTGGCTCAAGCCTGTAATCCCAGTACTTAGGGAGGCCGAGGCGGGTGGATCACGAGGTCAAGAGATCGAAACTATCCTGGTCAACATGGTGAAACCCCGTCTCTACTAAAAATACAAAAAATTAGCTGGGCATGGTGGCGCGTGCCTGTAATCCCAGCTACTCAGGAGGCTGAGGCAGGAGAATTGCCTGAACCCAGGAGGCGGAGGTTGCGGTGAGCCGAGATCACGCCATTGCACTCCAGCCTGGGTAACAAGAGTGAAACTCCGTCTCAAAAAAAAAAAAAAAAACAAAAACAAACAGAACTACAAGAACAAAAAACAAAAGCTCTTAACAAGCAACAGGTAAATCTGAGAAAAAGCAGACTCTTACAGCAAAGAAAAAAATAATCAGGATCCGGTCTTAGGATTTCCTTACCTGTTGCTTCCTCATTATTTGGACCAGCTGACATGCCTAATCGCTCCTTCAGAGACTTGGAAACTTGAGCTGTGAAAAGAAAGATTTTCAAAAATCAAAAGTTGAACGGAAACTTTTTACAGGTTAAATACAGGTTTGCTGGGCATGGTAGCTCACACCTGTAATCCCAGAACTTTGGGAGGCAGAGGCAGACCGATCACTTTGAGGTCAGGAGTTTGAGACCAGTCTGGCCAACATGGTGAAACCCCATCTCTACTAAAATACAAAAATTAGCCGGGTGTGGTGGCATGTGACTGTAATCCCAGCTACTAGGGAGGCTGAGGCAGGAGAATTGCTTGAACCTGGGGGGCAGAGGTTGCAGTGAGCCAAGATCAGACCACTGCACTCTAGCCTGGGCCACAGAGCGAGACTGTCTTTCAAAAAAAAAAAAAAGTTAAATTTTTCTTCTCCACAGAACAGACTTATGTCAATCACAGATTCCCTAAAGTACCCTGGAAAGCTTAAAACATGCCAGGGGTTGTGGCTCACGCCTGTAACCCAGCACTTTAAGAGGCCAAGATGGGTGGATCATCTGAGGTCAGGAGTTCAAGACCACCCTGACCAACATGGTGAAACCCCATCTCTACTAAAAATACAAAAATTAGCCTGGTATGGTGGTGCATGCCTGTAATCCCAGCAACTCTGAAGGCTGAGATAGGAGAAACACTTGAACCCGAGAGGCAGAGGTTGCAGGAGCCAAGATCACTCTACTCCACTTCAGTCTGGGCAACAGAGTGAGACTGCCTCAAAAAACAAAAATACCTGGGGCTGGGCGCGGTGGCTCATGCCTGTAATCCCAGCACTCTGGGAGGCCGAGGCGGGCGGATGACCTGAGGTCAGGAATTTGAGACCAGCCTGGCCAACATGGTGAAACCCTGTCTCTATATCTCTTTAAAAAACACAAAAAACAAAAATACCAAAAGAAACAAAGAAAAACTTAGTTTATATCTGAAAAGCAGAAACTACTGAATTAAAGGAAATAATTTTGTTATTGAGAGCCTTCTAAAACCTTATTGCCATCAAAAGATTTTTTCCTCCAAATAAATTAAAAATATGGTCCTTAGTTATGAAAATCTTCAATATGATACACAAGGAGGAAAGGAATGTAGCAAAGAAAAAGTAACTTTTCCTCTAAGAATGCAAGAAAACCTCCAAACAGGAACATCTACTCATCAAAGCCAACTGGGCTATGGGAAAAATGAAAAGAAGTTTCTTCTTTCGAAGAATGTTAAAACCAAATAAAAGGAGAAGGGAAAAAAGCACTTATTCTTTAATAATTTAACGCCAATGTTTGCAAGTCATACAAGAAGAAACAAAATAAATCCAACCTTGACTTCTTTCTCTCTTTCAACTATAAAGAATTCTAATTCCCTGAGGGGCGCAACGATACATTCCTGTAGTCCTAGCTACTTGGGAGACTGAAGGAGGAGGATGGCTTGAGTCAGAAATTTGAATCCAGCCTAGGCATCCTTGCCCTTAAAAAGCGAAATCTTGTCTTAAAAAAAAAAAAAAAACCCAACTCCCAGATATCTCTTGATTTAGTCCACATATCTCCAAATCAACTTCCGAAATACCAAATCTATGCCACTACCTCCTCTTAATCTATTTTAACAGCCTCCTCACTCATCTCCGGGCTAGCATCCTTGCCCCCTTCTAATCTTTCTCCATATTGCAGGCAAGGTAATGGTTCTAAAATGCACATTTGAGCCTCTGATCCTTGTTTATAACCTATCTTTTTTTTTTTTTTTGAGACGGTGTCTCATTCTGCTGCCAGGCTGGAGTGCAGTGGCGCAATTTCAAGTCAATCTTCAGTCTCATTCTGTTGCCCAGGCTGGAGTGCAGTGGCGAAATCTCAGCTCACTGCAACCTCTGCCACCCGAGTTCAAGCAATTATCCTGCCTCAGTCTCCCGAGTAGCTGGAATTATAAGCAACTGCCACCGCACCCGGCTAATTTTTGTAGTTTTTAGTAGAGACGGGCTTTCACCATCTTGGCCAGGCTGGTCTTGAACTCCTGACCTTGTGATCCACCCACCTCAGCCTCCCACAGTGCTGGGATTACAGGTGTGAGCCACCGTGCACAGACTGTTTATAACTTTTCAATGGGTTGCTGCTATCTCAGAATAAGCCCAAATCTTCATGGCTTAAAGACTCTATATTACGATCTAGTTACCACGCTTTTCAGCCCATTTCTACATTTTAGCCATATGCAGTTCCTTGAGCATACCACTCTTACTTAGCTCTGTGCCTTTGCAGGAGTTATTCTCTCTGCCTAAGACACAGTCCCTTGCTTTCCAACTTCACCTGTCTAATTTCTAACTCATGTCTTAGTCTAAACTTCAACATAACCTCTTCTGTGCCAGGCACGGTGGCTCACGCCTGTAATCCCAGCACTTTGGGAGGCTGAAGTGGGCGGATCATGAGGTCAGAAGATTGAACCCATCCTGGCCAACATGGTGAAACCCTGTCTTTTTTTTTTTTTTTTTTAAAGACGGGGTTTCACCATGTTGGTCAGGCTGGTCTTGAAACTCCTGACCTCATGTGATCTGCCCGCCTTGGCCTCCAAAGTGCTTGGATTACAGGCGTGAGCCACCACGCCCGGATGAAACCCTGTCTTTAAAAAAAAAAAAAAAAAAATTAAAAAAAAAATAAATTCTTCTGTGAACCCTCCCCTAACAGATGGTTAACAATAGGTGCCTCTCCTACATGCTCCCATAACACTGTGTACTTTTCTCTGTTACAAAACTTATCGCATTTATAAGTATTCCTATTTGCCATTAAACTATAAGCTACTGAGGAGTGTGATGATGTTTTTTTCAATGGTGTCTACCCAGAATCTAGCAGAGTAAGGATTAGATGTTTGTTGAGCGAATAATACAGCAGATACAAGATAACCTATTTACCTGAACAAAAGAAGGACAAACCATAGCTGTTAGCATTAGAAGAAACAAGTGCCACAAAGTATATGAGAACACAGGTTACCTTTCTTTGGTGTTTTGTCAGTGTTAGTTTCTGGAGCTTCAACTTTCTTCCCAAGCCTCTGTGCCAGGCTACGCTTTAATGGAGGATCACTGTCACCACCTGTAAAGAGGGAGAACTTAGTTTAAGATTTCAAGTCAATCTTCAGCAAGGTCAAGAAATACAAACAAAATCAGACAACACAGCACAATTCTGTTAAGTGTTCTGCATACATATGGCGTGTTTGTCAGCTTCCTTACAGCTCAATGTTAGAGACATAAAAATAGGGCCAGGCGCGGTGGCTCACGCCTGCAATCCCAGAACTTTGGGAGGCTGAGGTGGGTGGATCACAAGGTCAAGAGATCGAGACCATCCTGGCCAAGATGGTGAAATCCCGTCTCTACTAAAAATACAAAAAAATTAGCCGGTCGTGGTGGCACGTGCCTGTGGTCCCAGCTACTACGGAGGCTGAGGCAGAAGAATCACTTGAACCCAGGAGGTTGCAGTGAGCCGAGATTGAGCCACTGCACTCCAGCCTGGTGACAGAGCAAGACTCCGTCTCAAAAAAACGAAAAAAAAATAAGAGAGACATAAAAATATCCTAGAAAAGGCCGGGCGCAGTGGCTCACGCCTATAATCCCAGCACTTTGGGAGGCCGAGGCGGGTGGATCACGAGGTCAAGAGATCGAGACCATCCTGGTCAACATGGTGAAACCCCGTCTCTACTAAAAATACAAAAAATTAGCTGGGCATGGTGGCGCGTGCCTGTAATCCCAGCTACTCAGGAGGCTGAGGCAGGAGAATTGCCTGAACCCAGGAGGCGGAGGTTGCGGTGAGCCGAGATCGCGCCGAGCCGAGATCGCGCCATTGCACTCCAGCCTGCGTAACAAGAGCGAAACTCTGTCTCAAAAAAAAAAAAAAAATATCCTAGAAAGAAGAAGGAAGGCAAGGTGCAGTGGCTCAGGCCTGTAATCCAGCACTTTGGGAGGTCAAGGCTGGAGGATCACTTAAGGCCAGGAGTTTGAGACCAGACTGGGCAACACAGGAAGACCCTATCTCTAAAAAATGAAAAAAAAAAAAAAAAAAAATACCCAAGCATGATGGCACATATTTGTGGTCCCAGCTACTTAGGAGGCTAAAGCAGGAAGGTCACTTGAGCCCAGGAGGTAGAAGGGCTACAGTGAGCTATGATCCTAATACTATACTCCAGCCTGAGTGATATAGCAAGACCCCATTCTCAAGGAAAAAAAAAAAAAAAAAAAAAAAAAAGGGGAAAGGAAAAAAAAAAAAAAAAAAAAATTAGAATGCACAAACATTTATCAAATAAAAAAACTGATTAAACCTACAAATTAAAGATCATAAACCCTGGTTGAGATTAAAGTTCAGCATTAGAAATGTGAAAAATCTTCATATACAAAAGAATCTTTTTTTTTGAGACAATATCTCGCTCCGTCACCCAGGCTGGAGTACAGTGGCACAATCTCGGCTCACTGCAACTTTCACCTCCCCGGCTCAAGTGATCCTCCCACCTTAGCCTCCCAAGCACCTGGACTATAAGCACACACCATGCCTGGTTATTTTTTGTATTTATTTTTAGTAGAGACAAGGTTTTGCCATGTTGCCCAAGCTGTTTCTTGAACTCCTGAGCTCAGATGATCCACCCACTTCAGCCTCTAAAGGGACAGGATTACAGGCATGAGCCTCTATGCCAGGCCCCCCAAAATATCTTAACTGGTCAGCTGCTGAATTAAGTAAATGCATCTGGGATAAGGAGGACAGGTTAAGAATTATAAAATTTTAAGATTTTTAGTATGAAGACTCAGGGTGACATCTTCAATTCTAGAAAAGAAATCTAAGGTTCTGAAAGATTCTGTATCTTACCCAAGTCATGAGCTAGTTAAGTTAGTGATACAGCCAAGACCTAAATCAAGTTTCCTAATTCTAGGTTTTTCTTTTTCTTTTTTTTTTGAGACAGTCTCGCTCTGGCGCCCCAGCTGGAGTGCAGTGGCCTGATCTCGGCTTACTGCAACCTCTGCCTCCCGGGTTCAAGCGATTCTCCTGCCTCAGCTTCCAGAGTAGGTGGGACTACAGGCAGGCGCCACCACACCCAGCTGATTTTTGTATTTTTAGTAGAGACAGGGTTTCACCATGTTGGCCAGGCTGGTCTCCAACTCCTGACCTCAAGTGAATAGCCCGACTCGGCCTCCCAAAGTGCTGGGATTACAGGCATGAGCCACCATGCCCAGCCTTCTAGCTTTATTACACTGTTCAATACAAGTTGTTTAAAAGTTTTTAAAAACTACTTTTTGGATTACTTGTCTGAAGTTACATTCTTGCAAGGTCTCATTAAAAACTTCAAAAGACCCTACACAAAGTATGATTGTCTCTCTCCCCTCACTTATAATTTAAATATAAAACAATCACAAAGTTTATATGTATGCTGATGTTAAAACAGCTCAATTTTATATTTTAAAAACTTCAAATTATTTTTAGAGACAGGGTCTTGCTATGTTGCGCAGACTGGACCTTAAACTCCCAGACTCAAGTGGTCCTCTAACCTCAGCCGCCCGAGTAGCTGGGACTACAGGCATACACCACCATACCTTGCTTATTATTTTTTTTTTCTACCTAAAATTTCTAGATCAGCTTTATTCAAACCGAAAGTCTTGTTATTTTGGAAACCTAGTTTGGTTTGTACTCTAAACACACGCTGAGATAATAAAACACTGCTCTTAGCTCTTCGCACCATCTTGGATCCTGCAGAGGCCTGCTGGAAACAGGACTTCTTAAAGGAAGAAGTGTATCTGGAAGGCTGTGGTCCAAGGCCATTTTTGCTGGCTGTAAGTGGGGTCTCCGGGAAAAAAGAGAGCACGCAGCTTTTCTTAAAATTGAAAGTTTTTATGCCCCAGATGAAACTGAATTCTATTTGGGCAAGAGATGTGCTCATGTACAAAAAGCAAAGAACAACACAGTGACCCCTGGTGGCAAACCAAACAAAACCAGAGTAATCTGAGGAACGCTAACTCAGGTCCATGGAAACAGTGGTGCAGTTTGTGCCAAATTCCAAAGCAATCTTCCGGCTAACACTACTGGACACAGAATCTGAGCGACACTGTACCCCTCAAGCATTTAAACTAATGAAAAGTCAGTAAAAGTGGATCTGTGCTCTTGTAAAATAAATAAATGAAAAAAATACTGCTCTTAAAATCTAGAATTCATATGTTTCTTGATTTACAGCCAGAAGAGATTTCTAAAAACTGCCTCATTTCTGTCTCTTCTACGCTCTTTTTGTAAATGCCTGTGTAATGTGTAATACATTCATTTGACTCTAACCTTGGGCAAGTTATTTGACCCTTCCTGAGTTTGAGCTCAGTGTAGAAAATATTTACTGATATCAAGTGCCAAGCATGGTACACGGTTTGCTCATGATTGCCAAGGATTAAATGAGAATTTACATAATGCTCTTTGATACACAGCAAAGCCACAACAAATATTAATTTCATTCATGGGTGTTATTTCATCATTGAAAGTTTTTGATTCAATAATATATTCCCATTTTTTCACTGTCTGAAAACTTAAATGTTACTAAGTTCAGAACAGTCCTGAAGATAGGGCAGTGAGAACTGCATTAAAGGAAACACAAAATAGAGATAAGATTTCCTGTTCAGCACATGTAAAACAGTATGAAGAAAACTCTGACGTCAGAAAAAATGTTCAAAATAATTTTTTGGAGGCTAGGCGCAGTGGCTCACACCTATAACCTCAGCATTTTGTGAGGCCGAAGCGGGTGGATCACCTGAGGGCAGGAATTCAAGACCAGCCTGGCCAACCTGGTGGCAATCCCATCTCTACTAAAAATACAAAAATTAGCCAGGAGTGGTACCTGTATTCCCACCTACTCGGGAGGCTGAGGCAGGAGAACTACTTGAACCCAGGAGGTGGAGGCTGCAGTGAGCCGAGATCACACCACTGCACTCCAGTATGTGCGAAAGAGTGAGACTCCATTTCAAAAAATAGTAATTTTTTAAAGTCAGACACATTAGGGTAGGTATATAATAATTTACTAATATGGTAAAGTACTTCCCTAAAAATAAAATAGTAGCCAAGCATGGTGGCTCATGCCTGTAATCACAGTACTTTGGGAGGTCAAGGACAGCAGATCACATAAGCCCAGGAGTTGGAGACCAGCCTGGGCAACGTGGTGAAACCCCACTGCTATAAAAAAATGTAAGAATTAACCAAGTGTGGTGGTGCATGCCTATGGTCCCAGCTACTTGGGAGGCTGGGGCAGGAGGATCACTTGAGCCCAGGAGGTGGAGGCTGCAGTGGGCTGAGATTGCACCACTGCACTCCAGCCTGGGGAACAAAAAACAAGACTCTGTCTCAAAATAAATACACAAAACAGCACCAATAGACTCAAGGACTCAAATTTTATATACCTATATTTTCTTCTTTCTTCTTAGGGATTCCTATATTCTAAGAGACACACATTATATTAACGATTTTTTCCCCTCTAAAAAACGCACATTTAAGTTTGTCCAGAGAAATAGAGGTGTTCTTTGCCATTTTCAAAATCTAGTTCCTTCTAAAATGTTAGTCATGGTCATAATCCAATTCAACTGTTAACACTGTAAATCTCTGTAACTTCAATGAAAGGTATAATGTACACACGAAAACATGAGGAAATTTCTAAGTGCTTTCAGCTAATACAGGGGCACTGATAATAATGATGAGATCTGTATAAAGACGGTTTGGAGAAGCTATCATGTTAATGCACAAACAACCAGAAAAGAAGAGATATGCATAAAACTTTTCTTACCTGCTGAAAATTTTCGTTTCCCCAGTCTCTCAGTAAGACTCAATCTAACCAAGGGTTCTTCTCCTGCAATGGCAAAAGCAAAATTTCTCGATCCTTAATCAATTTTTCTGTATTCAGTAACCACTTATGTGTACAAAGTATGTTCTGATATTAGCATGAACCCACCCAGAAAGTCTCTTGAAAATCAGGTCTTAGTCTTAAGGCCATCACATAAAAAAAGAGAAAAACCCCAAAATCTATTAATAATAAACAGCCAAATATACAGCCCAAATAGAAGCAACAGCATAGTACTACTACTACTACTACTAATAATAATAATAATTATTATTATTATTATTTTGAGACGGAGTTTCGCTCTTGTTGCCCAGCCTGGAGCGCAATGGCGCGATCTTGGCTCACTGCAACCTCCACCTCCCAGGTTCAAGTGATTCTCCTGCCTCAGCCTCCTGAGTAGCTGGATTACAGGCATGCATCACCACGCCCAGCTAATTTTGTATTTTTAGTAGAGATGGGGTTTCCTCATATTGGTCAGGCTTATCTGAAACTGCCGACCTCAGGTGATCTGCCTGCCCTGGCCTCTGCCTCCCAAAGTGCTGGGATTACAGGCGTGAGCCACCATGCCAGCCTAATTATTATTAATATTATTATTATTTTTTGAGACAGAGTCTCACTCTGTCACCCAGGCTGGAGCAGAGTGGCTCCATCTGAGCTCACTGCAACCTCTACCTCCTGGGTTCAAGCAATTCTCCTGTCTGAGCCTCCCAAGTAGCTGGGATTACAGGTGCACAGTACCACACCTGGCTAATTTTTTTTTTTCTGAATTGTACAAAGTACGATTATCTTTTGACACATGATCTAAGACAGTCATGTACCACATTACAATGTTTCAGTCAATATATAGCCTACAAACAGTGGTCCTATGAGATAAGAGCTGAAAATTAATGATTATTTTAATGTTATTATTTCTAATATTGAAAAGTCAACATTTTTCTCCTATATATTTTACTCATAAGCATAGCAAAATGTTACAGGTCTCACTGTCACCACTGCAATATGCATACTGTGCTGGAAGCATAACCTGTCTCAGTTTAGCCACATTAACTATTTTTGGATACCATGATCAACAATGCCCATTCTCATCTGGAATGAGGCTTTTTTTTTTTTTTGAGATGGAGTCTTACACTGTCACCCAGGCTGGAGCACCTCGGCTCCCTGCAACCTCTGCCTCCTGGGTTCAAACAATTCTGCTGCCTCAGCCTCCTGAGTAGCTGGGATTACAGATGCACACCACCACACCTGGCTAATTTTTCTATTTTTGGTAGAGATGGGGCTTCGCCATATTGGCCAGGCTGGTCTTGAACTCCTGGCCTCAAGCGATCCACCCGCCTTGGCCTCCCAAAGTGCTGGGATTATACATATGAGCCATTGCACCCAGCCTAGCATAGTACTAATTATTAATAGCAGTCAAGTAGAAGACAGATTGTATTCTTTTTTTTTTTTTTTTTTGAGACAGAGTTTCGCTCTTGTTACCCAGGCTGGAGTGCAATGGCACGATCTCGGCTCACCGCAACCTCCGCCTCCCGGGTTCAGGCAATTCTCCTGCCTCAGCCTCCTGAGTAGCTGGGATTACAGGCACGCGTCACCATGCCCAGCTAATTTTTTGTAGTTTTAGTAGAGACGGGGTTTCACCATGTTGACCAGGATGGTCTCGATCTCTTGACCTCGTGATCCACCCGCCTCGGCCTCCCACAGTGCTGGGATTACAGGCTTGAGCCACTGCGCCCGGCGACAGATTGTATTCTTAACCAATTGGTTATAAAACTGAAACAATAATTTGCTTATGCACTTTCATGTGTTAAATGAAATCATACTCTATGCCAATGCTAACTCTCCAATATAACTTTCTTTAAAGGTCACCTCAGGAAGAAGTGAGCTCTCTTTCTTCTAACTTCGTTGTTTGAATTGCACATTTAAATGTATCTGTATCTATAATTCCTTATTAGGCTTAAAATTATCAAGTGAAAATACTTTATTACGGGCCAGGTGCAGTGGCTAACATCTGTAATACTAGCATTTTGGGAGGCCAAGGCAGGAGGATCGTTTGAGGTCGGCAGTTCGAGACCAACACCCATCTCTATCAAAAATACAAAAATTAGCTGGGCGTCGTGGCGGGTGCCTGTAATCCCAGCTACTGGGGAGGTTGAACCCAGGAGGTGGAGGTTGCAGTGAGAGGGGATCATGCCACTGCATTCCAGCCTGGGAGACAGAGCAAGATTCCATCTAAAAAAAAAATTTTTTTTTAACAAAAAAACTTTATAACAGTTCTTTATAGTCACTTTAGTCACATGGCAAGCCAATAAATGTATTGAGTGGACATAAACAGTAAATGGAAAAATGTGAGGGCTGCTTGGAAAAGAATTTCAATCTTTTAAATATCAGAGCTGAATGTACCAACCTTTCATCTTTATATCTTATCAACATACTAACAACTTCCTGAAAATTCATCAAAGGTAAAAGATACCCAAAAATGTTGCATTCCTTATTATATAAAAGTAGAGGCTTGACAGACTAAGACCTACCTATACCTTACCTTGTTTGCTGGAGAGAGTTACTGTCCTCACCACAGTCCTAACATTTTCCTTTTCAGGACCTGGAATGGGCTCAGGGTGGAGTAAAAGACTGGAAACTCCTGAAGAACCCTCTAAATAAAGCAAGTCAAGAAAAGCAAATAATTTAGGAAAATAATGCTACTACAAGTCAAGAAATTTGTTTTTGTAACCAGTGCAGTCCAATACAGACTGCTATTATGACTATACGCCAATCAGCCTTTCTGTATCTGTTTGTCTACAGTCAAACAGAGTAGTGGTGAGGGGAGCCTTGGGCATGATGTGAAAACATAATATAAAATTATTTTGAGTGACTTAGGTACCCAACCTGCTTTTGTTTACCAATAAAGCTAATATTATCCTAAAATTAACTTCGGAGATACATTAGCCATCAGGTGTATCAATCCAACCTATTCTATTTAAATTTAATCATCTGAAAAATACAACTCCAAGGTTCCTATAAAGCAAGCCTTAAAACAATGTTCTTAGAACCATTTCTCTCTACATGTACTATACTTCACATTATAAATTTTAGGATTGGAGGCTGGCTCATACCTGTAATCCCAGCACTTTGGGAGGCCAAAGTGGGAGAATCATCTGAGGTCAGGAGTCCAGACCAGCCTGACCAACATGGAGAAAATCTCTACTAAAAATACAAAATGTGGCACATGCCTGTAATCTCAGCTACTCGGGAGGCTGAGGCAGGAGAATCGCTAGAACCTGGGAGGTAGAGGTTGTGGTGAGCCGAGATGGCACCATTGCACTCCAGCCTGGACAACAAGAGCAAAACTCCCATCTCAAAAAAAAAAAAAATTTTAGGGTTGGAAACACAGATCAATCAGGCTGAGGTAAGATCCAAAAGAAAATCCTAGCAGCTCTTGAGGAAGAACTCTTCTACTAGAAAATGAAGTTTTTCCTCTCTTAATTTTTTTTTAAATCACTGCAAGAACTCACAGAATGAATATAATTATTTTTCTTTTATTTTTTATTTTATTTTATTTTTTTTAAAGATGGGGTTTCACCATGATGGCTAGGCTGGTCTTGATCCTGACCTCAGGTGATCCACCCACCTCAGCCTCCCACAAAGTGCTAGGATTACAGGCGTGAGCCACTGCACCCAGCTATGAATATAGTTCTTATATGATGTTCTTTAGAGCTATATTGTTCAAGATATACAGGTTCTTTCATTCTTTATGTACCCAGCTCTGAAGAGTTAGGGACTGAAACACAGCTGCAATGAATTAAAAACAACTACAATTTAAATAAATCTGTGTTTCACTTCAAACTGGCCATGGAAATCAAAATTTATTTGTTTATTTTGGCTGCTGCGTCTAGAGGTGTCTTTAGTATTCTTCCCTAGCAACATACAACTATTCATGCCAAAACTTATGATGACTTACCACCTTGCTTCTTAGATTTTTCCTTCATTTTCTTTGACTTAATTTCCTCAAGAGTTTTTATTCCAAAATTCAAACATTCACCTGAAAAATCCAAATAGAAATTATATGAGAAACTAGAGCCTTTTCATCTTTGTATTTTATCTGTACGTAGCAGGCATTTATTTTTTGAATAAATAATCGACAGAAACTAAGTATAGGTATGTATGTGTGTAGCATAGGAAAATGAAGAGGGAGGTGAATGATTGTGAACTAAATTTTAAAGGCAGTTTTTAAAGTTTGGACACATTCGAAAGTGCTTAAGATGTGGCACCAATATAGCCTTTTCTTACCTTGCTTTAAATTGACTGCAGGTTTCCGGGCAGAAGTTACTCGTAATCCATTGTGAACTTCAGGAGTCGGTTGCAGGGTAGGTGTTTTGGTTTCATCACCTTCCTCAGAAAACTGATCTACGTGTCAACATTTAAGGCAAATTCACAATTAAAAATAAGCCTACAGCTTTAATCTTGATTCTGCCCAATTCATGATGTGACCCTATTTATTTGCCTTAAAGAAGGAGTCAGACAGAACTTACCATCATCATCTTCATCATCATCTGCAGCATTAATTACAACAGGTGGATGCGTGGGGCTAGGAACATTTTCCGAACTTTCTACTTTCATAACACTCCGCAGCTGGGGGGAAGGATTGGACTGGACAGACAATTTGTTCTGCTGAACTGAAAGTTGGTTAGCCTTCACTTCCTCTTCTGGTGACTCAGGCACAGTGGGCAACACAGCTAAACACACAAAATCAGTCATAAATTAAAAACAGAATATACAGCCCCAATTTACCAAAAATTCCTGACCACCTATGAAAACTATGGTGCATTTGCCCTATGAGCATTTATGTCTTTCTTTTTTTTTTTTTTTTTTTTTTTAAGAGACAGGGTTTCACCATGTTGATCAGGCTGGTCTCAAACTCCTGACCTCAGGTGATCCATCCACCTCTGCTTCCCAAAGTGCTGGGATTATAGGCATGAGCCACTGAGCCTGGCCGCATTTCTGTCTTTTAACCTAATTTCCTCGTTTAAGTTCTAAAGTCCCAGGGAGGGGAAAAAAAAAATGTGCATTTAGTTAATTAACTCTCCACTGTAGATAAACACAAAGTGGGCACTCAAAACAGAATAAACAGAAGACTAGAAACACAGTACCTGTTCACAAATTCTAACCTTTAATTTTAATAGTGCAATTCTAGGCTTTTTGCTCAGCAAAGAAGTAGCTTCTAAGACAAAGCACTCACACTTATTTGAACCAAACCAGAAAGAAATATGTCTACCTTTTTCCCTTAAACTGAGGCGAAAAGATGTAGCCATCAAATTTTAATTGCACAGCAAATGGGGTTTTTAAATGGCTAATTCCACTTTAAATTACTTTAAAAAGGACTTTGGGAATAACTACTGGCTTTTTAGTTTTATTTTAGATTATAATCTACAGAGTAGGGTTGGCAAATATTTTCTGTAAAGAACCAGACAATTAATATTTTAGGCTTTGTGGGCCATATGGTTTCTGTCTCAACTACTCAGTTCTACAGCACTAGCACAAAACTGGCAATAAAAAATATGTAAATGAATGGGCAAGGCTGCATTCCAACAAAACTTTATTTTACAAAATAGGCAGAGGACCAGTTTTGCCAATCTTTGGCCTAGAAAATCAAATTTATTTTGAAAAAGGTTTATGAGTCTGATAAGAACATGAGAAATGGGCTGGGCACAGTGGCTCACGCCTATAATCCCAGCACTTTAGGAGGCCGAGGCGGGTGGATCACGAGGTCAAGAGATCGAGACCATCCTGGTCAACATGGTGAAACCCCGTCTCTACTAAAAATACAAAAAATTAGTGGGGCATGGTGGCGCGTGCCTGTAATCCCAGCTACTCAGGAGGCTGAGGCAGGAGAATTGCTTGAACCCAGGAGGCAGAGATTGCGGTGAGCTGAGATCACACCACTGCACTCCAGCCTGGGTAACAACAGCGAAACTCTGTCTCAAAAAAAAAAAAAGAACATGAGAAATGAAGTAAGCATAGTAACTTAAATGGCATGCCAAGATATACTGGTTCTACAGTCATGGATATATCATTTAGCCTTAATAAGATTCAGTTCACTCATCTGTAAAGTGGAAATAATTCTGCTATCTCACAAGACTGAAAGAAGCCAATGTCTAAAAAGTACTGTTGTACAGGGTGCATAATAAGTATCTATTTGATAGTGTTCTTTTAAAATTAAAAACTGATCTCACTTTTGCTGGGAGGTAGGAAAAGGCCATCAACATATCGTCCTCTATTGTGATGAAAAGCGCAGTTTAATTTTTGACATCCCGTTGGCTGATTTTCCCAATAACAAGGAATTTCACTGCGTTTTTTCTGTAGGAGGGAAAAACACATGATTTTCAAATAAAAAAGTGATACATGTATTAATGTGGTAATTTGTTTTCTTTTTTTTAATATAAAATATGGAACGCTTCATGAATTTTCGTGTTATCCTTGCACAAGGGCCATGCTAATCTTCTCTGTATCATTCCAATTTTAGTATATGTGCTGCCGAAGCGAGCACAGGTAATTTGTTTTCTAAACAAAGTTCATACAGGGTTCAAAAATCCGAGGCATGTGAGATGATTTTTAGAAGGAAGAGAGGTTGCTGAAAATAACATAACTTGAGGCATGATGGAGAGATGAAAGGAGCAGGAGAGTAGTTTATGTGTTATTCTTCCCTTTTTTACCCTCATCCTGGAACCCCTAAAATGTCTAGTTAATTTAGAGCAGCAGGATGATATAGTAGTTTATGAAATCAAAGATAACAGGGTTTGAATCTCTATTATGCTACTTATTGGCCAGGTGGCTTTGGACAATTTATGCCTCTAATCCTCACTTCCCTTAGCGATAAAACGGGAATAACTGGTTTCTTATGAAGATTATATAAAAATAATGTATATAAAGCACTAAGCACATAGGCCAAACTCAACACACTGCAGTTACTACTTGAAGCTGAGAGTTCAAGGCTTTGAGAAAATTTTTCCCATTCATGAATTCTCAAAGTAACGCACAAATAACAACATACTGAGGATGTGACGTATCCTTCTCAAGTCACCTCACTTTTATAAAGGAAAATTGGGAGGAAAAAAAAAAAACACCTGTGCATCTAGAATAAACTGCTGCATCATAAGATATATGTCCAAGAAAACATACACATTAGTTCTCCAAAAGATGTGTATAAGCAATGTTCACAACAATATTATTTTCAATAGCTCTATAATTTTGCAAACCCACATGTACATCAATACTAGAACAGATAAAGAAACTAAGTGCCAGGTGCAGTGGCTCACGCCTGTAATCCCGGCACTTTGGGAGGCTGAGGTGGGTGGATCACCTAAGGTCAAGAGTTCAAGACCAGCCTGGCCAACATGGTGAAACCCTGTCTCTACTAAAAAGACAAAAATTAGCCAGGTATGGTGGCGGGCACCTGTAATTCCAGCTACTTGGGAGGCTGAGTCATGAGAATCATTTGAACCCAGGAGACAGAGGTTGCAGTGAAACAAGATTGTGCCACTGCACTCCAGTAAGTGACAGGAGGGAAAAAAAAAAAGGAACCATAAAGTATTCATACAACAGAATGTCATCTAGTAATAAGAAGGAATAAATCACTGCTATACTCAATGCCGCAGATGTAGAATGAAGAAGCCAGACACGAGAGTGCATACCACGTGATTCTGTTTATGAAAAGATCAAAACAGTCGAAACTTCTCCATGGTAGAGTAGTTGGGATGGTGATCAGCTTTGGGGATGTGGTTATTAATGAGCAAATGAAGGGGAAGTTAGATTACTGCTAATACTCTATTTCTTTTTTTTTTTTTTTAAAGACGGGGTTTCACCATGTTGGTCAGGCTGGTCTTGAACTCCCAACCTCAGGTGATCCGCCCGCCTTGGCCTCCGAAGTGCTTGGATTACAGGTGTGAGCCACCACCTGGCCAATACTCTATTTCTTGAACTAGGTGCTGATCAAATAAGCATGTTCACTTTGTGAAAATTCTTCAGGTTGTAAGGTTATGATTTGTGCACTTTTCTGTATACATTTTAATAGTTCAAAAAAGGGAGAAAATACATGAGAAGCACTTCCAAAAAGTAACCTCTGATGAACTTCATTATGTCGAATCTCTATTCATAATAAACAGCGTAAGGTTTAAAATTCCAGGAAAACACACCAGCATTACTTCAGAAATTTTAGAACATGGAGAAGAGAAAAAGAAACAATGACCATTACAAAAAGACGCTTAAATGTATCAAATGTATCAAAGGCCAAAATCTACTACATTGAGAGACTGAAAATTCAATTATACACTGTTTTTAGGGATGTGGAACAATCAGACAGTCTCAAACACATAATAGAAATGTAAATTAGCTCCACATCTCTAAAGGTGACTTGGCAAAAACAATTTTTTAAAAGTATGTTCTAAGTTTATGTCATATGCATAATTACCTATTAATATTTTTTAAAAGTATAGGCTACTCTGGGAACACCATCTATAGAGCAGCCCTGCTCCACAAGAAGCATCAAAAATAAATATATAAACTAAGTGAGTAAAAATAAAAGTACAGCAAATGCCAAATATTGTTACCTTTCAAAGAACTAGACAGAAATTATTAGTCCTGTGTCATACCCAAAAGGTAGATGTAATAGTTATCACTGTTTTTTAGACAGGAATAACAACAATTATTCAAAGTCTTCCTTTCTCAAGGCAGAACCTAATGCTAA
The DNA here is from genome assembly GCF_009761245.1 of Sapajus apella. Lineage (NCBI taxonomy): Eukaryota > Metazoa > Chordata > Mammalia > Primates > Cebidae > Sapajus > Sapajus apella. The sequence goes on along the minus strand of NW_022436962.1, from coordinate 7,425,699 downwards.
TCTTCCTTGTTGCTAAGCCCACCTTTGCTTAAATTTCTACATCTTTCCTGGAAGCAATTTTCAAATTGCTGAATGATTTCTGTAACAGTATCTTCTATATACAGAAGTCACATGAAATTTATTTGATCTGTTTAATACATTTACTAGATTTTGTTTCTAATTGAAAAGTAATATATGTGTAATGAAGACAACTTGGAAAATAGAAATAAATGCTAATTATGCTATTACTCAAAGAGAATCACTTATTTTGGTATGAATTCTTTTTACTTGTAAAAAAAAAAAAATCACAAGTGACTATATCCATACTAAAAAGAAAGGTATTCTATATAATTCTGTACCTTTTTCCTAAGTAACATCCTTTACATGCCGGGCACACTGGCTTATGCCTGTAATCCCAGTACTTTGGCAGGCTGAGGTGCACGGATCACCTGAGGTCAGGAGTTCAAGACCAGCCTGACCAATATGGTAAAACCCCATCTCTACTAAAAATTACAAAAATTAGCTGGTTGTAGTGGCGGGCACTTGTAGTCCCAGCTACCCAAGAGGCTAAGATAGGAGAATCACCTGAACCCAGAAGGCAGAGGTTGCAGTGAGCCAAGACTGCACCACTGCACTCCAGCCTGGGCAACAGAGTAAGACCCTGTCTCAAAAAGAAAAAAAAAAAAATCCTCCACAGGAATACTTCTCCTACGTTAACTATGTCTTGACATTTTTAATAGTAATACAGCATATGATCCAAAGATAAAACAGTTGACTCTCATTGTTTGCAGTAGTTATGTTCTATAAAGTCACCAGGAACACTGAGTTAGTAAATACTAAAACATTTTCCCTAAGGGAAATAGAGTTGGGTTGCAGTGAGCCTCTGGTCACATTTTCATCAACTAATCAATACACAACTTTGGTTTTGGGTGTGTCTGATATTGTTAATTCGTTAATCTGAAACTCAAGACCAACAACACTGTAACTCACACCTGAACAAGGCTTACCTAACAATCTCTGTTCTCTATAAGACATATCATAGCCTTCTTCTACTCGGGAATACTATAAAGTATTTCAGCAATACACGTGGCAGCCATTTTAGCAGCACCACCACCAACCAAAAGCACAAAAATGGAAAAAACGTGGCACTAAACAGACCATGAAAAGGATACTTGTAGGCCGGGCACGGTGGCTCACGCTTGTAATCCCAGCACTTTGGGAGGCCGAGGCGGGTGGATCACGAGGTCAAGAGATCGAGACCATCCTGGTCAACATGGTGAAACCCCATCTCTACTAAAAATACAAGAAATTAGCTGGGCATGGTGGCGCGTGCCTGTAGTCCCAGCTACTCAGGAGGCTGAGGCAGGAGAATTGCTTGAACCCAGGAGGCGGAGGTTGCGGTGAGCCGAGATCGCGCCATTGCACCCCAGCCTGGGTAACAAGAGCAAAAACTCCGTCTCCAAAAAAAAAAAAAAAAAAAAAAAGGATACTTGTTTACAGTATCAGATGTGAAACAAGAAGGCAGAGAGAGCTCTGTTCTACCTTGCCTGGAAATGTGACTCAATTTGTCAATCAACATGACACGTCAGATGACTCAAATTTTTTGCTGCTCTGAACGTGTCTGCAAATGACCAGGTACTGATTTGGGGGTTATAAATTTTAGTAAGCAGGCAAATTCACAAATATGGCACCCATGAATAATGAAAATGAACTGCAACAGAAGGGGTACACAGTAAAAAGACTCCTTCTCATCCCTGTCACTTTCCCATAGCTACTGTTGTTAAGTTTCATCTTTAGCTGGTCTCAGTGGCTCACACCTGTAATCCCAGCACTTTGGGAGGCCGAGGTGGGTGGATCAACTGAGATCAGAAATTCAAAACCCCATCTCTACTAAAAATATAAAAATTAACTGGGCGTAGTGGCGGGCGCCTGTAATCCCAACTACTTGTGAGGCTGAGGGAGAACTGCTCGAACCCGGGAGGCGGAGGTTGCAGTGAGCTGAGATTGTGCCATTGCACTCCAGCCTGGGCAACAGAGCGAGACTCTGTCTCAAAAAAAGAAGGAAATTCACCTTTATACTTTCAGAGATTTAAAAAATTCATATGCAGGCCAGGAGCGGTGGCTCACACCTGTAATCCTGGCACTTTGGGAGGCTGAGGTGGATGGATCACGAGGTCAGGACTTCGAGACAAGCCTGGCCCACACTGTGAAACCTCATCTCTACTAAAAATACAAAAATTAGCTGGGCATGATGGCTGGCACCTGTAATCCCAGCTACTTGGGAGGCCGAGGCAGGAGAATGGCTTGAAACAGCCAAAGGTTACAGCGAGCCAAGATCGTGCCCACTGCACTCCAGCCTGGGTGAGACTCCATCTCAATAACTAAAAAAAAAAATTCATATGCAAGTGAAAAACAAATACAAATTATTTTCCCTCTCCTTTTTTTTTTTTTTAAATTTTGAGATGGGAGTCTCACTGTGTCACGCAGGCTGGAGTGCAGCGGTGCAGTCTCAGCTTACTGCAATCTCTGCCTCCAGGGTTCAAGCGATTCTCTTGCCTCAGCCTCCCAAGTGTCTGGGATTTCAGGTGTGCCCCACCACGCCTGGCTAATTTTTCTTTTTCTTTCTTTTTTTTTTTTTTGAGACGGAGTTTCGCTCTTGTTACCCAGGCTGGAGTGCAATGGCGCGATCTTGGCTCACCGCAATCTCCGCCTCCTGGGTTTAAGCAATTCTTCTGCCTCAGCCTCCTGAGTAGCTGGGACTACAGGCACGCGCCACCATGCCCAGCTAATTTTTTGTAGTTTTAGTAGAGACGGGGTTTCACCATGTTGACCAGGATGGTCTCGATCTCTTGACCTCGTGATCCACCCACCTCGGCCTCCCAAAGTGCTGGGATTACAGGCGTGAGCCACCATGCCCGGCCGGCTAATTTTTATATTTTTAGTAGAGACAGGGTCTGTGCTGGCCAGTTGGTCTCAAACTCCTGACCTTAGGTGATCCACCTGCCTCAGCCTCCCAAAGTATTGGGATTACAGAAGTGAGCCACTGTGCCCGGCTTGTCTCTCCTTTTTTAACACACCTTGCTCCTCACCTTACATTTTTCACTTGGCAATATACCCTGATTATTTCCATATCAATAAATTAGTTTCCCCTTTAAAATTTTTATTAACAGCTGCCCAGCACTACAATGTATGAATGTAGCAAAGCTTTATTTTAAATGAAGGACAGTTAGGTTATTTCCAATATTTTACTATTACAAATTACAATAAGTAATTCTGCACACATCTTATTTTGCAGGTGAATACATATGTGTAAAAAATATAAGCATTTAGTTCTTTCAAGCAATACAGCCAATAAGCCTCTGTGCAAAAAAGAGTTAACATAGTAGCTCTGAGACTGCTATGCTTAGAAACACCTGCTTGCAAGGCATGCTCTTAGCTAGCCTCTGGGAACTGGCTTTTATAACACTCCTAACTAAGTTAATTGGAAGTGGAGAAGGGAAAAGGCTCAGTATGTCTAGACTGTTTGTGCAAACACTATGGTTAATGCTGAACATCTGCCTTCCTTCTGGGAGTCTAGAATTTGGGTACATGTTTGGTAAAGGGTGCCTACGTGGCCAGCACCAATGAAAATTCTGAATGCTGAAACTCTAATGGATTTCCCTGGGCAGAAACACCATATATGCACTGCTGCATTTTCAGCACTGGGAGAAGTGTGTGCTCTTTGTCACCCCTAAAGGGATTGAGCATAAAAAAACAGGCACATGGATTCTTCCAGACTCTTCCTGTATCTTTTTCTTTTATGATCTGACAGTGAATCCTTACTCTATTGCCGTAATATATCTCAACTCTGGGTACATGCTAGAGAATCTATAAATAAAGAGGTGCTCCTGGAGACACTGACATACCCTTCATAGGTGTTTTGCCAATATATACACTCCACTAACAATGTTATAATATGATTTCTCATGTTATAACATAAAACATAAAAGTTGCAGAGTACTCCTTTATCAATTGGATATTTGCTGCTATTTGCAAGATAGGTAGCTTAGAATGTAGTTAAGAGACAAGAAGGCTGAAGCCAGATTGGAGTAGCTGACCCCAGGCATATGAACTGCATTTAGTCTTGCCCTAACAATTCAGTCCAAAGTCATTAGATGGTGCTGAGGGAGGCAGGCATTCACACGGGAGGAGGAAAGGACATGGTGGCCCAGAGCAGGGAATTGAAGCCTGACTGAGATGAGGAAGGCAACCACATGACTGTGTAGAACTGGCATAGGGTGCCGGAACCCATGGAGGGTTGAGGACATGTGCGTGAGAGGGTACCCTGACAAGTGCTGAGCCTCAGCAGGGTTAGCAATGTTTTGTGCAGAAAAGATCCCAATGCAGGATGAAGAAGATATACTTACGTAGGGTCAGCCTAGAATGGGCAACAAAGACAAAGTGGGGTGAGGAAGGCAGGGTGCTCCCAAGGGAGTAGAGTTGGAGTATGTGAGCAGGATCAGGACAGCATCTCACATGGGAGGGCTGCCCAGCACAAAGTATCACAGCCCAAGGATGTGAAAACAGTATCCATTATAGGGATAGGGTTGGGGGTCAAAAGTAGGATGCTGGAGTCCAAGAAGGGTGAGGAAAAGGCTCCTATGGTTAAGCAAGAAAGGAGGCTTAGCACAGGGTACTAGAGCTGAAACATGGTGAGAAAGGTATCCCTGTGGCGAAGCTTCGTGTGTCATGTCAGGGCCTGAGAGGAAGGAAGGGTCTGTGACACAATATTAGTTTTTCTACTAGGAGACTGATTAAATAAATAAAACTATTATGAACAATGGAAACCAAGTTTTTTACTTCTGGAGAAGAGTTACAAGTATGAAAAAGGAGAAGTCTAGACTAAGTCCTGTGGTATTGATGAACTGGATGCATCTATATGAATCCATAATTTCTAACACTATGTATCTATTGTTAAATACCTAATGATGTAAATGTCTGTAAGTGTATACATTTATATATTCCTTAGCTCCTTCCACTGAGAGGACCTGAAAGTGATGAAACTCTAGGAGCAACCCAAATCTTAACCTCTATATACCATTCTTCACTAAAAGAAACCAGGGTATCTTGGATCAATGGCTGAATCCAGGGCTGAAGTAAGAAAGGTACTGGATGAGCCTGGAGAATCTTGTCAGGCTAAAAAGCAGAGATGCTCAAAGAAAGATGTAAAGCATCAAAAGGACACAAAAATCAGCTTGAAAGGCTCCTACTAGCCAAATCTGGGTCAACTTGAGCATAAAAAATCAGTAATGAAAGTAACAGAGTACGACACACTGATTAAAATAGAAAACCACATATATTAGTCTATTTTCACACTGCTATGAAGAACTACCTGAGACTGAATAACTTATAAAGAAAAAAGGTTACACTAACTCACAGTTCTGCATGGCTGGGGAGGCCTCAGGAAACTTACAGAGGATGCAAGGCACAAACAAGTCTTACACAGCAGCAGGAGAGCACAAGCAAAGGGACTGCCATACTTTTAAACCATCAGATCTTGGGAGAATTCACTCACTATCACAAGAACAGCATGGGGGAAACTGCTCCCATGATACGATCACCTCCCACCAGGTCCCTCCCTTAACACATGGGGATTACAATCGAGATGAGATTGGGGTGGGGATGCAGACCCAAACCACAACACCACAAGTTTGCAATAATTCACATAAATAACTAAGAAAAAGTTGAAGTTTGATGAAAAGTGGAGTAAAGGATCTAAAAGTACCTCTCCACAAAATATTTCTTAATTATAAAAAGAAAACCTTTATAATGAAGCAATCTGGCAGATACCATCTTAATCAAGTGATCAAAGTTAACATGACCAGTAATGAGAAAATTAAAACTGTGTGCCACAGGATCATACACAACAAAAACATCATTCGCCGGACACGGCGGCTCACATCTGTACTCCATCACTTTGGGAGGCTGGGATTATAGCTCATTGCTGTACATATACAACCTCCACCTCCATGTTCAAGCGATTCTCCGGCTTAGCCTCCTGAGTAGCTGGGATTACAGGCACACATGACCACGCCTGGCTAATTCTTGTATTTTTAGTAGAGAAGGGGTTTCACCATGTTAGTCAGGCTGGTCTCAAACTCCTGACCTCATAATTTGCCCACCCCGGCCTCCCAAAGTGATGGGATTACAGGCATGAGCCACTGCGCCCGGCCTAATATATTTTTTTTAAAGTCACTTTTGTACCTATATTTTTTATTGGTCCACCATGACCCTAAGCTACTTATTATAACAGAAATAAAAAACTTACATCAATCTCCATGTGGCGAAACCTGCACACCTGTCGAAAACAGCGCCCTTCTTGCCATAATGTGCAAACAGTTTCATTTCCTAATGCAGCTTCACAGTGACGGAATGGGCAGCTGTCACCCTATAAACAAAAAGAGAACACAGAAAAGAACTGTAGCATCGAAATACATCCCAGGTAAAATATCCGTAACAAGAACTCCTGGAGTTTAGACAAGCACAAATGAGTAAGAAAAGAAAGGTGTGGTAGAAAACAACGGAGATGGAATGACAGGAACAAACTGAGAGCGACGAATGTATTATTTCCCATAACCTATTTCTAGACAGTATCCTTCATTTGATCTGACATGAGTGACACAAGATGAGAGAAAGGGTTGAAAAAGACAAGTAGGAGTGTTAGGTATTCTTTAAAAATAGATTTTAAGCCAGGGGCTGTGGATCACGCCTGTAATCTCAGCACTTTGGAAGGCTGAGGCAGGCAGATCACGAGTTCAGGAGATTGAGATCATCATGGCCAACATGATGAAACCCCATCTTTACGGAAAATACAAAAATTGGCTGGGCGTGGTGATGTACCTGTAGTCTCAGCTACTTGGAAAACTGAGGCAGGAGAACTGCTTGAACCCAGGAGGTAGAGGTTGCAGTGAGCCAAGATTGAGCCACTGCATTCCAGCCTGGGCAACAGAGTGAGATTTTGTCTCAGAAAACAAAACAAAACAAAAAATACATATTTTACAGTTCATCTTCACAACTGACGTCTCGACTTCTGTAACTTTAGCTTTTGATGGAAAATCAGAAAGCAAATAAAATTTAAATATAATTAACATACTGTGCTTCACTGCATACTTTATGCAATGGAAATATCTGAAATAAAATGCCACTGTTGTGCAAACTGCTATAGGTAACATAAAATTATCATTGCTGGGCGCGGTGGCTCAAGCCTGTAATCCCAGCACTTTGGGAGGCCGAGGCGGGTGGATCACGAGGTCAAGAGATCGAGACCATCCTGGTCAACATGGTGAAACTCCGTCTCTACTAAAACTACAAAAAAAATTAGCTGGGCATGGTGGTGCGTGCCTGTAATCCCAGCTACTCAGGAGGCTGAGGCAGGAGAATTGCCTGAACCCAGGAGGCGGAGGTTGCGGTGAGCCGAGATCACGCCATTGCACTCCACCCTGGGTAACATGAGTGAAACTCCGTCTCAAAAAAAAAATTATCATTGCTTTGCTCAAAACTCATCATTTAAGACAGAATATTGCCAGGCGCGGTGGTTCCAACCTGTAATGCCTGCACTTTGGAAGGCCGAGGCAGGAAGATCACGAGGTTAGGAGTTTGAGAACAGCCTGACCAACATGGCGAAACCCCGTCTCTACTGAAAATACAAAAATTAGCTGGGTATAGTGGCACATGCCTGTAATCCCAGCTATTCAGGAGGTTGACCAGGAGAATCACATGAACTTGGAAGCAGAGGCTGCAGTAAGCCGAGATCGCATCACTGCACTCCAGCCTGGGTGACAGACCAAGACGCTGTCTCAAAAAAAAAAAAAAAAAAAAAAAAAAAAAAAAAAAAAACCCACAATATCAAGAAGACTGAAGAGCAAGTTTTTCTAACAACGTAAAATTACAGAAAGCAGTAGATATATGCAAATAGAGCTGCAAAAGAATCAAGCAGAAAAACAGAAGTTCTGACAAAGATAAAGCAAAAAAAACTGTAAAAGCATATTTAGAACGATGGCTCCATATTCTTAGTACTCAGCAAGAAATCTAGGAAAAGAAAGAAGTCAAATTCAACCCATGACAGTTTCTGGAAGTACAATACAATCCACTCACTCATTTACTACGAAGTATATAAAATCAAAGTTTGTAAGGCATATGTCAAAGTGCCCCCATTTCCATAGGCGCCCTGAACAGATTAATTCTGAGCACTGAATGATGCCTACATGTCACATATCTTTTCACTTTTGTAGAACATTGAAAAATTTATTATACATAAAATGAAGGGAAAAAAACAAAGAATTCTTCTAAATATATTATTCATTTAAAAACTGACAGCCAACAATAAACACCTGGGCAAAACAAAATATATAATAAAAACAACTTAAAATGTTGGGAAAATATTACCAAATTCTATTACGTTGTAGAAAGAAGTGGTTTAAAGATGTCAATTCTTACTTTGGTACATGTAGAATAGAAAAAAAAATAGCAGTCTTCTCCTTGATTAGGCATGCCGGGTAGAGTCTAAGATCAGAAGTGGCTTTTGGTAACAAGCCACTGCTTCCTCAAAGCAAAGACCAGGCTCCAAGTCCTCGTGAAATGGGTTTAATCTTCCAAATGACAACTCAATCACAGAAATTGTCTTTCAACTGTAATCCTAAAGTGAGGAGACAACGGATTAAAACATTTCAGGTAAATTCTTCCTCCTTCAAATCACTATGGCTAATGAGATCATACTGTTAAAATCAAATTTTATTAATACAAACTTGCTTATACAGAGCCTTGTAAACACACTGATTGTGAATACTATACTTTCCCATCTACAATGTAAAATTTAGGCTAGAAAGGCCATGCCCTTCTTTCTTTTACATTCTCTATGACGCTTTTTACACGGTTTCAGCATTGTAAATTAAATAAGCATTGTTAACTAAAGATCTACATTTTATTTTTAATTATTTTTAGAGACAGTGTCTCACTCTGCTGCCCAGGCTGGAGTGCAATGATGGGATCACAGCTCACTGCAACATTGATCTCCTGGGCTCAAGTGATTCCCCCATGTAGCTAGGACTTTAGGCACAACCCACTATGCCCAGCTAATTTAAAAAAAATTTTTTTTGTAAAGACAGGATCTTGTTATGTTGTTCAGTCTGGTCTTGAACTCCTGCCTCAAGCAATCCTCCTCCCTTGGCCTCCCATCATCTTGCCTAGCCTCATCTACGGGGTGGGGGTGGGGGGGTGGGGTGTGTGTGTGTGTGTGTGTGTGTGTGTATTTACCTATCAATTTGAGTCTCATGACTCTACATACATTTTAGATTATTAATGGAACTTAGATTATTAACACAAGATACTTGCTAACAAAATCTGATAAAGTAGAATGCTTCAGCTAAATGAAAAAGTTCAAATATTTTTGCAAGTATTTTTGTTATTTCAAAAGTATATAATCGGCCGGGCGCGGTGGCTCAAGCCTGTAATCCCAGCACTGTGGGAGGCCGAGGCGGGTAGATCACGAGGTCAAGAGATCGAGACCATCCTGGTCAACATGGTGAAACCCCGTCTCTACTAAAAATACAAAACATTAGCTGGGCATGGTGGCACGTGCCTGTAATCCCAGCGACTCAGGAGGCTGGGGCAGGAGAATTGCCTGAACCCGGGAGGCGGAGGTTGCGGTGAGCCGAGATCGCGCCATTGCACTCCAGCCTGGATAACAAGAGCAAAACTCCGTCTCAAAAAAAAAAAAAAAGAAGTGGAGACCTTTTTTTTTTTTGCCCCCAGATAGAATCTCGCTCTGTCACCCAGGCTGCAGTGCAATGGTATGATCTTGGCTCACTGTAACCTTTGTCTCCTGGGTTCAAGCAATTCTCCTGCCTCAGTCTAACAAATAGCTTGGATTACAGGCATCTGCCACCATGCCCGGTTAATTATTGCATTTTTAGTAGAGACAGGGTTTCACCATTTTGGTCAGGCCGGTCTCGAACTCTTGACCTCAGGTGATCCACTTGCCTCAGCCTCCCAAAGTGCTGGACTTACAAGTATGAGCCACGAGCCAGGGCAACTATCTTTTAAAAATTATGATATATGGCCAGGCACAGTGGCTTACCTGTAATCCCAGTACTTTGGGAGGTGGAGGCTGGTGGATCACTTGAGGTCAGGAGTTCAAGACCAGCCTGGGCAACAGCACGAAACCCCATCTCAACTAAATTAGCTGGCTATGGTGGTACACACCTGTAGTCCCAGCTACTCGGGAGGCTGAGGCAGGGAAACTACTTGAACCCGGGAGATGGAAATTGCTGAGTGAGCCGAGATCACACATTGCACTCCAGCCTGGGCGACAGTTAAGACTCTGTCTCAAAAATAAATAAATAACAAAAATAATGGTATATTCACATAATGTGACAATATACAGCCATTACAGAGTTTCATACCAAAAAGTGACTGCTGCTGTAAAAAAAACAAAAACATAAACCAAAAAAAATTCTAAAAATATGTAAGTAACTTTGGTATTGGGTTATGGGTGGAGGCTGGAAGAGCTTTGATGTGCTTGATAGAAAAGGCCTGAAGAATGGAAGAAACTGCTGCTAAGTCATACGAACATTTAAAGGTACTTAAGGTATTTATGGTGAGGTCTCAGTCAGAAATGACGATCGTGTTATTGGAAACTGGAGGAAAGTTTATTCTTTTTTTTTTTTTTGAGATGGAGTCTTGCTCTGTCACCCAGGCTGGAGTGCAATGGCATGATCTCGGCTCACTGCAACCTCTGCCTACCAGGTTCAAGAGATTCTCCTGCCTCAGCCTCCCAAGTAGCTGCAATTGCAGGCTTGCACCACCATGTATGGCTAATTTTTGTATTTTTAGTAGAGATAGGGTTTCACGTTGTTGGCCAGGCTGGTCTCAAACACTTGATCTCAGGTGATCCGCCTGCCTCAGACTCCCAAAGTGCTGGGATTACGGGTATGAGGCACCACGCCCAGCCAGAAAGGTTATTCTTTTTATAAAGTGGCAGAGAACTTAGAATTGTGTTCTGTTGGGCAGACAGCAGAATTTGAAAGCAATGAGCTTGGGTTTTAGCCGAGGAGATTTCTCAGCAAAGTGTGGAAGGAATAGTCTAGGCTTTTCCTGCTGCTTATAGTGAAATGCAAGGAAAGGGATATACTGAGGCAAGAACTATTAAGCAAAAAGGGGTAAAGAATCTGAACTTGAAGATTTGGAAAATTCTCAGCGTATGCATATTGCAAAAAAAACAAGAATGTATGCTGTGTAGAGAAAAGGGTATGGGTGGACAACAGTTTGTTGGCAATTAGGTGTGTGCCTAGATTCAGGCAACCATCTTAGCAAAAATGCTGCCAGCTTGAAATGAAAGAGACAGACATGTACAGAGGGAACATGATGAGAAGACATACAAGTAAAAGATGACCATGTGCCTGGAGTGATGTGTCTACAAGCCAAGGAACGCTAAGGATTGTCAGCAAACACCAGAAGCCAGAAGGGGTAAGAAAGGATCATTCCTCTACAGGATTCAGAGGGAGCATGGCCCTGCTGAAATCTTTTTAGACATCTCACCCTCAAAATTATGAGACAATAATTTCTGTAGCCACCCAATTTGTGACACTTTTTTATGGAAGTCCTAAGAAACTAATATAGATTACAAGCATAGTCAAATGACCTTTGACAAAGGAGCAAAGGATAATCTTTTCAACATGTTACTGGAGCAACTGGATATCCACATATAAAAAAACAATTGTAGACACAGATTTTACACTTTTCACAAAAAATAAAATATGTAATAACTTAAACATAAAAGAAAACCAATTTATTTTATTTTTTTGAGACGGAGTTTCACTCATGTTACCCAAGCTGGAATGCAATGGCGCGATCTTGGCTCACCGCAACCTCCGCCTCCTGGGTTCAGGCAACTCTACTGCCTCAACCTCCTGAGTAGCTGGGATTACAGGCATGCACCACCATGCCCAGCTAATGTTTTGTATTTTAGTAGAGACGGGGTTTCACCATGTTGACCAGGATGGTCTCGATCTCTTGACCTCGTGATCCACCCACCTCAGCCTCCCAAAGTGCTGGGATTACAGGCTTGAGCCACCATACCTGGCAATAAATTGGTTTTCAATAAAAACCATCAAAATTTAGGCAGGCGTGGAGGTGCATGCCTATAATCCCAGCTACTTGAGAGGCTGAGGCAGGAGAACTGCTTGAACCCGGGAGGTAAAGGTTGCAGTGATCTGAGATCATGCCATTGCACTCCAGCCTGGACAATAAAAGCGAAACTACGTCTCAAAATAAAACAAAAAAAAAGGGGAAAAAAACCATTAAATTGGAGTTCATTAAAATTAAAAAGCTCTGCTCTGTGAATGCTCTGTTAAAACAATGAAAAAGCCACAGGCTGGGAGAAAACCTTTGCAAAACATAACTGATAAGGTCTGATAAATAAAATATGTAACTCTTAAAGACTCAAAAATAAGAAAAAAGCCCCCAATTCAAAAAGGCAAAAGATCTGAACAAGTACCTCACCAAAGAAGATATATAGATGGAAAACAAGCATCTGAAAACTTGCCCAACAAAACATATCATTAGGAATTGTAAAATCCTTTTTTTTTTCTTTCCGAGATGGAATTTCACTTTTGTTGCCCAAACTGGAGTGCAATGGCACAATCTCGGCTCACCACAACCTCTGCCTCCCAGGTTCAAGTGATAATCCTACCTCATCTTCCCAAGTAGCTGGGATTACAGGCTTGTGCCATCATGCCAGGCCAATTTTTTATATTTTTAGTAGAGATGGGGTTTCTCCATGTTGGTCAGGCTGGTCTCGAACTCCTGTCCTCAGGTGATCCGCCTACCTCGGCCTCCCAAAGTGCTGGGATTGCAGGCATGAGTCACCACGCCTAGCGGCGAATTCCTTTTCTAATGGCTAAAATCCATTCAGAAACAGTGGCTCACACCTGTAATCCCAGCACTTTGGGAGGCTGAGGCGGGTGGATCATTTGAGGTCAGGAGTTTGAGACTAGCTTGGCAAACATGGTGAGACCCCGTCTCTACTAAAAATACAAAAATTAGCTGGGCGTGGTGGCACATGCCTGTAAACCAGCTACTCAGGAGGTGGAGACAGGAGAATCATTTGAACCCGGGGCAGAGGCTGCAGTGAGTAGAAATCATGCCACTCTACTCCAGCCTGGGCAACAGAGTGAGACTCCGTCTCAAAAAAAACAAAAAAAATTACAAAGGCTAAAATCCGAAATACTGACTGCCCTAAATGCTGGTGAGGATGGGAAGCAACAAAATAGAAGTCTGAAAAAAGAAAAACAATGGAATAGCATGCAACCAATAAAAAGGAAAAAGATCATGTCCTCTGCAGGGACATGAATGGAGCTGGAGGCTATTATCCTCAGCAAACTAATGCAGAAACAGAAAACCAAATACAGCATGTTCTCCCTTACAAGTGGGAGCTAAATGCTGAGAACACATGGACACACAGAGGGGAGCAACACACATTGGGGCCTATCAGAAGATAGAAGGTGGGAGGAAGGAAAGGATCAGGAAAAATTACTAACGGATACTAGGCTTAATACGTGGGTGATGAAATAATCTGTACAATAAACCCCCATGACACACATTTAGCTGCACATCCTTCACGTGTATCCCTGAATTTAAAATAAAAGTTAAGGTCCAGTGCAGTGGCTCATGCTTGTAATCCCAGCACTTAGGGAGGCGGAGGTGGATGGATCACTTGAGGTCAGAAGTTTGAGACCAGCCTGGCCAGCATAGTGAAATCTCGTCTCTAATAAAATGTACAAAAATTAGCCAGACATGGTGGTATGCATCTGTAGTCCCAGCTACTCAGGAGGCTGAGGTGGGAGAATCACTTGAACGTGGGAAGTGGAGGTTACAGTGAACTAAGATTGCACCACTGCACTACAGACTGGGTGACAGTGAGACTGTGCCTTTAAAAAATAAATAAATAAATAAATAGATATCTGAATAATTTTAAGACATACATGCAACAAAGGAAAAAGTTTAATAAAAAAAAAAGTCACTTGAGGTCAGGAGTTCAAGACCAGCCTGGGCAAAAGAGAGACCTCATTTTTTAGGAAAAAACAAACAAACAAACAAAAACAAAAAAAAACCCACTTCAGCCTTGAAATGATGTTCCAGTGACTTTATAATAAATACAACCTCATGCAAAAATACAAAACAAAGACGCATATCCATAATTTTTTTAAGTTTTAAAAGGAAAAACAGTATGCAGGTTTTCAAGAAAAACCTGGTTACTTTTATTTTATTTGTTTTTGAGATGTTGAATTGCTCTGTTGCCCAGGCTGAAGTACAGTGGCACGATCTCGGCCCACTGCAACCTCCACCTCCTGGGTTCCAAGCGATTCTCCTGCCTCAGCCTCCCGAGTAGTTGGGATTGCAGGCATCTGGCACCACGCTGGCTAATTTTCTTTTTCTTTTCTTTTCTTTTCTTTCTTTTTATTTTTCTTTTTTCTTTGCTCCTTTAGCATTTGAAGTGGCTTCAAAATAATTTTTGTATTTTTAGTAGAGACAGAGTTTCACCATGCCGGCCCACTTGGTCTCAAACTCCTGACCACAAGTGATCCACTGGTCTCAGCCTCCCAAAGTGCTGGAATTACAGGTATGAGCCACCATGACCTGTCAACAGAAAATAACTGAAAATATGAAGCCAAGAAAAACAATTGGACCTTTCTCAACCCACATTCTAGAAGTTAATGTAGGAAAAGGGAGACATTATTTTAAAATCTTCATGCTTTCAGCAAGTTTTAAAGGATATAGCATTGCTACAAATAACATGCCACTATGAAAAAAAGAGTGGGAAGAAAACAAAGCTTAAAAAATAAGTAAACTTGGGCTGGGTGTGGTGGCCCATGACTGTAATCCCACCATTTTGGGAGGCCGAGGCTGAGCTTAAGAGCTCAAGACCAGCCTGACCAACATGGTAAAACCCCATCTCTACTAAAAATACAAAAGTAGCTGGCACGGTGGCATGTGCCTGTAATCCTAGCTACTTGGGAGACTGAGCAGGAGAATTGCTTGAACCCAGGAAGTAGAGGTTGCAATGAGCCAAGATTGTGCCATTGCATTCCAGTCTGGGCAACAACAGCAAACACTGACTCAAAAACTAAGAAGGCATTAGGCAGATGTGGTGGTGCATGCCTGTCATCCCAGCTACTCAGGAGGCTGAGGCAGGAGAATCGTCTGAACTCGGGAGGCAGAGGTTGCAGTGAGCCAAGATCACGTCATTGCACTCCAGCCTGGGGAACAAGAGCAAAACACCATCTTAAAAAAAAAAAAAAAAAAAAAGGCCGGCTGCAGTGGCTCATGCCTGCAATCCAAGCACTCTGGAGGCCAAGGCAGGCGGATCACCTGAGGTCGGGAGTTCAAGACCTGCCTGACCAACATGGTGAAACCCCCATCTTAAAAAAATAAAAAAAAAAAAGAAGAAGAAGAAAAAAAACTCAGATTTCCAGCTCCTACCCTCAACAACAGATATCAGTAGAGCAAAGAGCAGGATAAACACCAACGAAAAACATAACAACTGAATTACAAGCTATCACTGATGGGACATCTCCAAGAATCCAAAGCAACACACGTCACTATGAGGGAAACTGTAAATGAAATGAAAATAATTCCACAAAACTCAATTTCTATAAATAGAATTCTAAAAAGGAATGGAATTTGTAGAGACTATGAAAGAAACAATATAAGAACATTTCCCTAAATTTGATGAACTCGAGTCTTTAAAGCGATCATCAAATGCCAGGCAGAACTTTTCTTTAAAGGCATCTCTACTATACAGACATGGTGAAATTTTTGAATACCAATGGTAAAAACAAAATACACAAACTTCCAGGAAAAATAGGACTGACAACAAAGGAAAGAAAATCACACCTGACATTATTAGACTTTTCATCTGAAACTCTAAATGGCAAAAGACAAAATGCTATTCATCCAGAATTTAAAGATTATGACCTTAGATTTAGAATTTCAAACTACATTTCATGAATAGCTCAGAATTTAGAAGTTTTTAAGACACAAAAATTCTCAAAAGGTACACTACCTATATACTTGTACTTCTGAAAAATATTCAAAGTAATATTCTAACTTCAGAAAAAGAATTTACAAAAAACACACACAATAAAAGTAGAAAAAGAGGCCAGGAGCAGTGGCTATGCCTGTAATCCCAGCACTTTGGGATGCCGAGGTGGGCGAATCACCTGAGGTCAGGAGTCCGAGACCAGCCTGACCAATATGGGGAAACCCCATCTCTACTAAAAATACAAAAAATTAGCTGGGCATGGTGGCACATGCTTGTAATCCCAGCTACTCAGAGGGCTGAGGCAGGAGAAGCTCTTGAACCCGGGAGGTGAAGGCTGCAGTGAGCCGAGATTGCGCCACTGTACTCCCA
Organism: Sapajus apella; assembly: GCF_009761245.1. Lineage (NCBI taxonomy): Eukaryota > Metazoa > Chordata > Mammalia > Primates > Cebidae > Sapajus > Sapajus apella. The sequence continues at coordinate 7,409,273 of NW_022436962.1, read as the reverse complement.
CCTGGGCAACAACAGCAAAACTCTGTCTCAAAAAAAAAAGTGGAAAAAGAACAAAACAAGCCAAGTATGTGAGCCACCTGTAATCCCAGCACTTTGGGAGGCCGAGGCAGGAGGACTGCTTGAGCCCAGGAATTTGAGACCAGCATGGGTAACATAGTGAGACCCCCATCTCTACAATAATTTAAATAATTAGCCGGGTATGGTGGCACATGCCTTTATTTCCAGTAAAGGAGTGGGAGGCTGAGGCAGAAGGATTGCTTGAGCCCAAGAGGTTGAGGCTGCAGTGAGCCGTGACTACACCACTGCACTCTGATCTGGGCAACAGCAAAACCCACTTTCAAAAAAATAAATAAATAAGTAAGCCTGGACAACATAGTAAGATCATGTCTCCTTCCTAAAAAAAGATTTAAAAAAAAAATTAGCTGGGCATGGTCCATGCATCTGTGATCCTAGCTACTCGGGAGGCTGTGCTGGAAGAATCACTTGAGCCTAGGAGTTTGAGATTGCAGTGAGCTATGATCACATCACTGCACTCCAGCCTGGGAGGCAGAGTGAGACTCTATCTCTACAAAAAAAAAAAAAAAAAAAAACAAGGCAAAACAAAACTTTGTGCCACATATATTACAAACTCAAAAAACAGTCATAATATTTTTACCAATAGCCAGGCACAGTGAGTCACGTTTGTAATCCCAGTTACTCAGGGGGATGAGGCTGGAGGAAGACTTGAGCCCAGGAATAATTGAGGCTACACTGAGCTTTGATCACATCACTGTATTCCAGCCTGGGCAACAGAGCAAGACACTCTCTAAACAAATAAATAAAAATTTTAAAAATGTTTACAACAACTGCTTCAGACACCTGATTTACGATACAGATAAAATCCTAAATAGAGCATTAGCAAATTGAACCAGCTATATATTAAAATAGTAACATGGTCAGGTATGGTAGCTCATGCTTGTAATCCCAGAGCTTTGGAAGGATTACTGACCTGAGGCAAGGAGTTTGAGAGCAGCCTGGGCAACACAGTGAGACCCCATCTCTAAATAAAAATTAAAAATAAATGAAAAGGTCAGGTGCGACAGCTCACACCTGTAATCCCAGCATTTTGGGAGGCCAGGGTGAGCAGATTACAAGGTCATGAGTTCGAGATCAGTCTGGCCAACATAGTGAAACCATGTCTCTACTAAAAATATAAAAATTAGCTGGGTGTGACAGCACACGCCTGTAGCCCCAGCTACTCGGGAGGGTGAGGCAGGAAAACTGCTTGAACCTGGGAGGCAGAGGTTGCAGTCAGCTGAGACCACACCATTGCACTACAGTCTGGGTGACAGAGTGAGACTCCATCTCAAAAAATAAATAATAAACAAAACACTACATAATCAAAAAGGTTTATTCTAGAACTAGAAATGAGTTAACATCAGGAAACTCATTATATTTAATAGCGTAAAAGGGGTAAAGAACAAAAAAAATCCTGTAGTAACTTTTGAAAGATTTCAAAAAAGAAAAAATGGTTAAAAAGTGAAGAAAAGAAGCTGGGCACATGCCTGTAATCCCAGCACTTTGGGAGGCTGAGGTGGGTGGATCACAGTCGGGAGATCGACACCAGCCTGACCGACATGGAGACACCCCATCTCTACTATAAATACAAAATTAGCTGGGTGTGGTGGCACATGCCTGCAATCCCAGCTACTCGGGAGGCTGAGGCAGGAGAATCACTTGAATCTGGGAGGCAGAGGTTGCGGTGAGCCAAGATCGTGCCACTGCACTCCGGCCTGGGTGACAGAGCGAGACTCCATCTCAAAAAAAAAAAAAAAATCTCTATTATATCATATTTTGATTCTGAGGTTTCCTCAATATCACATCTTATAATCAATAATGAATATTTCTTCATATTTAATGAATAGGACATTTACTCAATTTTTTCAAAAGGAAAAAAAGGCATAAATTACAAACATATATTTAAAAAGATGAGACAGATCAGGCACAGTGGCTCATGTCTGTAATCCCAGTACTTCGGGAGGCTGAAGCAGGTGGATCACCTGAGGTCAGGAGTTTGAGACAAGCCTGACCAATACGATGAAACTCTATCTCTACTAAAAATACAAAATTAGCCAGGCGTGGTAGCACATGGCTGTAATCCCAGCTATTCAGGAGGCTGAGACAGGAGCGTCACTTAGACCTAGGAGGCAGAGGTTCCAGTGAGCTGAGATTGCACCACTGCACACCAGCCTGGGCAGCAAGAGTGAAACTCCATCTCAAAAAAAAAAAAAAAAAAAGAAAAAGAAAACCAACTAAAACAAATTGAAAATAATAAAAATATAAAATCTACAAGAAGCAGTAAATTTCCTTCATGCCAGCAGCAATTATTCAGATGATGGCAGAGTACCATTCACAAAAAAAAAATAAAAATAAAAATAAAAATACATGCAGGAAGAAAATGAAGAAGTACGTAAGGTCCACATTAAATTAAAAATAAAACCAGAAAACTATGAAACTATTAAGGCACACAAGACCTGGATGATGAATAAATGGAACAGAGGATTAAATAAGTTACTTCTCCCCAAAATAATGCACATATCGAATGTAATTCAAGTCAAAATCCCAATGAGTTTATTACTGGAACTCGATTATAAAATCATCTAGAGTCATTATTTAAAAAGGAATGGGAGGCCAAGCGTGGTGGCTCATGCCTGTAATTCCAACACTTTGGTTGGTGGAGGCAGGAACACGGTTTGAACTCAGGAGTTTGAGACCAGCCTGGGCAACACAAGAAGACCCCATCTCTACAAAAAGTTTTAAAAAGTAGCTAGGTACAGGGCTGCGCGCCTGTAGTCCCAGCTACTCAGGAGGTTTCGGCAGTAGAATCTCTTGAGCCCTGGAGTTTGATGTTGCAGTGAGCTATGATCATGCCACTGCACTCCAGCCTGGGTGACAGAGCATAAGACCCTGTTTCAAAACAAAACAAAATAATCCAGTGCTTTTCTCCAAGGAGATGAAATTACAGGAGGGTTTAAGTTTGGCTATATTGTTTTCACCTTTTTTACAATATACATATATTATTAAAACAAAGAAAAAATACGGGCCAGGCACAGTGGCTCATGCCTGTAATCTAAGCACTTCGGGAGGCCAAGGCGGGTGGATCACCTTAGGTCAGGAGTTCCAGACCAGCCTGGCCAACAGGGTGAAACTCTCTATACTAATAATACAAAAATTAGCCAGGCGTGGTGGCGCACACATGTAACCCCAGCTGAGGCAGCAGAATCACTTGAGGAGGAAGAGGTTGCAGTAAGCCAAGATTGCACCATTGCACTCCAGCGGCGGGGGGCAGGGAGGGGGGAAAGATATGTTTCCATCCCAATACTAAAAGTTTGTAAACAATTATGTAAAAGCAAAAATGTCTAGACAATGCCCTTTTAATTTCTTACTGATCCATGAAAATTATCCCTTAAATGACAATAATGTTCACTCCTTTCATAAGAAAAATGCCTGCTTCCCCACTTACATTAGCTGGTTGCTCTCAACAGGAACGTCTGTGTCTTCATTGAGTTCCAATCTATTACGCCTGTAGGTCGAACCAACACTCAATCCATGAATTAATAATAATGAGGCAGAAAAAATTTTCCTCCTCACATTGCCAAAAAAACCTCTCAGCCACAATTCAAACACAGCATGTGTTTTTAAAACATCTCCCAACTACTGGAAGATTAAGTCCATTCAAATAACCTTTGTCAGACTGGAGACAGCTAAGGTCAACTATCTCCTCAAAAACAAAAAACAAAAAAAAGAGTTCATTTAAAGATGAACTTGAGAGTCAAAGGATTATGAAAAAAGAAAATCCATCTTCCATAGCTGAACAATTAAAAAAAAAAAAAAAAAAAAAAAACCACCAAAATTCAGTAAGATCCAATCTCTGGTCTTCAAGATTTCTTCACCTATTAAGAAAAAAACAGAAACCTTCCCCCATCTTTATTATCTGTATAATAAAAGCATACTTGTATGTAAAAATATAGTGTTTTATGTAAATATACATAGAGATATATACTAACTGGCTTATACACACACACACACATATACACAAATGTGTAGAAATAAAACATTTGGATAAGTTTCCCCTTTTAAAATACACTATAAAAGACTTTAGATTTGGGTTCATTATAAAAATAAAGAACTTACTCTTATACCAAAGTATCATGAAGTTATTGTTACACTAAATTTTTCCCAGCCCACAAAATAAAGACGAAGGTAAATCCTTACACATATTATCAATATGTATAATATGGATGTATGTATATATATCATCATCATCAGAGAGTATTTAACCAAAAAAGATAGAAACGTATGGTAATAGAGTAACTACAGAGTGGTGCAGCAAGCTGTAGAAGGCAGAGCAGCATTATAGCCATTCTAAATTGGCACTGTCAAAACACAGAAAGCTTTATCTAAGGGAAAATTTATTTCTTATTTTATATCAACACCAGTGTCACTGGTTTGCCATTAAACATTCGCCCTGGAAAGGCTTGCTTATACAGCCTAGGTCCAAATTCTTTTCTACTAATGGCTACAGCTAAAGACTTTATAATTATATATGTACTCCAGTTAGTAAAAGGGTAAACTTTTGGAGTTGAGATTTCATTTCACAATGGCATATTTACCATTTAAGAATTAAAAAAAAAAAAAAAAAATCAAAAACAAAAACAAAAAATCCTATTTTGATACATAGAAATGAGTTCTAAACTCTGAAACCAGCCCAGTAACAAAGCAATTTTGATTCTTATGTAATAAATACTACATAATTTCTAGGCTAAATCTTGCCAAATACTATCCAAGACAAAACTAAAATCAAAACTTAAAAAAAAGTGGACACCTTTTACTCACACTTAATACTAGTCAATTTTCCACGAATTTTTTGGGCAGGGAATATCCCCAAATCTAAAATGAAAAAAAGGAAAAATTGGGATCTTACATTAGTTATTCAGTCTGAAACTTTTAATAGACTTTTACTAAAAGTCATCATTTTCTGGCCTCCTACTCAATCATCGAAACATACTTTCAGAGTAGAAAGGGATTTTAAAGATAATGAGATCCATTCACTCATCTCACCAATGATTCCTAACACATAAAAATATTGACTGCTAGTTTTCATTGAGAATTCAATGGCCAAAACAACTGCATAGTTAATACAGTATTATGGGTCATTAAGTATGCTTTTAAAAAGATTACCTAAAATTACAGAAACGATCTTTGGGAAATATCTACTGGATTCTTCCAAGTATGTTCAAAGGGCTTTCATTACAATTCCCATTCAATCCTTTCCAATTCTTGCAAATGTTTTAGTATGTTTTTACCCATAAATTATTTTAAAGTACCTACACAATCCTTGTTATTTTTATATTATTTTATAAAGGTTTAAAACAGGCATTTCAAAGACTAAAAGTATATTTTCCTACTTGTTTTCTAATATTTCCCTTTTATATAAGATCCAATTCTAAATATAAAGGGTAACACTATCACACTCAACAATTTGAAATTATAAAGCTGACCAGTATGAGGAGCAATTAGAAATTTGCAAATATAAAACAATTTCATGGGTTTTCTTTTTGCCAAGTTGTAATTAAGAATCAGGGCTTTTAAGGAAACAAAAACAGGGGCAGGAGGAATGCCAGCTGAGTGTACTTTTTTTCTCATTTCACTGATTTCAGAGCAATAAAATTTCCCATGGTGGGGAAAACTTTACTTAAAACCAATTACAAGCTCAATCTACCAGGCAGAAAGCCGAAGGCCTCTCAATGCTGCACTATATTTTCTTAAACTAAAAATCTTTTCTCTTTCATTGGTATAAGCAAAATTTTCAAGTGCTAGCTACATTGAGTTATAGCTATGAAATCTTTAAGTTTAATCTTCATTTTATCAAAATTATATTGCCTCTGAGGAATTTTCAGCCCTTTTGTGATTTCAGGTTTCCCCAGATGTGTTTGTTTCTAAACAGTAATGATTATATTTAACAACTATAGCTATTAAGATACAGTAACACAGCAAAAAGTTGCCCATTTTAAATGGAGAAAAAGAAACTAAGGTAGTATTTCTTTTTCATTGCTTTGAACAACTTCATTCTCAGGATCCCAGCTCCGAACCAATGTAGAATAATCGTAGTTAACATTTTTCAAGTTCATTTTCAGAAACATCAGCTGTTCTATATTGTCAAAGTCCAGACTCATGATCTGTTTTGGATGAAAGTGGCTATTTTTAGTAAAGATACATTCAGATTGCCAACTACACATGGGGCAACTTAGATACTGGATGGCAACCTGGGTCAAAGCTGGCCATATGCTTATCTTCCTCTGCCAGTAAATTAAAGGGTCATCACCTTCTGAGAGCTCTGAATACTTCTCTTTGAAGTACTCATCCACAACTGCTATAGCAGAAGGGAACATGAAGCTTTTGCTTCCAAGGGCAACACTGTCTACAGCTGAGCTATCAACGGAACCTGAATTGGAGGTGCCTTCTTTTAGAGACGAGGTAAATGAATCAGCTCCTACTGTAACTGAGGGACAAGAAGCTTCTGAAGTTGGAATTTGGCAGATCTCTGGTGAAGATTCCATATAATTACAAACCTCTTCTGCAAGGATCTGCTTATAAGTTTCTAAATCAGCACCTTGAGGAAAAAAGTCTTCCAAACTGTTTTTAAAGCAAGGATCTAACAAAGTAGCCAAGATACAGGGCTTGGACTTAAGCATGGCACTTAGTAGGGTATCCGTTTCAAGTTTCAGAGATAAACTATCCACCAGATTGAGGGCCTGAGTAATACCTCTGACTTGAAAATCTTCTCTGAGTTTCTGCAGGGAAAGGAGAAGATGATGGATTAGGGGTAGCACCTGATTCAATCCTGCGGTCTTCACACTCACTTTCTGGATAGCCTCCTCAAATGGCTTAAGAATATCACAAACATAAGTCATTAGAGTCCACTGAAGGGAGGTGAGCACAACTCCACTGGCTCTACCAAGACTATGGTGAACTGAGTAGCAATGCTCCAAGAGCCATTTTAACATATAAAAGGTAGAAATCCAATGGCCAGTTTCATCCTGCTTCAAATTCTTCCAGGGAAGTTGGTGATCATTTTGAAACTCTTGCAGTATCTGACGGGCCTTGACCGAATGACTAAAATGATGGCAGGTTTTCCTAGCAGCCACTAACATATTCTCAATGCTTTTATGCTCACAAAAAAAGTCCTGAATGACCACATTTAAACAATGCAGGAAGCATGGCACATGGGTAAAACCACCATCTTTGACTGCATGTACCACATTAGAGGAATTGTCAGAAACAATGAAGCTAGGAATAAGGAAATTTGGAGAAAGCCACAGACCAATCTGGTCATTTAATTCTTGTAAAATATTAGTTATCAAACAGTCTTTAGCCAAACCTGTAACACAAAGCACTGCCCACTTTCTAAAATTGGGGATCCTGCCATTATTGAGAAAAGATGAAGTTTCCAAAGAGACCCAGTGTACAGTCACAATAAAATAGTCAGTGGATGGGTCATGGGTCCATATGTCAACGGTCAGGTGGATCTTTTGGCTTTGAACATTCTCTAAAGTCAAGAAAATTTTTTCTCTGACACAATCATATAACTGAGGTACAGCCTTAGTGAAAAAGTAAGTCTCTGATGGCAACCTATAATCAGGGGCCACAATCTGCATGAACCTCTGAAAGGCTGGGGTTGAGAAGTAGTTGTAAGGATGCATATCTTCCACAATCATTTGGATAATTGCCTGACTTATTTGACTTGAGACTGGATTTCCACAACGTGTTGTTTCTCTCTCCTGCGCACGCATCAAAGTGCTTTGCTCTGCAACAGGAATAGGACTTTCAGATCTATTTTCAACCTCTAACAAAGGAGATTCATCTGAATCAGAGTCACTAAGGTCCTCAGCTGTTAAATCTTGGCTGCCCGTAGACTTTTCTCCATGCAAGGTATCACTCAAGAGATCACTTCTCTCGGTCTCAGCTTCATCCAGTGCATCTGCAACAGCACCACTGTCTTTGTTGGCAACAGCCCAATGGATAGGATGTGTGGCTTGCAGGTGTCGTTGAAGTGTTGAAGTCCCTAAGTGGGACCCTGGCCTACCCCGGCTCACACTTCTTTTACATATATTACACACAGCTCTTGAGATGTGCTGAGGATCAGTATAAAAAAAATTCCAAACTGCAGATGTCTTGGCTCTAGTTCCAGGGATTAAAGCATGCTTGACAATGTTACTTTTGATGAGAAATCTCCCTCTTTCTGCCCTTAGGGCATCAGATGCCGACTTATCACGTTTCTTACCCATTCTATTATCATCTAATGGATCAGTAGGAATATATTCAAAGCTTCCATTGCTTCCAGAAGAGGGAGATAAAGACACATCCAAGGTAAAGTCCTCCTCTCCACTAGTGACTCCAAACTTGTTGGCCCTGGTCCAATGAGGTGAATGCCTTGCTTGCAGATGTCGCTGAAGAGTAGATGTACCAAGATGGCTACCTGGTTTACCCCTGCTGACACTTTTCTCACAGAGGTTACAAATAGCCCGCCAGGTGTACTGGGGGTCAACATGAAAGAAGTGCCACACAATGGAGGTCTTGGCTCTAGTACTGGGTAGATAGATCTGTTTTTCTATATTGCTCTCAAAAAGGCTTTCTTCATCCTGCTCAGAGTCATTGGAAGCTAACAAAGCTGGGGCATCTGCAACAGGCCTCCCAGATCCCAAATCCTTACTAAACTTTTTGGCAAGAATCAGTTTTTTCCGACGCCTTTTCCCCTTAATTCGCAAACCCTTCTTTCTTTTCTTTTTAGCAGGCTGTTTTGCCTCTTTATTCACTCCTTCTGCTACCATCTTTTCCTCTACCACATCTTCATCTGTGTCAGAATTACTAGGAACACATCCCAGAATTCCAGAACCACTAAAAGTGCTGCATCTTCTGCCAGGAGAGAGTGAGGAAACTGGTACACTTAAAGTACATACACTCATTCTCTTTATGTCTCCACAATTCGTACCAGAATCTGTTAGTGGATTTATTACTCAAGCAGAAACACAGCTGTTCTTCTCTCCTTGCATTACCTTTTCTCCAATTTCTACGGGGAATCAAATTCCCATTGGACCAATAACTTCCAAGCCAGGTTATTTTTGGAGGAAAAGTGACAGCAATGGAGAACATTCCCAAACTCTTTCTTAGAGGGCTTTAAAGTCCCTTCCAATTTTCTAAGTTCTGAATTCAAATAGTCCAGTGTCCTCATGTTACAGAAGTGAACCGAGTCCCCTTTTCCCAGAGTCAGAGTTGGTTAGCAGCAGCTAGAAGCCAGGTCTTCCAAATCTCAGATCCATGTTCTTTCTGCTTCATCAAAAGCTGTATCTGTTTGAAATGCCTTCAACTTTTAAAATATATTTTTTTATGATGCCTCATGATAGCGACATCAATTTCCCTGAATTCTGAAATTAACTATTTTCAGGAAATTTCATTTAAACAAAAACATAGTGCACCATTCAACATTCATCATTTAAGACTGTGATTTGCCAATACAACCCAAAAAGTCAATTCTGGAAAGCTAACACAGACTCCGCATACTGGTCACAGCAAATGCTAGTTGAGCCCTTTCAGTTCTAACTAAAGGTAATACAACGTTTTAAAATGTGAGTGGCTGGAAAAAAAATGCTTTGAGAATAAAATTTTAAAACAAGATTAAATGCTGCATTTTCAAAGTACTGTTTGTCTCAAGACTTAATCCAAGTTTCGTTTTCAGATATTTTTAGGCTGGAGAAGCTTTTACAGCCTGTAAGTAACTCACAAGTTGGACGCTATACGGACAGCAAAAAGTGAAATATGAACTTTAAACCACTTCCATTTCTTTTCGATTGATCCCTCCCCTTCCCCCAATACCTACATACATTTACTCTAAAAAGCATCGCTATCTCTAGTTCCACAGCCACCTTCTCAAGGTCCAGAACCAAGGCCTGGAAGATGTCAACAATATAGGCCTTCCCCATAGGAATCCGCACCGATTATGGGAGTTTAGGGGGTGTTCTTCATTACGGTTTCACCAATCCTACAAGGAGAACGGAAGTGTCCCTGTTGCTCTTGACTCCGACGCTGAGGGCCAGGGGTGGGAGTGTAATGAGGGTGGGGAATGGGTGTAGGATACCGGAATAAGGTCGGTGGCTTTCTGTATGTGGAGTTTGAGACAAGCTCCAAAGTAGTGGGACCCTGGAGAGGAATGAGAGTTGGTAAATTCAGCGCCCGGCACTCAGTCTGATTTAGGCAGTGAGGGTCCGCTAAACTAGAGAAACTGTTGCCCGGAAGAAAGCAATCTAGTGTCAGTTCTCTCTCCGGGATTCGGGGGAACAGTCGGCTTTCGGGGGCTCCTCCGGGCTCCCCCAGATTAGCAAAACCGGATGTGGGGGAGGGGAGGAAGGTTGGCTGGGAAAGGAGCAGGCGCCGTGGGGGTGGGGTGAAGGGGGTGGAGGCGGGGAGGATGGGAAAAGTGAGCCGGAGACTGGGGCTCCCAGCCCGCCCCGGCGAGGGCCGCGGCCGGGAGGTGGGGGGAGGGGTTGTTACGGCGAGGCTGAAGGATCCGCTCTGACTTCCCGGGATAGGCCTCGACCGAGGGGCGAGGGGAGGCCGCTGCCACTCCCCTCGCCCTCTCCCCCACCTCCCCGGCCCCAAGCCAACCGGGAATCAAAAAACGGGTCTAGTTACCAGAGAACAGAAACTTTACCGAACCGATGACACTATCCCCGACTCCTGCTTGCTGCCACGTCCTTCTTCTTGCTTGGCCGCTGCCGCCCGTCGTCCTCCCAGCAGCAGCACCACCAGCAGAAAACCAAGACTGCCAGCGTCAAAGATGGCGCCCGGCTACAGGCTCCGATCTAAGGCCCGGCCGGTAAAAGTGCCAGCACGACGCAGGGCGCGAGGGTTCTGGGAGATGTAGTTCCTCTATGAGGCGATGCCTAAGATGGCTGCTCCGGGTCACAGGGTCACGTGGGAGGGGAGGTGCTGGGGAGGGGAGTCCCTTCCTCTCCAGGGAATGCCTGGAAGCCGGCTTTCACAACGTTTTGTTTTTGTTTTTAAATCAAATGCGGTAATAAGCGGGAGGGCCGCAGGAACTGAATCTACCATTCAGTAAGCGCCCAGTTTATTCTTACCAAAGCATTTGGTTAATGAGTAAATCTCCCAAACCATGTATACATTTAATTTAGAAATACGCTACTTTTCCTAAGCATGCAATGTAGAAGGATTTGTTAGTTTTTTACTTGAAGAAGTGAAATTGGGCTTTAGGGACGTTTCTTTGATTTCTTGAAGCAAATTTGTGTATTGGAAAAGTAATTCATGCTCATGACAAAATTCCAGAGGGTTGCTTGGAGATCGCAATTAGCTGTCTCCTCCCTGCTTCATTATTAACATTATCCCGCACTTTCCCTTTGGAATGTTTTTACCTTTTCCCCGAGGCTACAAAAGTAATACGTGTGGCCGGGCGTGGTGGCTCACTCCTGCAATCCCAGCACTTTGGGAGACCGAGGCGGGCGGATCACGAGGTCAAGAGATCAAGACCACGCTTGCCAACCTGGTGAAACCCCATCTCTACTAAAGATACAAAAATTTGCTGGGCATGGTGGCTTGCGCCTGTAGTCCCAGCTACTTGGGAGGCTGAGGCAGGAGAATCTCTTGAACTCTGGAGGCGGAGGTTGCAGTGCGCCTAGACCACACCTGTGCTCTCCAGCCTGCTGACAAAGCGAGACTTCGTCAAAAAAAAAAAAAAAAAAAAAAAAAAGATAATACATGGAAGTGGTTTTTTAGAAACTTAAATAACAGAGAATATATAAAGTAGAATAGAAAGTTAAAATCTATTAATCTCATTCCTGAGAAATAGCTCTCGAACTCAGTATATATTCTTTCTGGCTTTTACAATGCAAACATACTTAAATATATTACACATGTAATAGGAGCCCAAGGTCTCCCTGGGGTAGCAGCTCAGCAGAACTCTAACTACCTGGCAAACATTTTACCTAACTTGGGTAAAGGATATAGTTTTGCTACTAAGAAAGGAAACATTTGTTGATAAAGCAGGTGGGACTCCAGGCACCTTTTATTTCCTCTTGTGCTGCTTCTTCCAGCTGCCAGCTCGGTGGTGTGAGAGTCCCAGGCAGCGCAAGACGAAATTTGTCAGAGCAGAGGGGTCCAGAGTCTCCTCCTATCTGGGCTTTTTATCTCCTTTCAAAGTGAAGAACCTTAGAATCTTAGCTCCAGCCTCCGCCTTCCATGACAATGCTCTGTGATTACCATGTCAACAAACCTAATAAGCAAGTTCCTCGTAGCCAATTTCTTCTTTTCGTTTTCTTTTTTTTTTTTTAAGACAGAGTCTCACTCTGTCACTCAAGCTGGAGTGCAGTGACACAATTTCGACTCACTGCAACCTCCACCTCCCGGGCTCAAGCGACTGTCCTGCCTCAGCCTCCCAAGTAGCTAAGACTACAGGCACCCGCCACCATGCGTGGCTAATTTTTTTTGTATTTTCAGTAGAGATGGGGTTAACCTGTATTGGCCAGGCTGGTCTCAAACTCCTGACCTTGTGATTTGCCCACCTCGGCCTCCCAAAGTGCTGGGATTACAGTGTGAGCCAACACGCCCGACTTGGTCTGTGTAACTCTTACTGGTAACCAATTTCTGTCTGTGCCACAACTAGGGTTTTTAAAATCTACCAGAGGGCTTGCCACATAGCTTAAGAGTTTTCCAACCTAGGGCTTTCCAAGATGCAGTCCTGGCCTGACTAGTGTGCTATGTATAGTTTATAGGTACATCATATTTCATTAAACTTTAAGTGTCATTAATTGTATGATACATTTTTATTTTACAAGCCTCTAGGAGGAAGAAAAACCAGCAACTGCCAATTAAACTCTGATCAGAGATCTTAAAATTGGAAAGGATGTACATCTTAGAATGAATGAAAATATGAAGAGGCTAAAACTACACATTGTTTTGCAATTTGTTTTTTTCACTTTACACTCTATCTTGGATATCTTTTTTTTTTTTTTTTTTTTTTTGAGACGGAGTTTCGCTCTTGTTACCCAGGCTGGAGTGCAATGGTGCGATCTCGGCTCACCGCAACCTCCGCCTCCCGGGCTCAGGCAATTCTCCTGCCTCAGCCTCCTGAGTAGCTGGGATTATAGGCACGCACCACCATGCCCAGCTAATGTTTTGTATTTTTAGTAGAGACGGGGTTTCACCATGTTGACCAGGATGGTCTCGATCTCTTGACCTCGTGATCCACCCGCCTCGGCCTCCCAAAGTGCTGGGATTACAGGCTTAAGCCACCGCGCCCGGCTTATCTTGAATATCTTTTAATGGTCATCGGCACTTAGAGGCCTACCACATTCTTTTTAACAGCTCCCACCCCGCTCACCGTAAGGCTCTTTTTAAAGTTTATTTCACCAGGCCCTTGTTGATGAATTTAATCATTTTTCAGTTTCTATTAGTATCTCTCAACAGGGGAAGGAAAAAAATAATAGAGTAATAAGGACATTCATTGAAGAGGGCAAGCTGGGCAGGGTGGCTCACACCTTTGGGAGGCCCAGGCTGGCAGATTGCTAGAGGTCAGGAGTTGAAGACCAGCCTGGCGAACATGGCAAAATCCTGTCTCTACTAAAAATACAAAAATTAGCCAGGTGTCGTGGCACATCCTGCAGTCCCAACTACTTGGGAGACACCCTGTCTCAAAAAAAAAAAAAAAAAAAAAAAAAGGAGGGCAGAAGGAAAAGCCTGAGGCTGTAGTTGGGAAACCCTCTGAGAGTCAGGGGAGTGCACATGCCAACCTCCCCCCATCTCCCACATATACACACAGAATTCTCAGGGGTGGGGCTGGGCTTGTCCTTTTTATGTTATAAGTGGGGGTAAAGTATCTAAATGATACCGGGCACAGTGGCTCACGCCTGTAATCACAGCACTTTGGGAGGCCAAGGTGGGCAGATCACGAGGTCAGCAGTTCAAGACCAACCTGACCAACATGGTGAAACCCTGTCTCTGCTAAAAAAAAAAAAAAAAAAAATATATATATATATATACATACACACACACTCATTTAAAAAATTAGCCGAGCGTGGTGGCGAGCGCGCCTGTAATCCCAGCTACTCAGGAGGCTGAGGCAGGAGAATCGCGTGAACCGGGGAGGCAGAGGTTGCAATGAGCCAAGATCATGCCACTGCACTCCAGCCTGGGCAACAGAGCAAGACTCCGTCTCAGAAAAAAAAAAAAAAAAACTTTGTGCTTGGGATGGTGGCTCATGACTATAATTTCAGTGCTTTGGGAGACTGAGGTCGGAAGATCACTTGAGTCCAGGAGTTTGATACTGGTCTGAGCAAGACAGTGAGACCTCATCTCTGCAAAAATGTAAATAAAACTTTGTGTCTCGCTAAAAAAAAAGAAAAAAAACAAAAAACAAAAAACTTTGTGCCACAGATATTAACAAACTCAAAAGAAAGTCATGATATTCTTACCAATAGCTGGGCATGGTGGCTCACACCTGCAATCCCAGGAGACTCGGGTGGGAGGTTACAGCGAGCTCTGATCACACCACTACACTCCATCCTGGGTGATGGAGTGATATTGTCTTTTTTTTTTTTTTTTAAAAAAAGAGATGGAGTTTCTCCATGTTGGCCAGGGTGTTCTCAAACTCCTGACCTCAGGTGATCCGCCCACCTCAGCCTCCTAAAGTGATGGGATTACAGGCGTGAGCCACCGTGCCTGGCGATACTGTCTTTTAAAGAAATAAATAAATTAGCTGGGCACGGTGGCTCACGCCTGTAATCCCAGCATTTCGGGAGGCCGAGGTGGGCAGATCACAAGGTGAGGAGTTCAAGACCAGCCTGGCCAACATGGTGAAACCCTGTGTCTACTAAAAATACACACACGCAAAAATTATCTTGGCATGGTGGTGCGCGCCTGTAATCCCAGTTACTCAGGAAGCTGAGGCAGGAGAATCACTTGAACCCAGGAGATGGAAGTTGCAATGAGCCAAGATCACACCACTGCACTCCAGGCTGCGCAACAGAGCAAGACTTGGTCTCAAAAAATAAATAAGTCGGGTGCGATGGCTCACGCCTGTAATTCCAGCACTTTGGGAGGCCGAGGTGGGAAGAACATAAGGTCAGGAGTTTGAGAGCAGCCTGGCCAACGTAGTGAAACCCTGTCTCTACTAAAAATACAAAAAACTAGCTGAACGTGGTAATGGGTGTCTGTAATGCCAACTACTTGGGAGACTGAGGCAGGAGAATCACTTGAACCCAGGTGTCGGAGGTTGCAGTGAGCTAAGAGCACCCCATTGCACTCCAGCCTGGCTGACAGTGTGAGACTCCATCTCAAATAAATAAATAAATAAATAAATTTACATATCGCGATAATCCTCTACGGTAGTTTTTTCTGCATATGTGGCTGCATATTCTTTGATGGCCTCTTCATGTGACAAAAATTTTGTAATATCTTCTATAAAGAGAATGAAAAGAGGCTGGGCACGGTGGCTCATGCCTGTAATCCCAGCACTTTGGGAGGCCACAGTGGGTGGATCACCTGAGGTCAGAAATTCAAGACCAGCCTGGCCAACATGGCAAAACCCTGTGTTTACTAAAAATACAAAAATTAGCCTGTAATCCCAGATACATGGGAGGCTAAGGCAGGAGACTCTCTTGAACCTGGGAGGCAGAGATTACAGTGAGCTGAGATTGTGCCGCTGCACTTCAGCCTGGGCGGCAGAGTGAGACTGAGTCAAAAAAATATATATATGTATATACAATTGCTGTCAAATTTGGTACAGCTTCTCTCAAGTTTCCTACATACATATAAGCATTAAGACTTTATTGAATTATTATTGAATTATTTAATACGCTCTTGACCAGGCAAGAGCTACCATTTTTACTAAATCTATTTATTTAGTAAATATAAAGAATCACCCCCAAATGTAGTGGTTTAAACCGACAAACATTTGTTATTTCATCTGTTTGTGGGTCAGGAATTCAGAAGCAGTTTGGCTGGGTGGTTCTGGCTCAGACTCTCTCAAGAGTTTGCAATCCAGTTGGCCAGGACTGCAGTCATCTGAAGGCTTGACTAGGGCTGGAAGATACATTTCCAAGTCAACTCGTATAGCTGTTGACAGAAGACGAGACCTCAGTTTCTCACCCTGTGGGCATCTTCATAAGGCTGCTCAGGATATAGGCAACGGGGTTCCCTCAGAGTGAATGACGAGAGAAAGATACTAAGACAGACACTGTAAACTGCAATGCCTTTTATGACCTAGCCTTGGAAATTACATACCAAGATTTCTTCTGTATTCTATTGATCACACAGATTAACACTGGCATAATGTGGGAGGGTAGTAAGCAAGGGCATGATAACAGGAGCCAGAGATCATTGAGTCTTTCTTGGAGTCTTGCTACCATTCCAGCTGTTAGTGATAACTGACTCTTCCATTTAAAATTTTACATGTGGCCGAGAACGCTGGTTCACGCTTGTAATCCTAGCACTTTGGGAGGTCGAGACAGGCAGACCACCTGAGGTCAGGGGTTCGAGAACAGCCTGGCCAGCATGCTGAAACCCTGTCTCTACTAAAAACACAAAAATTAGCCAGGCACAGTGGCGTGTGCCTGTAATCCCAGCTACCCAGGAGGCTGAGACAGGAGAGAATTGTTGGAACATGGGAGGCAGAGGCTGCAGGGAGCCAAGATCGCACCACTGCACTCCAGCCTGGGCAGCAGAGCAACACTCCATCTCAAAATAAATAAATAAGGCTGGGCGCGGTGGCTCACGCCTGTAATCCCAGCACTTTGGGAGGCCGAGGCGTGTGGATCACGAGGTCAAGAAATCGAGACTATCCTGGTCAACATGGTGAAACCCTGTCTCTACTAAAAATACAAAAAATCAGCTGGGCATGGTGGCGCGTGCCTGTAATCCCAGCTACTCAGGAGGCTGAGGCAGGAGAATTGCCTGAACCCAGGAGGCAGAGGTTGCGGTGAGCCGAGATCGCGCCATTGCACTCCAGCCTGGGTAACAAGAGCGAAACTCTGTCTCAAAAAATAAATAAATAAATAAATAAATAGGTCGGGCATGGGGGCTCACGCCTGTAATTTCAGCACTTTGGGAAACTGAGTCTGATGGATCACCTGAGGTCAGGAGTTCGAGACCAGCCTGACCAACGTGGTGAAATCTTGTCTCTACTAAAAATACAAAAATTATCTGGGTGTTGTAGTGCATGCCTATAATCCCAGCTACTCAGGATGCCGATACAGAAGAATCTCTTGAACCTGGGAGGAAGAGGTTGCCGTGAGCTGAGATCGTGCCATAGCACTGCAACCTGAGCAACAAGAGTGAAACTCCTTCTCAAAAATAAATAAATAAAATAAAATTTTAGATGTGTGGCCGGCCAGGTGCAGTGGCTCACACCTGTAATCCCAGCACTTTGGGAGGCCAAAGCAGGTGGATCACCTGAGGTCAGGATTTGGAGACCAGCTTGGCCAACATGGTGAAACCCCGTCTCTATTAAAAATACAAAAATCAGCCAGGTGTGGTGGTGGGCACCTGCAATCCCAGCTACTCAGGAGGCTGAGGCAGGTGAATCACTTGAACCCGGGAGGCAGAGACTGCAATGGGCCCAGGTCACGCCACTGCACTCCAGCCTGGGCAACAGAGCGAGACTCCATCTCAAAAGAAAAAAAATTTTAGGGGAGGAGACAGGAGGAGAAAAAAAATTTAGACAGGTGAAGAATTACAGACCAGCTTCTGGTGCTATACGTTTCCAACCTTGTCTCTCCTCCATGATTTACATTCTTCCAGTTCCAGATACTGTAGGGCAAGTTTACATCAAAAAGTGACCTCTGGCCCTACAACTTTGGGTCATAATGCCAGATAAGTCACTACAGTGGGTAATAGGGTTATTCTTGAAAACTATTTCTAGCCCCATAAAAGTGACCTTAAATCACGTAAATATAACCCAAAATGATTGCATCCCAACTCCCTTTTAGCAGGATCCCAAAATGCCCCGTAAGAAGGTACTAGAAAAAACAACTGAGTGAAAAGAAACAAGGCTCTTAATTATTGCCATTCAAATCTTACTTTTTCGAGCTTTATAATGACTGCGTTGCTAAGGCCCTGCCCAGGGCCCTGAAGGGAGCTTGTGAAAGAAAGGGTACCTGAAGGTTAAGCTTTGTTATTTGCATAGCAGATCCTACTCTCTTTGGGTGGTGGTAAAATGTGTTGACTCTCATATGATCTGGATTCAAATCCTGACCTAGCCTTCACCCAGAGGCTCTAGTCAGTCCTGTGGGCTCCAAAAGCTGAGGGTGGCCCTGTGTTTGTATTACTCTACATGAGAGATTGGAGTGGGAGAGGAACCACCATGTGAGAGGCTAGTCCCTTCCCCTGCGGTGTTCATCACTACTATCCATCACCTAGCCTCTTATTTTTTTTCTTTTTGAGATGGAGTTTTGCTCTTCTTTCCCAGGCTAGAGTGTAATGTCACAATCTCAGCTTACTGCAACCTCCGCCTCCCAGGTACAAGCAATTCTCCTTCCTCAGCCTCCCAAGTAGCTGGGATTACAGGCACCTGTCACCATGTCTGGCTAATTTTTTTGTATTTTTAGTAAAGATGAGGCTTCACCATACTGGCCAGGCTAGTCTTGAACTCCTGATCTCAGGTGATATGCCTGCCTCAGCCTCCCAAAGTGCTGGGATTACAGGCACAAGCCACTGGGCCCAGCCTCATCTTGCTTCTTTTTTTTTTTGAGACCAAGTTTTGCTTCTGTCACTTGGGCTGGAGTGCAAATGGTGTGATCTCGGCTCACCGCAACCTCCACCTCCCGGGTTCAAGCAGTTCTCCTGCCTCGGCCTCCCAAGTAGCTGGGATTATAGGCATGTGCCACCATGGCCGGCTAATTTTTTGTATTTTTAGTAGCGACGGGGTTTCTCCATGTTGGTCAGGCTGGTCTTAAACTCCTGACCGCAGGTGATCCGCCCACCTCAGCATCCCAAAGTGCTGGGATTACAGGGGTGAGCCACTGTGCCCGGCCTCAGCTTGCCTCTTTTGATCCCTGCCTTTGGGTCTCAGCTGTCTGACATGTGTGAGAAGACGGTGACTAACAGAGCATTCTAGCAAGAAGCCTTAGACACGAGTCACAAATAACCTACTAACTACAGATGACACAGTTTAAACTTCTTTCTCTGACTGATACCAGGATCTGAACTGGTGTCACTGAAATCAACCCTTCTAGGCCTGCCTTCTCCTTCTAGTGCTTCTGATGCTTCCTTATCCTGTTTTACTTCCTCACATAGGATTTTGTACTTTGTACAACAGGTCCTCGAGTAACACTGTTCCGTTCAACGTCATTTCATTACAATGATGATGAAGAAAAAAAATCAAAAACAGTTCCTGGCCGAGTAGACTCTGTGTGGAGTTGGCACATTTCCCCCATGTCTGTGGAAGTTTTCTCCAGGTACTCCAGTTTCTTCCCACATCTCAAAGATGTGCAAGTTAGGTGAACTGGTGTGCCTAAAAGATCCCAGTCTGAGTGAGCCTGGGTGTGTGTGAGTAGATGCTGTGATGGAATGGCAGCCTGTCCAGGTTTGGTTTTTGCTCCACTCCCTGAGCTGCTGGGATAGGCTTCAGCCACCAAGACCCTGAATTGGAATAATTGGGTAAATGATTAGCTTGTTCTTACTAATTTTTTTTTTTTTTTTTTTTTTGAGACAGAGTCTGGCTCTGTCACCCAGGCTGGTGTATAGTGGCATGTTCTTGGCTCACTGCAATCTCTGCCTCCTGGGTTCAAGCAATTCTACTGCCTCAGCCTCCTGAGTAGCTGGGATTTCAGGTGCCTGCCACCATGCCCAGCTAATTTTTAGTGGAGAGGGGTGTGATGGTTAATACTGAGTGTCAGCTTGATTGGATTGAAGGATACAAAGTATTGATCCTGGATATGTCTGTGAGGGTGTTGCCAAAGGAGATTAACATTTGAATGGGTGGGCTGGGAAAGGCAGACACACCCTTAATCTGGGTGGACACAATCTAATCAGCTGCCAGCATGGCTGGAATATAAGCAGGCAGAAAATGTGAAAAGAGAGACTACCTATATCTTTCTATATCTCCCAGCCTATATCTTTCTCCCATGCTGGATGCTTCCTGCCCTGGAACATTGGAATCCAAGTTCTTCAGTTTGGAACTCGGACTGGTTCTCCTTGCGCCTCAGCCAGCAAATGGCCTATTGTGGAACCTTGTGATGGTGTGCGTTAATAGTTGATAAACTCCCCTTTATATGTGTATTTACTCCATTATTTCTGTTTCTCTAGAGAACCCTGACTAATAACAGCGTTTCACCATGTTGGCCAAGGCTGGTCTCCAACTCCTGACCTCAAGTGATCCACTGGCCTGAGCCTCCCAAAGTGCTGGGATTACAGGCATGAGCCACTGCTCCCAGCCTACTAAACTTTCTTAAATGCAATGTTTTGGTCTTTATTTAGAAGTTTGAGCCTGGGCAACATAGCAAGACCCCATCTTTAAAAAAACAAAAAAAATGCAAAATTTAGTGGGACATGGTGGTGCACACCAGTCGCCTCAGCTATCTGGGAGGCTGAGGCAGGATGATGGCTTGAGCCCAGGAATTTGAGGGTGCAATAAGCTATGATCATGATACTACTATACTCCAGCCTTGGTAATAGAGACCCCATCTCTAAAAAATTAAAATTAAGGCCGGGCCCAGTGGCTCAAGCCTGTAATCGCAACGCTTTGGGAGGCCAAGGCAGGTAGATCACCTGAAGTCAGGAGTTCGAGACCAGCCTGGCCAACATGGTGAAACCCCATCTCTACTAAAAATACAAAAAATTATCCAGGTGTGGTGGCACACGCCTGTAATCCCAGCTACTTGGTAGGCTGAAGCAGAAGAATCGCTTAAAGCCAGGAGGTAGAGGTTGCAGGGAACTGAGATTTTGAGCCATTGCACTCCAGCCTGGGCAACAAGAGCAAAACTCTGTCTTGGGAAAAAAAAAAAAAAAAAAAAGAAAAAAAAAAAAAAGAAAAGAAGTTTGATGATTTTTTTGTGACCAGAACTATGCTGTAGAAACTCAACTTTTGTTTCTATCAGTTAGCCTATAGTAAAACTGATTTTGCTCTCGTTTCACTTGAGCTTTCCAAGAACGTATTGATAATATTAAATGAGAATTTACCGTATGTACCTGTTTTTTGTTTTTGTTTTTGAGATAGTCTTGCTATGTCACCAGGCTGGAATGCAGTGGCCTGATCCCAGCTCACTGCAGTCCCCACCTCCCAGGTTCAAGCAATTCTCCTGCCTCAGCCCACCAATTAGCTGGGATTACAGGTGCCTGCCACCATGCCCAGCTAATTTTGGCCTTTTTTTTTTGAGATGGAATTTTGCTCTTTTTGCCCAGACTGGAGTGCAATCTTGGCTCACTGTAACCTCCACCTCCCTGGTTCAAAGCTATTCTCCTGCCTCAGCCTCCCAAATAGCTGAGATTACGGGCATGTACCACCATGCCCGCTAATTTCTTTTATATTTAGTAGAAATGGGGTTTTACCATGTTGGCCAGGCTGGTCTCAAACTCCTGACCTCAGATGATCCACCCACCTCGGCCTCTCAAAGTGCTGGGATTATAGGCGTGAGCCACTGCGCCTGGCTTTTTTTTTTTTTCTTGAGATGGAGTTTCGCTCTTGTTGCCCAGGCTGGAGTGCAATGTTGTGATCTTGGCTCACTGCAACCTCTGCCTTCCGGGTTCAAGCGATTCTCCTGCCTCAGCCTCCCAAGTAGCTGGGATTACAGGCATGAGCCACCATGCCTGGCTAATTTTGTATTTTTAGTAAAGATGGGTTATTTTTACTATAGATGGGGTTTCTCCATGTTGGTCAGTCTGGTCTCGAATTCCCGACCTCGGGTAATGTGCCCACCTCAGCCTCCCAAGGGCTGGGATTACAGGCATAAGCCACTGTGCCCGGCCCTGTATTTAGTTTTAGAATGGGGTGTCTTATTTTGTTTTGGTTGCTATTGCAGAATACTACAGACTGGGTAATTTATTATTTTTTTTTCTTTTTTTTTTTTAATTTCTTTTTTTAAAGACAGAGTTTCACCATGTGGGCCAGGCTGGTCTTGAACTCCTGACCTCAGGTGATCCACCTGCCTCAGCCTCCCAAAGTGCTGAGATTACAGGCGTGAGCCACCGCGCCCAGTGACTGGGTAATTTATAAATAAAAGAATTTTAAGGCTGGGCGAGGCTCATGCCTGTAATCCTAGCACTTTAGGAAGCCGAAGTGGGCAGATCATGAGGTCAGGAGATCAAGACCATCCTGGCTAACACAGTAAAACCCTGTCTCTACTAAAAATACAAAAAATTAGCCGAGCATGCTAGCACATGCCTGTAGTTCCAGCTACTGGGAGGCTGAGGCAGGAGAATCACTTGAACCTGGGAAGCAGTCGTTGTAGTGAGCCAAGATCACGCCACTGCATTCCGGCCTGGGTGAGTAAGAATCGCCTAAAAAAAAAAAAAAAAAACGGGAAGAAAAAACAAAGAAAAGAAGTTTATTTGGGTCACAGTTTTGGAGTCTGAGAAGTCCAAGAACTTGGCACCAGCATCTGGTGAGGCTTATCTCATAGCAAAGGGCGAAAGGCTGAAGTGAGCCTGTGAGAGAAAAAGCACCAGGACAGACTCCTTTTATAACAGCCTTCTCTGGAGACAACTCTGCTCTGGAGGCAACTGACCCACTCCAGAGATGAGAATATTAATCCATTCATGAGCACTTCATCTTCCTCACCCAGCCACCTCATATTTGGCTCCACCTTCCACAAGTCCTGTTGCATTGAAAAGAAAGTTTCCTCCTGAAACTATCTAGGGGGGGAAAAAAGAGAGAGAAGGCCGGGTGTGGTGGTTCACGCCTATAATCCCAGCACTTTGGGAGGCCGAGGCAGGAGGATCACGAGTTCAGAAGATCGAGACCATCCTGGCCAACATGGTGAAACCCCATCTTTAAAAAAAAAAAAAGAGAGTGAGAGAGAAAATTAAGTTTCCAACACATCAATTTGGGGAACATATTCAAATACTAACATGGGATAACCATGGTTTTGATGGATGACAGGTTAGTTAAGAGAAAGGGCAGACATGGTTCTCATTATCATCCTCTACCTATACTGCGTGATATGCTAGGCAATGTGGGGAATCCCAAATAGACAAAATACGTGTTCCCTGCCTTTTGGAACTTAGAGTTTTTCAAAGTTATGAAAAATATAAAGATCAATGGTTACCAGGAAGCATATGCCAAGTGTCAAGCCTTATTTTAGACCTTGGGTTACAAACTCAGATGTGTAAATGAGTCAGTCCCGTTACATACTGCAATCTATCCTGGGTGACAGAGCAAAACTCTGTCTCAAAAAAAAAATAATAATAATAAAAAGAAACAAAGAAAATTAAAAAGCCAGGCAGGGATGCTCACGCATATAATCCCAACACTTTGGGAGACTGAGGCAGGAGGATCACGAGGTCAGGAGTTCGAGACCAGCCTGTCCAGCATGGTGAAACCCCGTCTCTACTAAAAATATAAAACATTAGCTGGGCATGGTGGCGAGTGCCTGTAATTCCAGCTACTCAGGAGGCTGAGGCAGGAGAACTGCTTGAAGCCGGCAGTCGGAGGTTGCCGTGAGCCGAGATCGCGCCACTGCACGCCAACCTGGGCAACAGAGCAAGACTCCGTCTAAAAAAATAAAAGAGGTAATGCAGTCCCTGTGTTGCTATATCTTCTGATTTTTCAAGAAAAGCTAAGAATTCAGATTTTTAGTGAATGTTTCTGATCTGTAAATTTAGCAGCTAATTCAAACAGAACAACAAAATAATCATTTTGTAGGCATATGCACCCTTCAGTTCTAGCATTTAGAAAAAAGGATGCAGTCATTGGAAACTGGTGATTCAGGAAGTACTTTCTGAAGCAGGTGAGACTTGAGTTTCATTTTATTTATTTGTTTGTTTATTTATTTATTTATTTATTTTTTTGAGACTGAGTTTTGCTCTTGTTACCCAGGCTGGAGTGCAATGGCGCGATCTCGGCTCACCGCAACCTCCGCCTCCTGGGCTCAGGCAATTCTCCTGCCTCAGCCTCCTGAGTAGCTGGGATTATAGGCACGCGCCACCATGCCCAGCTAATGTTTTGTATTTTTAGTAGAGACGGGGTTTCACCATGTTGACCAGGATGGTCTCGATCTCTTGACCTCGTGATCCACCCGCCTCGGCCTCCCAAAGTGCTGGGATTACAGGCTTGAGCCACCGCGCCCTGCCAGCCTCAACCTCTTGAGCCCAAGTGATCCTCCCACCTCAGCCTCCTGAGTGGCTGGGACTACAGGTGCACACCACCATATCTGACTACTTTTTTAAAAATACACCATGCTGCTCAGGCTTGTCACAAACTCCTGGCCTCAAGCAGTCCACCTGCTTTGGCCTCCCAAAGTGTTGGGATTACAAACATGAGCTACCATGCCTGGCTGTTTTAAACAATTTCTAAGTGAAAGCAAGCAAGCAGGAGAGGCTATATTAATATCAGATAAATAGACTTCAGAACAAGGAATATTACCAGCAATAAAGAGGGGCATTAAGTAATGACAAAGGAGTCAATTCACCAGGAAGGCATTAGCAATCCTAAATACACATGCAACTAACAATAGAGCTTCAAAACCCATGAAGGTAAGGCAGGTAGAACTGTTTTTTC
This sequence comes from Sapajus apella, assembly GCF_009761245.1. Classification (NCBI taxonomy): domain Eukaryota; kingdom Metazoa; phylum Chordata; class Mammalia; order Primates; family Cebidae; genus Sapajus; species Sapajus apella. Next base: position 7,384,516 of record NW_022436962.1, on the reverse strand, counting down.
TTTCTTTTTCTTTTTTATTTAAGACGGGGTTTCACCATGTTGGTCAGGCTGGTCTTGAACTCCCAACCTCAGGTGATCCGCCCGCCTTGGCCTCCAAAGTGCTTGGATTACAGGCGTGAGCCACCACGCACGGCCAAGCAGGTAGAACTGAAAGGAAAAACAGAGAAATCCACAATTATATCTGAATGCATCAGCATTCTTCTCTGAGTGATTGATAGAACAAGTGGATGGAAAATCAGTAAGAATATGGACGACCTGAACAACAAACACTGTCAACCAACTTGACTTCACTGACATTTTCAAAGCCTTTTGCTCAACAGCAGTTGACTATGCATTCTTTTCATGTGAAATCCCACAAAATTTAAACAAACTTGGAGCATTATGTCTTGACCTGAGATTGCCAAGAATGGGCTTCCACCTCTTACAGAATCAGTTTTTGGGAACACCTGGGTCAAACTCAAACTTTGTCAGAGATTCTCTGCTTCTGAGTGCAGCTTACTTTTGGACCTAGCATTTATTTAGCCACATGGAGACCTCCCTGATGTGTCTGCCTGCTGTCTCCCTGAGCACTGATGGCTTTACATGGCTGGCTTCTGCTTTGATGTTTGCTATGAGCCTCAGGGAAGAAACATCTTCCTTAAATGAATGCCATATCTGATACATAATATAAATCAGTTTATCTGGCCATGCACAGTGGCTCATGCCTGTAATCCCACCACTTTGGGAGGCCAAGGCGGGCGGATCACTTGAGGCCAGGAATTTGAGACCAGCCTGGCCAACATGGTGAAACCTTGTCTCTACTACAAATGGTATGTTAGCTGGGTGTGGTGGTGGGCGCCTGTAATCACAGCTACTCGGGAGGCTGAGGTAGGAAAATCGCTTGAACCTGAGAAGCAGAGGTTGTAGTAAGCCGAGATTGCACCACTGCACTCCAGCCTGGGTGACAAGAGCAAGACCCTGTCTTTAAAAAAAAAAAAAAAAAAAAGGAATTAGCTTATCAAGAAACCAGCAAATGTTTTAGGCCCAACGGCCTTTTTTCTACTTCTTTGTTTCTTCTTTAAAAACCTAGATTTGTGTGCATGCCTACATATGCTCATACCTTTTTACTTCTCTGAATCTTACAACAGGGCTTCAGATATTATCATGTTCTTCTATCATCAGACATATTAAATTATGTCTTTGTAGTAGATAAAGATGTTCACATCCTAATCCCTGAAACCCGTAACTATGTTACCTTGCATGGAAAAAAAAAAAAAAAAAAAAAAACTTTGCAAGGCCAGGTAGAGTGGCTCATGCCTGTAATCCCAGCACTTTGGGAGGCTGAGGCAGGCGGATCACCTGAGGTAGGAGTGTTAGACCATTCTGGCCAACATGGTGAAATCCTATCTCCACTAAAAATACAAAAATTAGCCAGGCATGGTGGCATGTGCTTGTAATCCTAGCTACTCGGGAGGCTGAGGTGGGAGAATCGCTTGAACCCAGGAGGCAGAGGTTACAGTGAGCCAAGATTGAGCCACTGCACTCCAGCCTGGTTGACAAGAGTGAGACTGTCTCAAAGAAAAAAAAACAAACTTTGCAGAGATGATTAAAGGTCTTGAGATAAGAACATTATCCTGGATATCAGAGTGGACCCAGTACAATCAGAAGCATTCTTACAAGAAGGGGGTAAGACGGTGAGTGTCAAAAGGAGAGGTTGGACTGTGTGCTCTGAAGATGGAAGGGGCCATGAGCCATGGAATGCAGGCACGTTTTAGAAGCTGGTGAAGGCAAAAAAATGGATTCTCCCTTGGAGCCTTCAGAAGGAAACACAGCCTACTCAGAATTTGGTTTTAGCTCTGTTAAGCTCATTTCAGACATCTGACTTCCAGAACAGTGAGCTAATAAGTTTGTGGGTTTTTGTTTGTTTGTTTTGAGACAGTCTCACTCTGTTGCCCAGGATGGAGTGCAGTGGTGCAACCCCTGCCTCCCAGGTTAAAGCAATTCTCCTGCCTCAGCCTCCCAAGTAGCTGGGACTGTAGGCGCGTGCTATCATGCTAGACTAATTTTTTGTATTTGTAGTAGAGATGGGGTTTCACCATGGTGGCCAGGCTGGTCTCAAACTCCTGACCTCAAGTGATCCGCCAGCCTCAGCCTCCCAAAGTTCTGGGATTATAGGCATGAGCCACTGCACCCCCCCAATTTGTGTTGGTTTAAGCCACCAAGTTTGGGTAATGTATTACATCAGCAGTAGAAAACTAATACAGCAGTCAAATTTATCCATCTTTCTTTCTTTCTTTTTGTTGATACCAAGTTTCACTCTTGTTGCCCCCAGGCTGGAGTGCAATGGCGCGATCTCAGCTCAATGAAACCTCTGCCTCCCAGGTTCAAGCGATTCTCCTGCCTCAGCCTCCTGAGTAGCTGGGGTTACAGGCATGCACCACCATGCCTGGCTAATTTTGTATTTTTAGTAGAGACGGCGTTTCACCATGTTGGCCAGGCTGGTCTCAAACTCCCGACCTCAGGCAATCTGCCCACCTCGGTGTCCCAAAGTGCTGGGATTACAAGCATGAGCCACTGCGCCCGGCCTCTTTTTTTTTTTTTTTTTGAGGCAGGGTCTTACTCTGTCATCTAGTCTGGAGTGCATGGTGAGATGTGGCTCACTGCAACTTCTACCTCCCCGGATAAAGGGATCCTCCCACCTTACCCTCCAGAGTAGATGGGACCACAGGTGCATACCACCAGGCCTGGAAATTTTTTGTATTTTTTGTAGAGACGAGGTTTTGCCGTGTTGCCCAGGCTGGTCTCAAACTCCTGGACTGAAGTAATCCTTCAGCCTTGGTCTCCCAAAGTGCTGGGATTATAGGAGTGAACCATCGCATCTGGCCCCATCTGTCTTTTTTTTTTTGACGGAGTTTCACTCATGTTACCCAGGCTGGAGTGCAATGGTGCGATCTCGGCTCACCGCAACCTCCGCCTCCTGGGTTCAGGCAATTCTCCTGCCTCAGCCTCCTGAGTAGCTGGGACTACAGGCACGCGCTACCATGCCCAGCTAATTTTTTGTAGTTTTAGTAGAGACGGGGTTTCACCATGTTGACCAGGATGGTCTCGATCTCTTGACCTCGTGATCCACCCGCCTCGGCCTCCCAAAGTGCTGGGATTACAGGCTTGAGCCACCGCTCCCGGGCCCATCTGTCTTTTTATAGTTGTCTAGATTTGAGTACTTGTACACAAATAACGTTACCACTCTGAGATTATAAAACTTTTCCCCAGTCTTTTTTCGGAACTGCCATAGTTTTAGATTGTATTATTTTAATAGATTTACTAATTGAAGGAATTAGTCAGAAGTCCACATCTTGCACTGATAGCATAACAGAAAGGACACATGGATAGAAAGATTATTGTCTATTTGACCTTTGGACTGGGGCCCTGTCTTTCCCTGCATGAGTCTGATAGCATGGATGGGGATGGCTGCTTACCATCCATGAAGCTGACATTCAAGATTGCAAAACTTAGGCTTGGGGCACAGTGTGCTGGGGAGAGTGAAGGAGAGAGAGCAAGAGCTCTTTCTGTGAGAAAGGACGTGTTTTCCTCATTTGGAGTAGAGTTGGGACATCCACATTCCTGAAAAGAGACTCAGATAAGCACATAAGCATGAGGGCAAGGAGGACAGGCCCATAGGCCCAGGGCTGGCTGCGTTATGTGTGGGGCCCAGTGCAAACTGAAAATGTGGAACCACTTGTTGACAAAAGAGAAAAAAAACTACTGTTGCGTGGGCATGGTGGCTCACGCCTGTAATCCCAGCACTGTGGGAGGCTAAGACAGGGAGATCACCTGAGGTCAGGTGTTTGAGACCAGCCTGGCCAACATGGTGAAACCTCTCCTCTACTAAAAACACGAACATTAGCTGGGCATGGTGGCACATGCCTGTAATCCCAGCTACTCAGGAGGCTGAGGCAGGAGAATTGCTTGAACCCAGGAGGCAGAGGCTGCAATGAACCGAGATCGTGCCATTGTACTCCAGCCTGAGTGACACAGCAAGATTCCGTCTCAAAAAAAAAAAAAAGCCTTTAAAGTTGCTAGAATATAAAGCTTTCCCCTTTCTTCTAGTCCAGGCTTGTTCAACCCACAGCCCATGTAGCCCAGGATGGCTTTGAATGTAGCCCAACAGAAACTCAAATTCACAAACTTTTTCAAAACATGAGTTTTTGCGATTTTTTTTTTTTTAGCTCCTGAGCTATCATTGGTGTTAGCATATTTTATGTGTGGCCCAGGACAATTATTCTTCTTTCAGTGTGGCCTAGGAAGCCAAAAGATTGGACACCCCTATATCCAGTTTTTCTTGACATGGTGTTTTTAATTTACTATTTAATGCCATTCTAAGTAAAGAGAATAACATCTAACATAGTTAGCATGGTTTCATCTTTATATTGTGCAATCCCAGCTTTATGGTTTTTTTTTGAGACAGAGTTTCACTCTTGTTGCTCTGGCTGGAGGGCAATGGTGCAATCTTGGCTCACAGCAACCTCCACCCCCTGGGTTCAAGTGATTCTCTTGCCTCAGCCTCCCAAGTAGCTGGGATTACAGGCACCTGCCACCAAGCCTGGCTAATTTTTGTATTTTTAGTAGATAAAGGGTTTCACTATGTTGGTCAGGCTGGTCTCGAACTCCTGACCTCGTGATCTGCCCACCTTGGCCTCCCAAAATGCTGGGATTACAAGCATGAGCCACTGCGCCTGGCCTAATGCCTGCTTTATATGCAAATATAACAGCATTTAACTCGTGGAATTACCAAAATAACACAATTTTTTATTTTGTACTTTGTAAATGCATACATGCAGTCGATCTTCACTATTTGTAGATTCCATATATGTGAATTTGCTTACTTGCTAGCATTTATTTATAACCCCCACATCAATACTCTTAGTGCTTTGGGTTATTCATGGTCAGGTGCATGTGCAGTGTAGGAAAATGCTGAGTCAGCTCATGTGCGCATTCCTACCCAAGAGTAAACAGGCAAAGCTCTGCTTTCCGTTTCAGCTGTCATGCTATAAACAATCTCTTTTGCAGCCCATGCAGTGCCACACTTGTTGCATTTTGTGTTTTTTTCCTTGGTGGTTTCAGAGTTTCATATGGCCCCTAAGGATGGGGCTGAAGTGCTGTCTGGCGTACCTAAGTGCAAGGGGGTTTAATGTGCCTTATGCAAAAATATGTGTGTTAGCTAAGCTTCGTGCAGGTGTGAGTTATAATGCCGTGAGTTGTGAGTGCACTGCTAGTGAACAAACAATATATATTAAATAAGGTATGCTACATTGTGTCTTTAAACAGACACACACATAAAACAAGGTATATATTGATCAACCGATGACAAAGTTGTGACCAGAGCTGACAGAAACCCAAACCTGCATTTTTCCTGGATGTGTTTCACTAATTTAGTGTTGTTGGTGATTTTATAGAACATAACTACTGCGGATAACGAGAATGAACTGTATTTGATTATTACCAGAATAGTGGGAGTGTTGCTCACGACTGACTGAACTTTTTTTTACCCCACTTCTTGACACTTCATGCATATTTTACCAACACTGTCCACCTTCCACTTGCTGATGAGTGAAGGGAGACCCACGGGAAATAGAACTGTGGGCTAGCCTTTTGTTCTCTTTTCTGCCATGCTATTATTTATTTTCAGCATAAGCGGTTAACTAATACAGGCAAGTAACACAGTAGAAAGCATACAATAGGTCTTCTCAGTCATTTGTGTTTCTTAGAACACCCATTGGCCAGCCCGGTGGCTCATACCTGTAATCCCAGCACTTTGGGAGGCACTTTGGGAAGCCAAGGTGGGCGGATTACCTCAGGTCAGGAGTTTGAGACCAGCCTGGGCAACATAGTGAAACCCCATCTCTACAAAAAAAAAAAAAAAAAAAAAAAAAAAAAAATACAAAAATTAGCTGGGTGTGGTGGTGCATGCCTGTAGTCCCAGCTACTTGAAAGACTGAGGTGGGAGGATGACTCAAACCCAGGAGATGAAGGTTGCAGTGAGCTGAGATCTTACCACTGTACTCCAGCCTGGGTGACAGAGCGACACCCTCTCTCAAAAAAAAAAAAAAAAAAAAAAAAGGCACAGTGGCTCACGCCTTTAATCCCAGCACTTTGGGAGGCAGAGGCCGGCAGATCACTTGAGGTCAGGAGTTCAAGACCAGCCTGGCCAACCATGGCGAAAATGTATCTGCTAAAAACACAAAAATTAACTGGGCGTGGTGGCATGTGTCAGTCATCCCAACTACCAGGAGGCTGAGGCAGAATTGCTTGAACCTGGGAGGTGGAGGTTGCAGTGAGCCGAGATTGCGCCTCTGCACTCTAACCTGGGTGACAGAGCGAGACTACATTTGTACAAAAAAAAAAAAAAGAAGCCGTCAGTGGGTGTTTTTTTTTGTTTATTTGCTTTCTTCTTTCTTTTCTTTTTTTGAGACAAGGCCTCACTCTTCAGCCGCGATCTTGGCTCACTGCAACCTCTGCCTCCTGGGTTCAAGTGATCCCCCCTCCTTAGTCTCCCAAGTAGTTGGGACTGCGGGCGCCTGCCACCACACCCGGCTAATTTTTTATTTATTTTTTTATTTTTAGTACAGATGGTGTTTTACCATGTTGCCCAGGATGGTCTCGAACTCCTGGGTTCCAGCCATCTAACCACCTCAGTCTGGGATTACAGGCCTACACCATTGTACCTGGCCGCCATCGACATCAGCCCCCATCGACGTCTTTCTGTGTTCAAAGTTCTGTTTTGTTTGGTTTTTAAATTTCTGTTCTGACACTTCCTAGCAGGCTCTGGTTTCAACTAAAAACATGGCCTCAGGGATTGTTGGTGTCCTTGCTTACTCAGTTGTAGACACAACATGCTTACCTTGTACCTCTTACCAGAAAGGGGTCTTGATCCAGACCCCAGGAGAGGATTCTTGGATGTGGTGCAAGAAAGAATTAGGGATGAATCCACAGAGCAAAGTGAAAGCAAGTTTATTAAGAAAGTAAAGGAATAGGCCAGGTGTGGTGACTTATGCCTTTAATCGAAGCACTTTGAGAGGCCGAGGTAGGTGGATCACTTGAACTAAGGAGTTTGAAACCAGCCTGGCCAACATGGCAAAACCCTGCCTCTACTAAAAATACAAAAAGAAAAAAAAAGCTGGGTATGGTGGCATGCACCTGTAGTCCCAGCTACTTGGAAGGCTGAGGTGGGAGGATCACTTGAGCCCAGGGAGATTGAGGCTGCAGTGAGCCATGATAGCACCACTGCACTCCAGCCTGGGGACAGAGCGAGAACCTGTCTCCAAAGGGAAAAAAAAAAAAGAGGAAAGTAAAGGAATAAAGGGGTGGCTACTCCATAGACAGAGCACCTCTGAAGGGAAGTGGTTGGCTGTTTTCATGGTTGTTTTTTGTTTTAGAGTCTTGCTCTGTTGCCCTGGCTGGAGTGCAATGGTGCAATTCCAGCTCACTGCTAACTGCACCTCCTGAATTCAAGGATTCTCTTGCCTCAGCCTCCTGAGTAGCTGGGATTACAAGTGTGTGCCACCACACCTGGCTAATTTTTCTATTTTAGTAAAGATGGGGTTTCTCCATGTTGGCCAGGATGGGGTTTCTCCATGTTGGCCAGGCTGGTCTCAAACTCCTGACCTCAAGTAATCTGCCTGCCTCAACCTCCCAAAGTGCTGGGATTGCAGGCATGAGCTACCACACCTTTGACCTTTCTTGGTTATTTATTTATCGTATGCTAAACAAAGGGTGGACTATTCATTAGTTTACTGGGAAAGGGGTGGGGATTTCCCAAAACTGAAGGTTCCTTGTCCTTTTAGACCATAGAGTGTAACTTCTAGACATTGCCGACATTGCCATGGCTTTTTTTTTTTTTTTTTTTTTTTTGAGACGGAGTTTCACTCTTGTTACCCAGGCTGGAGTGCAATGGCGCGATCTCGGCTCACGGCAACCTCCGCCTCCTGGGTTCAGGCAATTCTCCTGCCTCAGCCTCCTGAGTAGCTGGGATTCAGGCATGCACCACCATGCCCAGCTAATTTTTTGTATTTTTTTTTTAGTAGAGACGGGGTTTCACCATGTTGACTAGGATGGTCTCGATCTCTTGACCTCATGATCCACCCACCTCAGCCTCCCAAAGTGCTGGGATTACAGGCGTGAGCTGGTAGGAGTACCAAAGTGCTGGTAGGAGTGTCTTTTAGCACGCTGATGTATTCTAATGAGCATAGAATGAACAATGAGGACGACTAGGGGTCACTGTCATCGCCATCTGGGTTTTGATGGGTTTTGGCTGGCTTCTGTATCACATTCTGTTTTATCAGTGAGGTCTTTGTTACCTGTAGCTTGTCCCAACTTCCTATCTAATCCTGTGACTAAGGATGTCTAACCCATGGGGCGAGGTGGCTCACACCTGTGATCCCAACACTTTGGGAGCCTGAGGTGGGTGGATCACTTAAGGTCAGGAGTTCAAGACCACCCTGGCCAACATGGTGAAACCCCATCTCTACTAAATATATAAAAAATTATCTGGGTGTGGTGGTGGGCACCTGCAGTCCTAGCTACTTGGGAGGCTGAGGCAGGAGAATCACTTGAACCCAGCAGGCAGAGGTTGCAATGAACCAAGATTGTGCCACTGCACTCTAGTCTGGATGACAGAGCTAGACTCCATCTCATTAAAAAAAAAAAAAAAAAGAATGTCTAACCTCCTGGGAATGCAGCCCAGCAGGTCTCAGCCTCATTTTACCTGGCTGCCATTCAAGATGGAATCGCTCTGGTCCCAGTGCCTCTGACATACCCACTCTGAATCTTGCTGAACTTCCATGAAAGGTGGGTCTGCCAGAATTCTCTACTCATAGGCACCGCAAACACTGTATATAAATGGAAAGCAAAGAAAGCAATGAATGACGAACATGCATGTTGTGGGTGTCTTCTCTTCCCATGTGCGTTCTCCGTTGTCCCAACAGACTTGATTCACAAAACATGAGTTCAAAGATAAGAATTTCTTTTTTTTTTTTTTTTTTTTTTGAGACGGAGTTTTGCCCTGTCGCCCAGGCTGGAGTGCAGTGATGCAATCTGGGCTCATTGCAATCTCTACCTCCCAGGTCTAAGCGATTCTTCTGCCTCAGCCTCCCAAGTAGCTGGGATTACAGGTGCCCACCACCATGCCTGGCTAATTTTTGTATTTTTAGTAGAGACTTTTCACTATGTTGGCCAGACTGATCTCGAACTCCTGACCTTGTGATATGCCCACCTCAGCCTCCCAAAGTGCTAGGATTACAGGCGTGAGCCACCGTGCCTGGCCTAAGGATTTCTTTTGAAGGTAAGAATTTCAGACCGGGTGCAGTGGCTCACTCCTGTAATCCCAGCACTTTGGGAGGCTGAGGTGGGCATATCACAAGGTCAGGAGTTCGAGATCAGTCTGGCCAATATGGTGAAACCCTGTCTCTACTAAAAATACAAAAATTAGCCAGGCACAGTGGCATGTGCCTATAATCCCAACTACTCGGGAAGCTGAGACAGGAGAATCGCTTGAACCCAGGAGGTAGAGGTTGTAGTGAGCCAAGATCGTGCCATTGCACTCCAGCCTGGGTGACAGAGCAAGACTCTGCATCAAAAAAAAGAAGAAAGTAAGAATTTCAAGGCGGCAACAGCACATTAAACCAAGTGCAGGGCCCTTCTGAGTGCCAGGCCCTGTGCAGCTGCTCAGGCAGCACACCCAGGAAGCTGGCCCTGCGTGGGAAATTGCACTTTTGTGAAGGGCCTCAGGTTCCTTTCATTTCCCCTGGAGAGTCAAAGAAGCATCGGAGATAGGAAGAAAAGGTTAGAGTTTTCTGGCTATGTTGTCATATTCTTCTGAAATGATCCTAACCTTTCAGGGTAGAAACAGACATCTACCTTCCCAGTCTGGAGTTGGGAATGCTGAAGGAAATGATTAGCAGGAGGAAAGGGAAGCCTGTTTACTTCCATTTCCCTCTAACTTCAGGAGAGCAGGACACCGGCTTATTGACTGAAAGTTTCTGGAAATATTTGCAAGTCAGTATAGGCCTTCAGCCCACAGGAAACCCAGAAGTGATGATAAAGCCTGTTACAGCAAGGGGATGCTTGGCTGGGCGTGATGGCTTGCGCCTGTAATCCCGGCACTTTGGGAGGCCGACGTGGGTGGATCATCTGAGGACAGGAGTTCAAGACCAGCCTGGCCATCATGGTGAAACCCCATCTTTAAAAAAAAAAAAGTAAGGGGATGCTGAAGGACAGATGCCAGAGGGACTGCAACACCTCATCTACTCTCCGTTAGAGGACAGGGGCTTCTAGAGGGAAGGAGGTAACTTAGCAAACCTCTGTATTTTCTACTAAACAGTATCCCGGTGGAAGACACAATCAATATAATATAGGTCTGAATAATTGATTAACTTTATTTAACCAATGGAGGACTCAAAATGGGTTAGTTATCTTTGTTTGTTTGTTTGAGGCAGTCTTGCTGTCTCCCAGGCCGCGGTGGCAAGAATACAGCTCACTACAGCCTCGACCTCTTGGGCTTAAGCAGCCCTCCCACCTCAGCCTCCCAAGTAGCTGGGACTACAGGCAAGCACCATCATGTCCAGCTAATTTTTGTATTTTTTGTAGAGATGGGGTTTTACTATGTTGCCCAGGCTGGTCTTGAACCCCTGGGCTTAAGCCATCTGCCTGCCTTGGCCTCCCAAAGAGCTGGCATTGCAGGCATGAGCCATTGTGCCTGGCCTTGGTTATCTTTATATCTAGTTTTTCATCCTGTCCTAATCTTGAAAAACTTCCTCATATTTAGCATTATTGAGTGTATGAGATAAGACAATTAGTCAAAATTTCCTGGCAACTAATGTGAGAAAACAAAACCATAAATGGAAAGAAAAAAATTAACATTCAATAAAAATTTTTTTCATTGACTCATTTGCAAAAAATTCTTAGAACAAGAAATAAACAGAAAATCTACCTGAGACAATCTACAATGCATTAATCATTCTTGATTTGGGAGAATATGTAAGTGTGACTGGCTGATTGAGGTATCCAGATTGTTGATGTCTAAACAAGAGCTGGCTTAGGGCCAGGTGCAGTGGCTCACTCCTGCAATCCCAGCACTTTGGGAGGCCGAGGCAGGTGGATCACGAGGTCAGGAGGTCCAGACCATCCTGGCCAACATGGTGAAACCCCTTCTCTACTAAAAATACAAAATTAGCCAGTGTGGTGGCAGGTGCCTATAATCTCAGCTACTTGGGAGGCTGAGGCAGCAGATCACTTGAACCTGGGAGATGAAGGTTGCAGTGAGCTAAGATCATGCCCTTGCACTTCGGCCTGGGCAACAAGACCGAAACTCCATCTCGAAAAAAAAAAAAACAAGAGCTGGTTTAGTTTATCCCAGGACCTGCCCCCAACAGTCCCTCCCATCCATACTGGGTGACAGCTATCGTCACAACTTCTAATTTAGATCTCATAACTTTTCATCCTCTCTTAGTTATGAGAATTCTCTCATGCCAATATTTAAGATTTTGTTCAGTTCATTTAAGCTTTATTCTCACATATGAGACAAACTTTTCCTTACGTGACTGTGGGGCTGTCCTTTCTCTGTGATTGCTGCTGCCCTGGCTAACCCTGCTTGGCCATCAGCACCAGACTGTCATGGTGTCCTCTCTGTGGCATGAATTTAAATGCTGGCCACTTGGTGGTGTAATGGTCTGTTTTCACTCACAACACTTCTGACACCAAATGTATGGGGATTTTTGACCAGTTTTCTGACCAGTTTTCCAGCTCTCTGGACACCAGTTGAGTGTCCTACAACTGAATTCTTATACTAACCTGTCTCTCCTTATCTACAGTAGATTGACTGACTTAAGCCAAATGTGCATTTCAAGTAGTTTCAGAATTGCTAACCCATACTTCTGTTGAGATCAAATTTACCAACCAGAGTGCAGTTTTTTTTTTTTTTTTGAGACAGAGTCTTACTCTGTCGCCCAGGCTGGAGTATAATGGCACAATCTCGGCTCACTGCAACCTCCACCTCCCGGGTTCAAGTGATTCTCCTGCCTCAGCCTCCCGAGTACCTGGGATTACAGGAGCCTGCCACCACACCCAGCTAATTTTTGTATTTTTAGTAGAGATGGGGTTTCACCATGTTAGGCTGGTCTCGGACTCCTGACTTCGTGATCCGTCTGCCTCGGCCTTCCAAAGTGCTGGGATTACAGGTGTGAGCCACAGTGCCCCAGCAGAGTGCAATTTTTGTATACAGCTCTTTGTGTCCTTATCTACAGTTACAAGTCAAAACACTGTTTTCCAACTTTAATTGTCAGTTCTTTTTTCAGCCCATACCGTTCAGTGAGTTGATGTCATGCATTTATAATAAAACTAGATTCGTTAACCACAATTTACATACCATCCTGGGTTCCCTTTACAATCTGTTCATTTTTAAAAATCTGCATACAATAAAAGCCTCTTTTTCTAGTGCATATTTATTTATTTTTGAGACTAAGTCTCACTCTATTGCCCAGGCTGGAGTCCAGTGGTGTGATCTCAGCTCACTGCAACCGCTGCCTCCTGAGTTCAAGCGATCCTCCTGCCTCAGTCTCCTGAGTAGTTGGGACTACAGGCGAATGCTACCTGCCCGGCTTGTTTTTGGAGTTTTAGTAAAGATGGGGTTTCACCGTGTTGGCCAGGATGGTCTCGATCTCCTGACCTTGTGATCTACCCGCCCTGGCCTCCCAAAGTTCTGGGATTACAGGCATGAGCCACCACGCCCTGCCATGTGTATAGTTATTGCATTTGCAAATGGATATAGTCATGTATCCACCACACACAGTATCATATAGAACAGCTCCAGCTCCATCAGCCTAAAATTCCCTTTGCAGCCCCTTTGTAGCAAACTTGTCTCCTTTCCCCAAACCTGGTAACAACTGATCTGTTTTTCTTCCCTATAGTTTTGCCTTTTCCAGAACTCCATATAAATAGAATTGCACAACACGTAGACTTTTAGACCTAGCTTCTTTCACTTAGCAAAATGGATTTAAGATTTGTCCATATTATTGTGCGAACCAATAGTTCATTTTTTACTGTTGAGTATGGATAAACTCAAGGAATGTATATCAACGTTTATCCAGTCACCTTTTGAAGGATATCTGGGTTATTTCTAGTTTTCAGTAATTATGAATGAAGCTGCTATAAATAGTCATGTGAGAGTTTTTGTGTGAATGTAAGTTTTCAATTCACTTGGGTCAATTTCTAGTAGTGGAGTGGCTGGGCCATATGATAAGTTATGCTTGTAAGAAACTGCTGAACAGTTTTTCAAAGTGGCTCTGACATTTTGCAATCCCATCAGCGACCAGTGAGGGTTCCTGTTCCTCTGCATCCTCAACCACATTTGGTTGCTCACACTTTTTTTTTTCCAAATTAATAGGTCTTTTATTGCATCATTTTAAGTATCACAAGTAGGTCTTAGCTATGATAGGCATCTTGTTTCTGTAGCTGGACAACTCTAAGTTCTTACTTATCGGCCTGCTGAACAGTTCCTTTTTCAGAGACATAGATACCATCCCAAAATTTCCGGATATCCTTGTTTTTAACTGTTGTAGCTTGCTGAATCAAAGCCGCTGAATTTGAAACAAGCTCAATGTCATTTCCTTCAAGGATTAATTCATCTTTCTGGGCTTGTGATACTGAACAAACGACAGCTGGTCTCATTCGGCCCCTGCGGATGTATTTTTCACCCAAGAAATTTCAGATTTCAACGAGAGACCCATTCTCCTGAATAACAGCGTTGATGGGGAAGTGAGCACACACAGGCCTCATCTTGTAACGGAAGCCCAGGGTAACACCCTTGATCGTGTTCTGTACATGACTACAAATAGTCCGAACCGTAGCCAGTTCCTTTCGGTTACCCCACCATTTGTCAACCCGGAGCCCCTTTTTTTTCTTTCCAAGAAGACTGAGTTCTACATTGATGTGATTGAAGTCCCTTCGCAGGGTTCCTCTGGGGCCCTTCACGATAACTGTGCATCCCTTCAGAGTCCGGTCGACATTTTCTGGATTATTGACAGTCTGATTGCTGAGAATGGTCTTCATTCTCGCAGTAAACGCAGCAAAGAAAGCCATTTTTTTTTTTTTTTTTTTTAAGAGCGAGTCTTGCTCTGTCACCCAGCCTGGAGTGCAGTGGCATAATCTTGGCTCACTGCAACCTCCACCTCGGGGGTTCAAGGGATTCTCCTGCCTCAGCCTCCTGAGTAGCTGGGATTATAGGCTCACACTACCAAGCTTGGCTAATTTTTGTATTTTCAGTAGAGACGGGGTTTCTCCATGTTGGCCAGGCTGTTCTAGAACTCCTGGCATCAAGTGATCCACCTGCCTTGGCCTACCAAAGTGCTGGGATTACAGGCATGAGCCACTGCACCTGGCCTGCCCACACTCTTTAAAATGGAAATTGCCCACCCCACTCCACCCCAACTTCTTCCTTTCTTTTGACCTCTGCCTGGATTATACAATAATCTATACTCTTGCTTTGCAGCCTGTTGGTGTTAATGAAGGTAATAATCTTAGGCTACTGTGCGCTACTTCCCTGCTTTCCTCACGGTTCTAGGAAGCAGTTTTAGCATGCATTCTTAGGTTGGTACAGAAGATAACCACACTCTACTTTAGAAAAATTCCCTTCTGGAATTCCCAAACCTCTGCTTTTGTGTAGCCTCTTGGTTCCTGCTCATTTCAGCCTCTTTTTAGTCTAACCAAGTGAATCCACTGAAGCACTAGGGTGATTCATGGGTCTGCAGTGGACTCTGCAGTGGCTAAAGATCCCACCGGATAGACTACTCCGTGTGGCTTTACGGCTGGGTACCTGGGTCTTAATTCATCAGGAAGGAGCCGAGTGCCAGGCCCCTGCTCAGAGTCCCTGCCTTCTAACTTGGCAGCTAGCACATTCTCATAGTCATGAGAGTCCTCATCTGACATCTCTTCTCTAGGTTCCATCCCACTGTCCTCACTCTGTGTGAACGGCTGAAAGGCTCCATAATCCCCTGAAGCAAGGATTGTCCTTTTGACACATTGGACGTGGGTCCCTGGATCATCTGTCTTGTCCTCGACATGACATGTGTTTGAGGATGGCACATCTTTCTCAGCCTGCTGCTGGCTTCCACTGGGATCTGCTGCTGGAACATTTTCATAGTCTCTGCTGCACTGAAAAGCCACCCAGAGCTGCCTCTCCTGGATGACACTGAGATCCAACCCTGTCATGTTGACATAGTCGTTTGAGGTCTGAGAAGAACCTTCTCCATCGCTGAGTGAATCACGTCCCTCAGTTCCCGGAAAATGAAACGTGGTACAGTCACCAGCATCCCCACAGCCCTCATCTCTTTCCTCAGTAAACTCCTCCAGCTTCTGGGTACTGGGAAGAACACAGACATTTATGGAAGGGCTTTTGGTAGGAGCTAGAGTCTCAGCAATCTCTTCTGCTGTGGGGACATTGACATAATCATGGGAATCCTCTGAAGAAATGCTTGTGCAGTCCCTGGAAGCTCTGACATTGACGCAGTGTGCTGAGGGAGTGAGGCTCCCACACATCCGGGGCACCAGGGCGTTGTCATAGATACCCACTGCATACTCCGTGGCATGGATATGGGCTCTATTTTCCGGGGAGGGATTGCCCGCTTGGGAGGGCTATGAGGAAGAAGAGGAAACCAGTGATCAGGTACAAGCAGAACTATGGACAGAGTCTTTCTTCTTCCTGGCAAATAGCCCTGGCATAGTTCACTTGGTTCTCCACCTCAGAGAAAATGCCTAAGTCAGGGGTCCCAAACTGCAAGGCTCTGCATGCCAGGTAGGTATAAGGGAAATGGGATGAGTTTAAGAAGAGCAACAGTGCAAATGTGATGATAAATTGCAACTGGTTTTTGGCCACAGAATGGGAATCAATGGGGGGTGGAAGGCAAGTATTATCAACCTAGAGCCCATTGAGAGGCTGTACAACATAGTGGCTAAAGGTGAGGCTCAGACTCAGACTGAAGGCGCAAATCCTAGTCTCCTCACTTTGTGCCAAGTGAGTATGAGCACCTGACCTCATCTCTCGGTGTCTTCATTTCTTAGTTTATAAAATGAGGATTATCATAATATTTACATCATAAATTTGTTTTGTTTTTCAATTTTGAGAAGGAATTTTACTCTTGTCTCCTAGGCTGGAGTGCAGTGACACGATCTCAGCTCACTGCAACCTCCGCCTCCCATGTTCCATTAATTTTCCTGCCTCAGCCTCCTGAGTAGCTGGGATTATAGGTGCCTGCTACCACTGCCCGGCTAATTTGTTTTTGTATTTTTAGTAGAGACAAGGTTTCACCATGTTGGCCAGGCTGGTCTCAAACTCCTGACCTCAGGTGATTCACCTGCCTCAGCTTCCCAAAGTGCTGAGATTACAGGCGTGAGCCACTGCGCCAGGCCACAGCATAAGATTTTGTGAGGAGTAAATGGATTACTATGTATAAATGGTTTAGAATAGCTTCTGGCCATTGAAAACACTGAAAATTGCTTGCCTTTTTATTTTTTATTTTATTAAATTTTTGTATATTTAGTAGAGACGGGGTTTCACCATGTTGACCAGGATGGTCTCGATCTCTTGACCTCGTGATCCACCTGCCTTGGCCTCCCAAAGTGCTGGGATTACAGGCTTGAGCCACCGTGCCCGGCTATTTTTTATTTTTTTTTAAAGACAGGGTTTCACCATGTTGGTCAGGCTGGTCTTGAACTCCCTACCTCAGGTGATCCACCCGCCTTGGCCTCCAAAGTGTTTGGATTACAGGCGTGAGCCACCACGCCCGGCCCGCCTTTTTATTTTTAAGAGTGCAACCGCATGATCTCGGCTCACTGCAGCCCCCGCCTCCCAGATTCAAGAGATTCTCCTGTCTCAGCCTCCCAAGTAGCTGGGATTACAGGTGTCTGTTGCCATGCTTGGCTAATTTTTGTATTTTTAGTAGAGATGGAGTTTCACCATGTTGGGCAGGGTGGTCTTGAACTCCTGGGCTCAAGCCGTGCTCTTCTCTCAGCCTCCCAAAGTGCTGGGATTATAGACATGAGCCACTGCACCTGGTCTCAATTTTTAAATGTTGGCAATTGATTCAAAATCTTCTCTTTTTTTGAGATGGAGTTTCGCTCTTGTTGCCCAGTCTGGACAGCAATGATGCGATCTTGGCTCACCGCAACCTCTGCCTCCCAGATCCAAGCAGTTCTCCTGCCTCAGCCTCCCAAGTAGCTGGGATTACAGGCACGCACCGCCATGCCCAGCTAATTTTTTGTATTTTTAGTAGAGATGAGGTTTCTCCATGTTGGTCAAGCCGGTCTTGAGCTCCTGACCTCAAGTGATCCACCCACCTCAGCCTCCCAAAGTGCTGGGATTACTTGTGTGAGCCACCACGCCCAGCCTAAGATACTCTTAAAACACCAGGGTCCAAGCCAAGTACATTTGTTAATTTAAGACAATTTGGTACCTAAACTCCCTTTGGGAGGCTAAGTTGGGCAGATTGCTTGAGCTCAGGAGTTTGAGACCAGCCTGAGCAACATGGTAAAACCCCATCTCTGCACAAAATACGAAAGTTAGCCAGGTGTGGTGGTGTGTGCCTGTGGCCCCAGCTACTTGGGGGGCTAAGGTGGGAGAATCACCTGAGCCCAGGAAGCAGAGGTTGCAGTGAGTCGTGATCATGCCACTGTACTCCAACTTGGGTGACAAAGTGAGACCTGGTCTCAAAAAAAAAAAAAAAAAAAAATACACACACACACACACACACACACACACACACACACACACACCAGCCAATTTCAGTTCTGACATTATGCACTTGAATATCTGTACCCTGGCACCCTTTTTAAAACAGGCACTTGCCTCTGTCCTTAATTTTTCCTTTTGGGTATAGGGAGGTCCTGAGGCTGGTCTTCCCAATTTATTAATAGGACTTCAGGACAAGTGCCAAAAGGCATGCTGTTTGTTTGTAGTGAAACCAGATCCAAGCCCTATAACTCTGTCCCCTCGGTTCTTCTGCCAGAGACATGTCATTCTCCCAGGAAGCTTGACTCTTACCACATGCTCAGGGCTCTCAGAATTTCTGGAGAGGAGGCTCTCGGTACTGAAAATGCGGATACTCCTTGACTGATGTCTCCCTGAAAGGACAGAGAACAAATCCTGAAGAGAGCCAGTCCTCTGGGTGCTTTAACCCAAGTAACCCCTGCATCATGGGTGAACTGAGTTTGTACGGTGTCTGGAATTTCCAGCCTCGGGTCCAGGGTTCTGCAGTGTTCTGAGGTCAGAGCTATGGGGAGGACACTCTGAGGACTGGAAGCCCGTCAGCTTCTGTGGCACTGGGGGATGCTAGCACAGAGGTTGGGAGACTGAGGAACAAACCCCTGCGGGAGAACCTCCTCCTCAGCCCATCCTCTGCCTGTGATGCTGTCAGCGAAATTCTCCTCCTTTTTGTCTTCCCCATGGCTGGACACACTTGGCCTTCTTCTTTTGCCTTAACATTAAGAAAAAAAAACAGGCTGGGAACAGTGGCTCATGCCTGTAATCCCAGCACTTTTGGAAGCTGAGGTGGATGGATCAAGAGGTCAGAAGTTCAAGACCAGTCTGGCCAACATAATGAAACACTGTCTCTACTAAAAATACAAAAAATTAGCCGGGTGTGGTGGTGTGTACCTGTAGTCCCAGCCAGTCGAGAGGTAGAGGCAGGAGAATCACATGAACCCGGGAGGTGGAGGTTGCAATGCACTGAGATCATGTTGGATTCCAGCCCCGGCAACAATGCAAGGCTCCATTTAAAAAAAAAAACAAAAAAAACCTCCCAGCCCAGATGACCCTCTGCTCCCTTTTCGGAGCCCTCCAGCACCCCTGGAGTTGCAGCTGACCGTCTATCTATCCCAGTCTCCTGATGCTCTCTGAAGGGCAAACAGGTTTGAGAGCTTAGAGGAAGTTGCTTCTGGAGAGCGAGAGGCACATTCTGGGAGCAGAAGTTTGAACATCTGGACTCTGTGGATTAGAAGGAAAAACCTACCCAGCTCTTCTTGTCGCCAAGGCAAGATGTCGTAAATATTTTTGGCTCTTTGTCTGGTTTGTGGCAGAGTCAGCAAGGGCATGACGGTAACTCGGAGGTAAGGAACTTGCCCTGAAAAGCAATGAGAGAGATGGGAGTCACGGCGGGTTCAGCTGCACAGAGTGTAGGGACGCATGGGAACGAGATGGCCCCTGAAAATGCTCCCCATCCTCGCCAGTGCTCACAAAAATACATTTGCAAACTTGAGCTGCAGAAATTTTCATTTGAGTGAGAGGAGTAGGGGACTTGATGGGCAGAGCATAAAGAGGAAACTGGCCACAGGGCCACCCGGGCAACATCTTTCCCAGGGGAACCCCATCAGCGCGGGGCCTTTGGGGCCACAGTTCAGGATCTTGAGTGAGACAGTGGCCAGTGTATCAAGTAAGAGCTGAGGACTCCCCAGGCCAATAGTTTATTCCTGGAAAACAACCTGGGCTTTAATTACCAGGCTAGATTTTTAATCCTACTGTGTCTCAACTCAGGACAAAGAAGGGACTCACGCTTCTTCCGTTTATTCCAGTTCCACAGGATGCAGAAAACCGCAACGACCAGGAGGATGGCGAGGAGTCCCAGGAACCCAGAAAAGATGCTGCTGATCTGGTCTTTATTTCTAGAAAATCAATCACATACCACGTGCTAGCTGTAGGAGGGTGGGAGGCTGGAGGAGACATTTCCTTTAGAGTTAGAGCCTGAAGATTTGGAATGGAAGCTGAGTGAGGGAGAGCCGAGGGGGGGTGTGGTGGAAAAGAGGGTTATCTCTGAATATGGACTTTATGGAGAGAGGGGACTTGGACAGGGGGGAAGGGAACTGTTCCTTTCAAACGCCTACTGAGTGTCAGGGGTTTGCATGTGAGACTTACTTAATCTTTATAGCAATCCTATCACACTTTGTGGCCAAGTAACCTGAGATTTAGACTCAGAGGGGTAAAGGAACATGTCAGGGATTACCCAGGTAGAAAGGGGCAGAGGAGGAATGTGAATCTAGGTCTGTGTGTGTCCAAAGACCATGCTCTTTTCACTCTGCCACAGTGTCCTCCAAACCTGCAAAGTCAAATTCATCCGGCCTTTCCCCTTCTCGTTCCCTACTCATGAGCTTCCTGGCTTGCTTGGAGGAGAGAATTAGCCAACTTACAATTAGGGAGTGGCTCTGTGACAGAGTCCAACTTGCATGAACTTGAATAACCCCCGCAGCACCAATTTGTGGAGTGGAGCTGGTCTCTAAGCAACACTCTGCTGTTGTGTGGAGTATTTTTTCTTTTCTTTTTAGAGAGAGTCTCGCTCTGGCACCTAGGCTGGAGTGCAGTGGTATGATCTTGGCTCACTGCAACCTCTGCCTCCCGGGTTCAAGTGATTCTTCTGCCTCAGCCTCCTGAGTAGCTGGGACTACAGGTGCATGCCACCACACCCAGCTAATTTTTTGTTTTGTTTTTTTTGTTTTTTTTGAGACAGAGTTTTGCTCTTGTTGCCCAGGTTGGAGTGCAGTGGCACAATCTCGGCTCACTGCAACCTCCGCCTCCTGAGCTCAAGCGATTCTCCTGCCTCGGCCTCCCAAGTAGCTGGGATTACAGGCACGTGCCACCACGCCTGGCTAATTTTTGTATTTTTAGTAGAGACGAGGTTTCTCCATGTTGGTCAGGCTGGTCTTGAACTCCCAACTTCAGGTGATCTGCCTGCCTTAGTCTCCCAAAGTGCTAGGAGTATAGGCGTGAGCCACCACACCCAGCCTAAATTTTTGTATTTTTAGTAGAGACAGGGTTCACCATGTTGGCCAGGTTGGTCTTGAACTCCTGACCTCGTGATCCACCCGCCTCGGCCTCCCAATGTGCTGTGATTACAGAGTGTGAGCCACCGCTCCCAGCCTATCCAGCTTTCTAGTGGGCATTTCTACTAGCTGCCTATCAGACATCTCAAACCAAAGCAGAGCTGCTGTTCTCCCCACATAAACCTGCTACTCCCCTGATGTTTCCCATTATCTAGTGGCTTAGTCAAAACCCTTGGAGCCAGGTTGGGCACAGCAGCTCACGCCTGTAATCTTTGGGAGGCCAAGGTGGGCAGATCACAAGGTCAGGAGTTTGAGACCAGCCTGACCAACATAGTGAAACTGCATCTCTACTGAAAATACAAAAATTAGCTGGGCAAGGTGGCTTGTGCCTGTAATCCCAGCTACTGAGGAGGCTGAGGCAGGAGAACCACTTGAACCAGGGAGTCAGAGGTTGCGGTGAGCCGAGATTGTACCACTGCACTCCAGCCTGGGCAACAGAGCAAGACTCCATCTCAAAAAAAAAAAAACCAAAAAACCAAAAAAACCCTTGGAGCTCATGCCCCACTTCCAGTCAACCAGCAGATTCTATCTGCCTTACCTTGGGCATTTATTCCAAGCCCAACCACCACTTCCTCCTCTGCTGTCCCCACTTGGGTTTCAGCCACTGTGTGTTTCACATGAACCTTTGCAAGAACATTCCTGGTGGGTCTCCTTTCTTTAACTCTTGACTAGGTAATACCTTCACACAAAAGCCCGTGTGATAATTCTAAACAGTCAATCAGATCACATCCCTCCTCTGCCCGCCACTCACCCTGGCTTCGAGTGACTTAGAATAAAGTTTGTAGTCCTTCCTCAGTGAGGACTTCATGGCACGACATGGTCTGGCCTCTGCCTATCTCTGACCTTACTTCCTACCACTTTCCCTCTGACTTTGCCTGCCAGGAAAAGCACAGTTCTGTGTCAGACCTGCCACTCCCTCTCCCAGGAACCCTCCTCTCCCAGCTTCTGCATGGCTGAGTGCCTCATTTCATTCAGGTCTCTTCTGAAATGTCAAATGTCATCTCCTCAGACGGGTCTTCTATGGCCACACCTTACTGCTTGTAGTCCCCTTGCTGTGCTCCACTTTTTCTTCATGGCACTGATGATTGATTGATATTATACATTCATTTGTTTGTCTGTTTATCTTTGTTTTTTTTGAGACGGACTTTCCCTCTTATTGCCCAAGCTGGAGTGCAATAGTGCAATCTCAGCTCACTGCAACCTCTGCCTCCCGGGTTCAAGCTATTCTCCTGCCTCAGTCTCCCAAGTGGCTGGGATTACAGGCACCTGCCACCATGCCCCGCTAATTTTTTGTATTTTTAGTAGAAACAGGGCTTCACTATGTTAGCCAGACTAGTCTTGAACTCCTAACCTCAGGTGATGTGCCCGCCTCGGCCTTCCAAAGTGCGGGGATTGTAGGCGTGAGCCACCGCACCTGGCTGTTTATCATTTTTTTTACTAAAGAAAAAAAACTTTGAGACAGAGTCTCCATGTGTTGCCCAGACTGGTAACTGCTGGGCTCAAGTGATCCTCCTGCCACGGCCTCCCAAAGTGCTTGGATTACAGGCGTGAGCCACCATGCCCGGCCAAGAGACTGTGCCTCAAAACAACAACAACAACAACAAAAAACTACCATATGATCCAGTAATTTCACTGCTGGGTATATATCCGAAGGAAATGAAATCGGTATTTGAAAGGCATGTCTACACTCCTATACTTATTGCAGCGTTATTCACAATAGTCAACATATGGAATCAACCTACATGTCCATCAATGGATGAAAAAAATGTGAATACTAATCAGCCTTTAAAAAAGAGGGGAATTCTGTCATTTTTGACAACATGAATGAACCTAGAGGTCATTATTTTAAATGAAATAAGCCAGGCACAAAAAGATAAATACCAGATGATCTCACTCATATGTGGAGTGGAAAGCTGAACTCATAGAAATGGAGGAATATTGGTTACCAGGGAGGGGTTGCAGAGATGTTGGTCGAAGGATACAGAATTTCAGAGAAAGAATAAGTTCGAGAGATCTGTTGTATAACATGATGACTATAGTTAATAAAAATGTGTCATATTCTTAAAAATTGCTGAGAAATTTTAAGTATTCTCACCACAAAAAAATTGTGAAGTAATATGTATCTTCATTAGTTTAATTTAGCTGTTGCACAATGTATACATATTTCGAAACAACAACAAATATATATAATTTTGATTTGCCAATTAGAAATAAAAATAAATAAAGAAATACTTTTGGAGGGATGCTTCAGGCTTCTGATTTTTGTGAATTCATTGCTCATCGATGCTTGTATCTACCTGCAAGTGACATGTGTTTGCCAGGCTAATAACATTTATTTCCCAAAACTACTGCAATTCTATTTTATTTTTTGAGACAGAGTTTTAGTCTTGTTACCAAGGCTGGAGTGCAATGGCATGATCTCGGCTCACTGCGAACTCTGCCTCCAGGGTTCAAGTGATTCTCCTGCCTCAGCTTCCCAAGTATCTGGGACTATAGGCACACACCACCACGCCTGGCTAATTTTTGTGTTTTCAGTAGAGATGGGGTTTCACCATGTCAGCCAGGCTGGTCTCAAACTCCTGACCTCAGGTGAACTGCCCACCTCGGCCTCCCAAAGTGCTGGGATTACAGGCATGAGCCACTATGCCCCACCTCAAAATGACTGCAATTTAAAAATTAATTGTCATTGGGTTGTATCTTTATTATAATACTGAAATTTATAGCTGTCAATGTTTTTAAAGTTTCAACTGCTGATGGATTTTTAGTTTTGTTTGTATGAGATTGAAAGGATTAGCAGTAATTTATACCCACGATTAGTTAGTTCTGTAAGAATTTATGTCCTCAAGACATATCTTTATTACATCTATCACTACATTTTTTTTTTTTTTTTTTTTTAAGATGGAGTCTCACTCTGTTGCCAGGCGCCAGGCTGGAGTGCAATGGCACAGTCTCGGCTCACTGCAACCTCCGCCTCCTGGGTTCAAGCAATTCTCCTGCCTCAGCCTCCCGAGTAGCTGGGACTACAGGTGCACGCCCCCATGCCCAGCTAATTTTTGTATTTTTAGTAGAGACAGGGTTTCATCATGTTGGCCAGGATGGTCTCGATCTCTTGACCTCGTGATCCGCCCGCCTTGGCCTCCCAAAGTGCTGGGATTACAGGCTTGAGTCACCGTGCCCGGCCTTATCACTACGTTTTTTATTCATGGCAAGTTTTTGGATCTCAAAACACATCCTTGGAAAACTCAGCCTTTTGTTTCTGTCATGGGGACATCTAGGAAAGATTGACGACAGGGGTCAGGGCCTCTGAGAGGTGAGAAATCCAACCAGTCCAGGCAACTAGGTTTAAGGACCATGTTATCACAGTTTTTCTTCAACCACAATATCTTCTTTCTTTCCTCAATACCTGCCTTTCCCCCAGCACCCCTGAGGAAAAGCCTCCAATCCTCGAGTTTAGTGGTCTTAGTGGACCCGAGCCTGGGTGCTGAGAGGCGGCAGCACTGCTGTGTGAGAAGCTCTTAAGGGTGGACTAAGACCTTCTGCCTAAATCAGGGGAGGGTGGAAGTCACCACCCTGGGTCACTTACCTGTCCGGGCTGCTGGGAGTCACATGCAGAGTGCTGAACTCCAAGGTCCTCCCTCCGATTGTCGGAAGGGTTGTGGTGACACCATCCATTGTCTCAGGAACCTTTCAGATGCTCTCTGGCTTCAGCTTCTAAGTTTCTCTGAATCATAATCAGTTAGCCAGCATGTCTATCACCTCCACCCACCCTCAACAAACTTCCTATCTTGTGACTACCTCTGAAATGTCAGGCTGAGTTGACCCAACATACATTAAGCAGCAGGTTTGGTTCTACCTGGACGTGGCTAATGCCCACTGCAGGAGTACAATCTCATCCCGACGTGGTGCCTCCGAGTGAGGTGGCTCAGGGAGAATCTATGGCCTCTGCCTTCTGGTGGAAACATGAGTGGCACAGAGGCAGAAACTGCCAAGAGGCTCAGGAGAGGTTCCGTGAGAAGCTCATCTTCCTTCAACACCCAAAGCAAAGCGAAAAGAGCAAACCACTTTGCCAGAATGGAAACAGAGAGTCAGTCACCGGAAATGACACCACCAATGTGCTAATGAAATGCGGGGCACAGGAAACGCTGCTCAGTTCTTAATCTGCTAGAAGAAAACATATCTTCAACCCACCATTCCCTGGGTTTGCCAGGTGCTCTGTGGTCTATGATGAGTGTGATTAAAAATGGGGCAGGGTGGTAGAGAACTTGTGATTCTTTACCCTGGGGTTTCGAGACATTTAGAGTTTTATAAGTCTTTGAATTTATAGCGTTTTCTAAGCAAGTCTAGGAAGCACTGGAGGTTGCCTTTTAGAGACAGACAAATGCAGATCTCTGGGACCCTCCTCTGATTCAGTAAGTGGAGGGTGAAGAGGAGGCAGGCTTTGGGCATCGATGCTCTCCAGGTGATTTTGACGGAGCTGGTCTGTATGTCAAGTTTTGGGAATCTCTGCTCTGGGCACTACCTTAAGAATGGATGTTATGCTGGGTTAGCAGGGCCCCTGCACCCCCAAGGTGACCTTCCACAGCGTCTGGCTGCTGGGGATCTCCTGTTCTCAGGGCTCTTTTGAAGATCAGTCACAGTCCTAGTTGTCACACACCTGTCACAGAAGTTGCATAATTCATCCCTGAGGGCTACCCGAAGTCTTCCAAACTGTGAAGATTGTTCAAAATTTGTTGCTAGCTCCCCTCCCTTCTTGAGCCTACTAATCTCTAGAAACACTCTTTGCAGCTTGGGAGAGTCCAAAGAGAAGGGGCCACTAAGACTGTTGTGAGGATGTGAAGAAGAACCTCTCTGACTGCACCTTCCACAAGGAAATGGATTCCCAGATAATGAATGGAAGGGAAGACCAGCAGCACTCATGCTTCCCTCCCACCTCTTCCCAGTGGACACGGAGGTCCTCAGCTTTCCTGAGCTGGCAACCCCTGACCTGTCTGGGTCTAGACTCTCACAGAGTCCCCAGGGGCTGCAGACTAGCCCTGGCCGGCTTTCCAGGGAGCTTTATCATTCCAGGTCCTGGGCCCCTTCCCTCCCAGGAGCTTCACCTTGTAGGAAGCAGAAATGGCTCAGAGTCAGCTGGTTCTGGAGCTGGAAGCTGGGTCTCTGCCCACTTCTTTGGATCAGGTCTGAGTAGGAACTAGGATTACTCACAAGATTTATCATGCTGTCGGGACTGTGTGTGAACCAGGAACTTGGAAAGTAGTACAAGGGAAGGGCACATGGAACCAAACCTCAGAACCATGACTGCTACTTAAAAAAAAAAAAAAGTTTCTTTTGAAAGAACTTTTCCATTGCACGTGATCATTTCAGGGCCTCACTTATCATCTTCCCTCTGACTGTCCGATTCTCTCCTTCCCCCACTGAGGGAAATCACCACCTCAGGAGTAGCTGCCCAAGTTACCTACCCCAGGCTGCAGGCCAGTGCCAGGCTCCAACCCCCGGCTGTGCCCCTCATCCTGCTCTCCTTTCCTTCCCCATGGGGCAAAATCCAGTTAAACTAACAAAACAAAAAGTAGGTAGCTGAAATGATTCATCATAATAGCAGGAAAACAACACTCATTCCTGGGAAACGGGGTGTATGGTTTTTTTTTTTTTTTTTTTTTTGAAACCGGAGTTTCACTCATGTTACCCAGGCTGGAGTGCAATGGCGCGATCTCAGCTCACCGCAACCTCCGCCTCCTGGGTTCAGGCAATTCTCCTGCCTCAGCCTCCTGAGTAGCTGGGATTACAGGCACGCGCCACCATGCCCAGCTAATGTTTTGTATTTTTAGTAGAGACGGGGTTTCACCATGTTGACCAGGATGGTCTCGATCTCTTGACCTCGTGATCCACCTGCCTCGGCCTCCCAAAGTGCTGGGATTACAGGCTTGAGCCACCGCGCCCGGCCTGGGGGTGTATGTTTTAAATCCAATTGCCTTATGTTGTTGATGTTGTTTTTTTCTGAGACGGGGTTTCACTCCCATTGCCCAGACTAGAGTGCAGCGGCACGCTCTTGCTCACTACAACCTCCTGGGTTCAAGCCGTTCTCTTGCCTCAGCCTCCCAAGTAGCTGGGACTATGGGGACACACCACCACACATGGCTAATTTTTGCATTTTTAGTAGAAACAAGGTTTCTTTTCTTTTTTTTTTTTTTTGAGACGGAGTTTCACTCACGTTACCCAGGCTGGAGTGCAATGGCGCGATCTCGGCTCACCGCAACCTCCGCCTCCCGGGTTCAGGCAATTCTCCTGCCTCAGCCTCCTGAGTAGCTGGGATTACAGGCACACGCCACCATGCCAAGCTAATTTTTTGTATTTTTAGTAGAGACGGGGTTTCACCATGTTGACCAGATGGTCTCGATCTCTTGACCTCGTGATCCACCCGCCTCGGCCTCCCAAAGTGCTGGGATTACAGGTGGAGATGTTAAAAAACGCGCGCTTTGAATGAAACGACATTCCAAACAGGCTTTGTGAGAGCAACACGGCTGTTTATTCACCTGGGTGCAGGTGGGCTCAGGCCGAAAAGGGCGTTAGCAAAGGGCAGTGGGACAGGACTTGGTTTTAGAGGTTTGGGTAGTTTTTTGGGGGATGGGGTGTTGCAGAGTAAGTTCAGTTACAGTGGTGGGGGGTAGGGGCAAAGGAGTATACATGACCACAAGTTCAGTTACAATGGCAGGGCTGGGTGAGAGGTATTTACATTATCATAAGAACAGTTAAGATGGCAGGGCTGGGTGAGGGACTTGTTTGGAGAAGCGATCAGGGACAATGGGGAATGCGGGGCTGGGAGACATCAGCCGAGGCAGACTTCAGGCTTTCAGGCTCCAGGCATGCATATGGAGACCTGACAGGAGCCACTGCACCAGCCTGCTCTAGTGTTTCAACCACTTTTAAGATTTTCTGTGGTTGGATGCTACATATGTTTTTTTTTTTTTTTTTTTTTTTTTTTTGAGATGGAGTCTCACTCTGTAGCTCAGGCTGGAGTGCAGTGGCGTGATCTCGGCTCACTGAAACCTCCACCTTCTGGGTCTCAGTTCAAGCAATTCTCCTGCCTCAGCCTCCTGAGTAGCTGGGATCACAGGCATGCACCACCGCGCCCAGCTAATTTTTGTATTTTTTAGTAGAGACAGAGTTTCACTGTGTTGGCCAGTCTGGTCTTGGACTCCTGACCTCATGATCCGCCCACCTCAGCCTCCCAAAGTGTTGGGATTACAGGCATGAGCTACCACACCTGGCCACATATGATTCTTATCAGACCCCAACACTAGCCTTTGGGAACCACAGTTCCTTCAGTGGTTGCCAGAGAGGTGTTACACCGGAGGGGTCCTGATGCAGACCCCGAGAGAGGGTTCTTGGATCTTGCACAAGAAAGTGTTCATGGTGAGTCCACAGAGTAAAGTGAAAGCAAGTTTATTAGGAAAGTAAAGGAATGAAAGAAAGGCTACTCCTTAGACAGAGCAGCCCTGAGGGCTGCTGCTTGCCCATTTTTATGGTTATTTCTTGGTTATATGCTAAACAAGGAGTGGATTATTCATGCCTCTCCTTTTAGACCATACAGGGTGACTTTGTTTTTGTAAACTATCATGGTGCCGGTGAGAGTGTAGCAGTGAGGATGACCAGAGGTCACTCTTGTCACCGTCTTGGTTTTGGTGAGTTTTGGCTGGATTCTTTACTGCGGGCTGCTTTATCGGCAAGATTTTTATGACCTGTATTAGGTGCCGAACGCCTGTCTCATCCTGTGACTTATAATGCCTTAGCTGACATTGAGATACCACCTCACTCCAGTTAGAATGGCGATCATTAAAACATCTGGAGACAACAGATGCTGAGAGGATGTGGAGAAATAGGAACACTTTTACACTGTTGGTGGGAGTGTAAATTAGTTCAACCATTGTGGAAGACAGTGTGGTGATTCCTCAAGGATCTAGAAATAGAAATTCCATTTGACCCAGCAATCTCATTACTGGGTATATATCCAAAGGATTACAAATCGTTCTTCTATAAGGACACGTGCACACGAATGTTCATTGCAGCACTGTTTACGATAACAAAGACCTGGAACCAACCCAAATGCCCATCGATGATAGACTGGACAGGAAAAATGTGGCACATATACACCATGGAATACTATGCAGCCGTAAAAAATGATGAGTTCTTTGTAGGGACATGGGTGAATCTGGAAACCATCATTCTCAGCAAACTGACACAAGAACAGAAAATCAAACAGTGCATGTTCTCACTCACAGGTGGGTGTTGAACAATGAGAACATATGGACACAGGGAGGGGAGCATCACACACTGAGGTCTGTGGTGGGGGGAGACTAGGGGAGGGACTGTGGGGGATAGGGAGCTGGGGAAGGATAACATGGGGAGAAATGCCAGATACAGGTGATGGAGATGGAGGCAGCAAACCACATTGCCATGTATGTACCTATGCAACAATCCTGCATGTTCTTCACATGTACCCCAGAACCTAAAATGAAATATATACATATAATATATAATATATATAATAGAATGCCTTAACTGTCTCAGAATGCAGCCCAGTAGGGCTCAGCCTCTTTTTACCCAGCCCCTAGTCAAGATGAAATTGCTCTGGTTCAAATGCCTCTGACAACTTCAGCCTCCCAAAGTGCTGGGATTACAGGCATGAGCCACCATACCCCACTGAGTTCCTTAATTTAATTTAGTTAATTTTTTTTTGAGACGGAGTCTCAGTCTGTCGAACAGGCTGGAGTATAGTGGCATGATCTCGGCTCACTGCAACCTCCACCGCCAGGGTTAAAGCAACTCTCATGCCTGAGCCTCCCAAGTAGCTGGGATGTGCAACCACATCCAGTTAATGTTTTGTACTTTTAGTAGAGATGGGGTTTCACTATGTTGGCCAGGCTGGTCTCAAACTCCTGAACTCAAGTGATCCGCTCTCCTCAGCCTCCCAAAGGTTGAGATTACAGGCGTGAGCCACCACACCTGGCCAAGTGTCTTTTTTTTTTTTTTTTTTGAGACAGTCTCACTCTGTCGCCCAGGCGGAAGTGCAGTGGCACCATCTTGGTTCACTGAAACCTCCACCTCCCGGGTTCAAGCAATTCTTCTGCCTCAGCCTCCTGAGTAGCTGGGATTACAGGTGCCACCATGCCCGCTAACTTTTTTTGTTTTTAGTAGAGACAGGGTTTCACCATGTTAGCCAGAATGGTCTCGATCTCCTGACCTCATGATCTGCCTGCCTTTGCCTCCCAAAGTGCTGGGATTACAGACGTGAACCAGCGTGCCCGGCCAAGTGTTATTTTTACAGAAAAGCTGTTGCACCTAGGCAACATGGTAAGACCCCTGCTCTAAAAAAATATAAAAAAAATATTTAGCCAGGCACGGTGGCGAACACCTGTAGTCTCAGCTGAGGCAAGGGGTTTGTTCAAGCCCAGGATTTGGGGGCTGCAGTGAGCTATGATTGCACCACCGCACTCCAGCCTGGGTGACAGAGCAAGACTCTGTCTCTGAAACAACAACAACAACAAACCCAAATTATTATTTTTAAAAATGTTCCCCAAGTGCCACCACCTGTATGAGCCTCCCCTTCTGAGACCTGGGTTTCCTCTTCTGTGCCCACATGGCACTGTACATGTATCTATTTTTTTTTTTTTTTGAGATGGAGTTTTATTCTTGTTGCCCAGGCTGGATTGCAATGGCACGAGCTCAGCTCACTGTAACTTCCACCTCTGAGGTTCAAGTGATTCTCCTGCCTCAGGCTCCAAGTAGCTGGGATTACAGGCATGCGCCACCACACCTGGATACTTTTGTATTTTTAGCAGAGATGGCGTTTCTCCATGTTGGTCAGACTGGTCTCGAACTGCCTACCTCAGATGATCTGTACTACTCGGCCTCCCAAAATGCGGGATTACAGGTGTGAGCCACCTCGCTTGGCTTTTTTCTTTTTTTTTTTTTTTTTTTTGATCTGGAGTGCAATGGCGTGATCTTGGCTCACTGCAACCTCTGCCTCCCAGGTTAAAGTAATTCTCCTGCCTCAGCCTCCTGAGCAGCTGGGATTACAGGCGCCCATCACCACACCCAGCTAATTTTTTTAGTTTTAGTAGAGACGGGGGTTTCACCATCTTGGCCAGGCTGGTCTTGAACTCCTGACCTCATGATCCACCTACCTTGGCCTTCCAAAGTGCTGGGGTTACAGGTGTGAGCCACTGTGCTCGGCCACATGCATCTTTGTGAGAGCATCTTTCAGGCCGCTGGGGTTATTTGTTTAAATGTCTGTCACCCAAGTAGACTTTTAAAACCTGAGGACAGGGACTATGGTTTACTTATTGCATCTCTGGCATTTAGCACAGTGCTTGACTACAGGAATTAATTGGGCCATCTGAAAAGGTCTCGTAGGTGCTTCTTGCTTCTGTGAATTTGGGACATAAGTGTGTGATGGTGTCAGAGGTGTTTGAACCAGAGCAACTCCATCTTGAATAGGGGAGGGGTAAAACACGGCTGAGATCTACTGGGCTGCATTTTTAGGAGGTTAAGACATTCTTAATTACAGTCACAGGATGAGATAGGAGGTACACGAGATACAGGTCACAAAGACCTTGCTGATAAAACAGCATGTAGCCAGCCCTGGTGGCTCACGCCTATAATACCAGCACTTTGGGAGGCTGATGCGGGTGGATCACCTGAAGTCAGGAGTTCATGACCAGTCTGGCCAGTATGGCAAAACCCCGTCTCTACTGAAAAATACAAAAATTAGCCCGGTGTGGTGGTGCACACCTGTAGTCCCAACTACTCAGGAGGCTGAGCCATGAGAATCGCTTGAACCGGGAGGCAGAGGTTGCAGTGAGCCGAGATCGAGATCGCACCATTGCTCTCCAGCCTGGGTGATAGAGCAAGACTTAGTCTCT
>NW_022436962.1:7346301-7347705 GCF_009761245.1 Sapajus apella | reverse complement strand
TCTCCTGGGTTCAAGTGATTCTCCTGCCTCAGCCTCCTGAGTAGCTGGGATTACAGGCATGCGCCACCATGCCTGGCTAATTTTGTGTTTTTAGTAGAGATGAGGTTTCTTCATGTTGGTCAGTCTGGTCTCGAACTCCTGACCCTCAGGTGATCTGCCTGACTTGGCCTCCCAAAGTGCTAGGATTACAGGCATGAGCCACCATACCTGGCCTATTCCTTTACTTTCTTAATAAACTTACTTTCACTTTATGGACTCACCCCGAATCCTTTCATGTACGAGATCCAAGACCGCTTTTGGGGTCTGGATCGGGACCCCTTTCTAGTAACAATATGGTGGGACATGGAGAAAAACATCAGCAGCTAGTTTTTTTTCCCGCTGTTCTCTCCTTAGCCAACGAAAACACTGTCCTCTCATAGGAAGGGTAACCTGCACCCCGTGTTTGGTCTCCTTTGCCCTACCAATGTGTTAACAGCAGCTTTTGAGGCTGGGCATGGTGGTTCATGCCTGTAACCCCAGCACTTTGGGAGGCCGAGTTGGGAGGATCGCTTTGAGCCTGAGTTCAAGATCAGCCTGGGCAACATAGCAAGACCCTGCCTCAAAAAACAACAAAAAAAAAGAGTAGCTTTTGTATAACTGTGCTTCCAAATGCCAAAATTGGGCTGGGCATGGTGGCTCATGCCTATAATACCAGCACTTTGGGAGGCCGAGGCAGGTGGATCACAAGGTCAGGAGTTCGAGACCAGCCTGGTCAATATGGTGAAACACCATTTCTACTAAAAATATAAAAATTAGCTGGGCAAGGTGGCACACGCTTGTAATTCCAGCTACAGGTACTTGGAAGGCTGAGGCAGGAGAATTGCTTGAACCCAAGAGGTGGAGGTTGCAGTGAGCTGAGATTGAGCCATTGCACTCCAGCCTGAGTGACAGAGCAAGACTCCATCTTGGAGAAAAAAAAGAAAAGAATAAATGCCAAAACTGTCCTGTGTGAAACACAATCGCAATCAGGTATATTTTTGGTTTGAGGACTGGGACAACCATGGTACAGTGACACAAAAAGCCTAATGGTGGCTGCTCCCGCCCGCCTTCCTCATGTCTTTGCCTGTATCCTGGAGGCCTCTCCAGTCCAGGCAAGTCTGGAACAGAGAACAAAGGCAGCAAATGCCTCCTTTTGAAGTTCAAGTTGTGAGAGACTGGAGTTAGGAAAGAAAGACTTAGAAAATACAGAAACATTTCTCGGCCCCCTGTCCCCACTCTACCCGAGACCTTAGAGAAGAGTGAGGAGTATGTATTTGGAAGCAAAGAATGTGTGAGCAGACTAGGAGAAGTTTCTGTTCCCCTGCTTGGGTCAAACCCAACTGGAAGAGGTGGGTTGGTAATGTTGATGGGTAAGAGAACTCATTT
>NW_022436962.1:7240862-7346201 GCF_009761245.1 Sapajus apella | reverse complement strand
TCAGCCTCCCCAGTAGCTGGGACTACAGGTGTCTGCCACCATGCCTGGCTAATTTTTGTATTTTTATTTTATTTTTTTAAAGATGGGGTTTCACCATGTTGGTCAGGCTGGTCTTGAACTCCCGACCTCAGGTGATCTGCCCGCCTTGGCCTCCAAAGTGCTTGGATTACAGGCGTGAGCCACTATGCCCAGCCTAATTTTTGTATTTTTAGTAGAGATGGGGTTTCACCATATTTTCCAGGCTGGTCTTGAACTCCTGATCTCGTGATCCACCCGCCTGGGCCTCCCAGAGTGCTGGGATTACAGGCATGAGCCACCATGCCTGCTCTCTCTTTTTTTTTTTTTTGAGGCAGAGTGTCACTCTGTTGCCCAGGCTGGAGTGCAGTGATGCGATTGAAGCAATTCTCCTGCCTCAGCCTCCAAAGGAGATGGGATTACAGGCATATGCCACCACGCCCAGCTAATTTTCGTATTTTTGGTAGAGACAGGGTTTCACTATGTTGGCCAGGCTGGACTCCTGACTTCAGATGATCCACCTGTTTCAGCCTCCCAAAGTGCTGAGAGTACAGACATGAGCCACCGTGCCCCGCCTGAGAATGCTTTTCTTAAGTCTGGTGCCCTGAGAGCAGAGCAGGCCTGTGCTTCCTTGTTCCTTCTGGGGTTCTCTGGCAGCCTCCATAGTGTCCCTTGAGACCTACCAGCTGCACAGCCATAAAGCAGAGGTAGCTGTGAGGCGTGTACGGATGAGCAAATAAATACCTACAAACAGCCCCACCCCGTCCCTCAGCTCAGAGGGAGTGAGTGTGAACAGTCCAACAGTAAGTGAGCTGGCTTGTCTCTTGCAAGCACAGACACAGAGAATCCGCCCCTAGAGCTATGGCAGAAAGGGACACTCCTCAGCAGAGGGGGCAGGGTCAGTAGTCACTTCAGGAATCAGATGAGGGCAGAGTGTGTCTCCGTGGAGGTGAGGAGGGCTGATGGCCTGCCTGGGGGCCAGACAGTGAATGTGACAACAGGAGTGGGGAACCAGAACGCGCCTTCAGGCGTTCTTTTTGGTGCCGCCTTGAGTGAGCAGAACATTTCCCTTGCTAACCAGAGGGTTCTTTTTCTTTTTTCTTTCCTTTTCTTTCTTTCTTTCTTTTTTTTTTTTTTTTTTTTTGAGAAGGAGTTTCCCTCTTGTTACCCAGGCTGGAGTGCAATGGCACGATCTCGGCTCACCGCAATCTCCGCCTCCTGGGTTCAGGCAATTCTCCTGCCTCAGCCTCCTGGGTAGCTGGGACTACAGGCACGCACCACCACGCCCAGCTAATTTTTGTATTTTTAGCAGAGACGGGTTTTCACCACGTTGACCAGGATGGTCTTGATCTCTTGACCTTGTGATCCACCTGCCTCGGCCTCCCCAAGTGCTGGGATTACAGGCGTGAGCCACTGTGCCCAGCCGGGTTCTTTTACTTTCTTTTTTTTTTGAAATGGAGTTTTGCTCTTGTTGCCTAGGCTGGAGTGCAATCGGGTGATCTCGGCTCACCGCTACCTCTGCCTCCTGGGTTCAAATGATTCCCCCTGCCTCAGCCTCCCAACTAGCTGGGATTACAGGCACCTGCCACCATGCTCAGCTAATTTTTTGTATTTTTAGTAGAGATGGGGTTTCACCATGTTGGCCAGGCTGGTCTTGAACTCCCGACCTCAGGTGATGCA
The DNA here is from genome assembly GCF_009761245.1 of Sapajus apella. NCBI lineage: Eukaryota > Metazoa > Chordata > Mammalia > Primates > Cebidae > Sapajus > Sapajus apella. The sequence goes on along the minus strand of NW_022436962.1, from coordinate 7,344,506 downwards.
CCCACCTCGGCCTCCCAAAGTGCTGGGATTGTAGGCTTGAGCCACCTTGCACGACCAGGGTGTTACTTCATTGATTACGGTGTCCTGAATAGGCTGGGGAGGCAAGAAATATATCTGCATTTAATTATTTTCTTTTGAGCATACATTTCCTTTTTGATCTTTTGTGTGTCACGGGATACCTGCATGACGGTGGAGCTTGGGTCTACCTGTGTCCTTTAGAGGTAGGCTAGGCCCACATGTGGTGTGTGTGCTAGCTAAAGCTGCATGGTTCTTCCATGTTCCCGTAGATTGCAGCCAAGCAATAGCCAGCATGACCCTGTCACCCTGTAAGACAGATCACTGCGGTTAAAATCCTCAAAAGGGGCCGGGGGCAGTGGCTCACGCCTGTAATCCCAGCACTTTGGGAGCCTGAGGCGGATGGATCACAAGGTCAGGAGTTCAAGACCAGCCTGGCCAAGATGGTGAAACCTCGTCTCTACTAAAAATACAAAAAGATTAGCTGGGGCTGGTGGCAGGTGCCTGTAATCCCAGCTACTCGAGAGGCTGAAGCAGAGAATCGCTTGAAGCTGGGGGCAGAGGTTGCAGTGAGCTGAGATCGCACCCCTGCACTCCAGGCTGGGTGACAGAGCAAAACTCTGTCTCAAAATGAATAAAAAAATAAAAATAAAAAGCCTTCCAAAGAATTCTTGTTTAATGAAAGCCAGCCTTATAATGGCCTATAGGTTCTGAACTCATCTCCCTCCCTTGCCCCCTTGGTCACTCCATTCCATCCCCGGGCCTCCGTGCACACCCTCAGTTAAATCAAGATCTGCTTCAGGGCCTTTCCGCTTGCTACGCCTTTTGCTTGCAGCCTCCTTCCTCCACATTTAAACAGCTCACTTCCTTAATTCCTCCAGGTCTCTGTATCGGAGAGGCCCTCTGTGAGCACTCTACTTGTATCTGGTGCTTCCCATTCCTCTTACCCTACCTTACTTTCCTCCCTGTTTTTTTTTTTAAGATGGAGTTTTGCTCTTATTGTCCAGGCTGGAGTGCAATGGCACAATCTAGGTTCACCGCAACCTCTATGTTCCAGGTTCAAGCAATTCTCCTGCCTCGGCCTCCTGAGTAGCTGGGATTACAGGTTCCTCCCACCACCCCCTGCTACTTTCCTCTTTTAGTTTTTTTTTTTTTTTTTTTGAGACGGAGTTTCACGCATGTTACCCAGGATGGAGTGCAATGGCGCGATCTCGGCTCACCGCAACCTCCGCCTCCTGGGTTCAGGCAATTCTCCTGCCTCAGCTTCCTGAGTAGCTGGGATCACAGGCACGCACCACCATGCCCAGCTAATTTTTTGTATTTTTAATAGAGACGGGGTTTCACCATGTTGACCAGGATGGTCTCGATCTCTTGACCTCGTGATCCACCCGCCTCGGCCTCCCAAAGTGCTGGGATTACAGGCTTGAGCCACCGCGCCCGGCCCACACCCTGCTAATTTTTGTATTTTTGGTAGAGACGTGGTTTCACCATGATGGCCAGGCTGGTCTGGAATTCCTGATCTCAGGTGATCCACCCGCCTTGGCCTCCCAAAGTGCTGGGATTACAGGTGTGAGCCACCATGCCCGGCTTTTTCCCTGATTCTTATCACCACTTGACATGCTACGTATTTACTTGTTTCTTTAAATTTTTAAATTTAATTTATTTTAATTTTTTAGAAATAGGGTCTCATTCTGTCACTCAACCTGGAGTGCAGTGGTGTGATCATAGCTCACTGAAGCCTCGAATTCCTGGACTCAAGTGATCTTCCTGCCTCAGCCTCCCCAGTAGCTGGGACAACAGGTACACACCACCATGCCTGGCTTATTTATTTCTCCTCCACAAGACCACATTCTAAGAGGTAAGGGACTTTATTTTGTTTATCTCCGGTGCCTGGCACCATAAATACCTGTTAAATGAATGAGTGAGTGGATCAGTATCCAAGGGGGAGGAGACAAGACCACAAAAAATGACTAAAGAGAGGCCTCTCACTGATCTTGGTGAGTGCAAGCTAGTTCAGTGCTGGATTTGATTTATTAAAATCAAAATGCTGGGCATGGTGGTTCACGCCTGTAATCCCAGCACTTTGAGAGGCTGAGACAGGTGGATCACCTGAGGTCAGGAGTTCAAGACCAGCCTGACCAACATGGTGAAACCTGTCTCTGCTAAAAATGCAAAAAAAAAAAAAAGGAAGAAAAAAAAAAAAAAAAAAAAGCCTGACGTGGTAACGCATGCCTGTATTCCCAGCTACTCAGGAGGCTGAGACAGGAGAATCGCTTGAACCCAGGAGGTGGAGGTTGCAGTGAGCCGAGATCCAGATCATGCCATTGCACTCCAGGCTGGACAACAAGAGTGAAACATGGTCAGGAAAAAGAAAAAGTCCAGGTGCAGTGCTGGCTCACACCTGTAATCTCAGCACTTTGGGAAGCCAAGGCAGGCAGATCACCTGAGGTCGGAAATCTGAGACTAGCCTGACCAACACGGAGAAACCCCGTCTCTACTAAAAATACAAAATTAGCGGGCATGGTGGCTTGTGCCTGTCGTACCAGATACTCAGGAGGCTCAGGCAAGAGAATCACTTGAACCCAGGAGGCAGAGGTTTCAGGGAGCCGGGATTGCTCCATTGCACTCCATCCTGGGCAATAAGAGCAAAACTCTGTCTCCAAAAAAAAAGAGAAAAGAAACATATATCTTATACTTTAGGGGTGTGGAAAATTTGTCTTTCTTGCAGATACAAGTGGCTGGGCCCGATGTGAAGCCTGCCTGCACATGTCCCGGTATTCAGTACACACAAAATAATGCTACATTCCAGGGGAGATAAAGCAATGAAAGAGAAATTCCGTCTAGACATTCTCCAGCGGTTATTAATAGCAATTAGATGTGAGAGCAGGAATGGAAAGAGTCACAGTTGGAAAGACCCTTATGTTCCAGAGCGAACTCTGGTACAGAGTCAGGATTACAACGCAGGCCTTCTAATTCCCAGATCGAGTTCTTTCTACTGCACCCGGGATGACACATCTCACTTCTCCTAATTTTATGCCATTCCGCTGGGTTAGAGCTCTGCATTCCCAAACAACTGTTCTTCCACCACAAATTCCAAAGCAGGAGATTATCATTCCACTGCAGAATCAGCTAGATACTAGATAGTCTCAACAGGCTAGTCTACAGTCATTAAACTTTGCTGAATTTTACTTGTGCATACATTAATAATTGTAATGGGAGATAATTGAGACAGAATCCAAATTAGGCTTGCTTGTTTGTTTAAACACAACTTGTTACATTACCGCCTAACTTTGCACTATTTGTTTTGTTAGTTACAATCATAGTATTTCAGGGCTGGCAGGGACCTTAAGGATGGACTAGGTCAGTGTTTTTGTTTTTTTGAAATGGGATCTTCTTCTGTCACCCTGGCTGGCATGGCATCATCACAGCTCACTCCTGCCTCAACTTTCTGGGTTCAAGTGTTCCTCCTACCTCAGCCCTCTGAATAGCTGGAACTGTAGGTGTGCACCATCATGCTTGGCTAATTTTTTTTAAATTGATATATATATATATTTTAAGATGGAGTCTCACTCTGTCGTGCAGGTTGGAGTGCAGTGGCACAATCTCAGCTCACTGCAACTTTCACCTCCCAGGTGCAAGCAATTCTCCTGCCTCAGCCTCCCAAGTAGCTGGGATTACAGGCGCCCGCCACCGTGACTGGCTAGTTTTGACATTTTAGTAGAGACAGGTTTTCACCATGTTGGCCAGGCGGATCTCAAACTCCTGACCTCAGGTGACCCAGAGTGCTGGGATTACAGGAGTGAGCCACCGTGCCCGGTCAATTTTCCTTTTTGTTTGTTTAGTTTATTATTTATTCTCCAGCCCCCATTTTAAAGAAACTAAGTGGGCAATGTGTTCATGCCTGTGGAGAGCAACCTGGGACAGACAAGTAGAGACAAGATCTCAGATCATGTAAGTCTTTTTCAACCAGAGCTAGTTCTTCCTTTAGATCCAGCCCATTAAAGTAGCCAGGAGAGTTTGGGATGTTATTAAATGTCATGCTTTTCCTAAAGGAATTTGAGGAGTGGGCAAGGTCCTTTCCTCCCTATGATGTGTGTGTGTGTGTGTGTGTGTGTGTGTGTGTGTGTGTGTGTGTGTGTTTTAGAGACAGGGTCTTGCTATGTTGTCCACGCTGGACTTGAACTCCTGGACTCAAGCGATCCTCCCACCTCAGCCCTTCCACCTCCCCAGTCGCTGGGGCAACAGGTGTGCACCACTGTGCCTGCCTCCCCCCTACAATATTTTAAAGGTGGGTGGGGAACTTGGTTGTGCACCTGGATGAGAGCTACAGGAAGGAGCTCTCTCGGATATGAAAGCTCAGAATGTAAATGACCTGCCAGGGAGCTGTTTTGACCTGAAACTGGGGCCTAATGTCAGTCTCTAGCAAGACTCAATTAATGAAAGACTTTTTTTTGTTTTTTGAGACAGAGTCTCGCTGTGTTGCCCAGGCTGGAATGCAGTGGTGTGATCTTGGCTCACTGCAACCTCCACCTCCCAGGTTCAAGCAATTCTCTGCATCAGCCTCCTGAGTAGCTAGGATTACAGGCACCAGCCACCATGCCCGGCTAGTTTTTGTATTTTTAGTAGAGACAAGGTTTCACCATCTTGGCCAGGCTGGTCTTGAACTCCTGATCTCGTGATCCACCTGCCTCAGCCTCCCAAGGTACTGGGAATACAGGCCTGGGCCATCGTGCTGGGCAATAAAAGGCATTTTTTAAACTATGGGGAGGGGAGGGGGGTGGTAGAGAACCCAAGGGAAAGGTAGCTAACATAAGGGAAACTACTTTTCCTAAAAGACATTTCATATAAAGCAAACAAAAAATAAAACTAAAAAACAAAAGAGAAAGAAAGAAAGGAAGGAAGGAAGAAAGAAAGAAAAAAAAGCAAGGACTGCCAAGACTGCCTCTTTCTTATTCTTCCAAAAGCTCCAGCTCCTGGATTGTGGATTCTAACCAAGGTAGGTGGGACAAAGTTTGTACTACAAGGGGATGAAGCCAATACCAGGACCCAGAGGGAAGGGAAGCATCGTCAGAGTCCAGTGGCGAGAGGAATTCTGTGCTTGTTTAAATGAGGTTGTCCTTGTGGGTGTGGCGTTTCCCTTTTCAACTTATGTAGACAATCAGTGGCATTACCCAAAAGTGGCAACACATTGAGGACAGCACAGTTACAAGTGGGCATGAGTTTTTATTCTCAGTGCACAGCAGTATTGGTTTCTGTTCATCAGCAAAAAGCTTTATTGGTTTCAAATTTATCCCTTTTAAAACTCTTCTTCTTCTGGTCTCAGTGGAACAACACATTTGAATTTCAGATTTGCCAGTTTATAGCATTTTTTTCCCCTAAGAACCATATAAATACATGCAAAACATTGTACATAGAGCTTAAATAATATCAAAATGCAAATATAGATTGGGTGCGCTGTTAAGCTGAGTTGCGAATTATGGCAACACACACTGGGGTATACATTCGTTTGATATTACCCTTTGTTTGTTTATGTCATGCAGACCACAATAGTCAATCTTTTGTTTTGTTTTTCTTTTTTGTACAAAAATACCAGTGCTTGTTATACTAATTACTAAAAGAAGAAGAAGAAACTCAAACATTCCTATCTGCGTGCTAATTTGAAAGAACAACGTAGATAGATTTGTTGGCACATATATATGGCATATTCACATATGGCATATATACACATGGGGAGAAAACGTGAACCAAAGGCCAATTCAGTTATGGGAGCTCATCTCCTTCCATCTCTCCTAATCAAGAGCGAAGGGAACAGCAGGCCTAACAGCAGGATTGGGAAGGCAAAAGGACTGGCACTGAGCTAAATCAAAGGGCGTCTGGTCTATTCGGAGGGAGAGGCTGGAATGGCTTAACAATAGCAGGCATCTGTAAGTGCCCACCCTCACCAACGCAGCAGGGTGGTCCCTAGATATGAAAGGTAAGGAAGGGAATTCCATATTGTGATGGTACCACAGGCTGCTTCAATTGTAAGGCAAAGGAAGCAGGAAAGAAAGGAAGGGATGCATTTAGAGTTTTTTTGGCACAAACGAGTGTGCCACGCCCCTCTGGGTTTTCACCAGTGAGGTAACCACTCAGATTTAACTGTGCCAATTCTCCTATCTGAAGCTCAAGGGGAAGAAGAAACTCAAACCCTAAAGAACCCACAAGTATCTAGAGGGATTTTTAGGTGATCTCTCTCTTAACCCCTTTAGGGATAGGAGAGTCACCCTAGAGGACAGATGGTACTATGGGAAGGACCTAGCCCCAAGACTGTCACTCAGGGCAAGGACCAGCCATTGTTTTATCCATTTAGAATTCTGTCCCCATTTAATATATTGCACAAAATCTTTCTAGGGGAGGAAAGGCATCAATAAGAACCTTGTGCAAAAACTCACTAATGGAAAACTCCAGGGGGAATAGGAAATACAAACCATGAAAAGCACAAACCCCAAATCAGAATATCCTTACAGACCAGGAGATATTAATGTCTTTGGTACCTCTCTGCCAGCTATTCTTCAAGAAACACAATTCCAACCGAGGCCCCTGATCCTAATCACTAGTTAGGAAAGAGTCTGGCTGTCCATCTGTATGGCAGCGTGGGGGGATTCATTTCCTGACAGCTGTATTCCTTGCTGGGTATTTTCCTGACTATCCACAGTTTACTACCCGTTTTTCTAGGTTTATTAAGAGAGGAAGCTAGGATGATGTGTTCTCCTTCTCCCCATCAGACCCTCTTCAAATCCAAAGCACCATTTTGGGGAAAAGTGTTATTAACTTATGCCAAATTTACCCACTGCCAGTTGGATCAGTGAAACTGAATAGAAAAAAAACTTCTATAAAAAACATATGCACATAGACACTTAAACTTAATTCCATATCAACAAAATTTATATTAAAAAAGTCTAGAACCCAACAATTTTTTTCCCCTAAGTATAAAGATGGCTGTTTGGAGAAAGTTAGTGTGGTGTATTGGTTTGAAACCAATCACAAATATACTAAGTCACCTGTCATGTCAAACAGCTGGTTATGTGCTCCCTTCCACAGGGCTACATGACGGCACTTTATTTTAAATTGTTTAAACAAAATACATATGGCTGACTCAAAAATATCAGTTTCTGATCTAAATAAAACTATATTTTTTGCATATATTTCTGTATTTTCTCTCCTACTATGGAAACTAGAACACAAGAAAAAAAACCGTTGACTTTTACAAAGTAGACACAAGCCCTCAAGAGTAACCCGTCAGGCACCATGAGAGTCTTTTGCGAACAGGAATGGTAAAATAGCCTTCAAAGCTTGTTATTGGCTTGCTATTTAAAATGATCTGAGGTAATACAAGACTTGATAGAATTAAATCTTCTAAAGTAGTTGATGAATATGTATGTCAACACTTAACCACCTTGGGTGAGCTGTTTTTTGCCCCATGAGTATTTAAGACACAAAAAAGAATTACTGAAGCATGTACATTTCACAAAACAAAAATCAAATTTGCTTTCCTGTTTCCTACAATGATGGATTATGGAGTCATGGGGATGTGTAGGGGACATTGTGTCTTTACGTTTCCTACTGTGGACAGCTCAGGCGAAAGGGGTGAGGGAGGGCAGATCCGGAAGAAAAGGCCAGGTGGATCAGGTCACCTTCCTCTCACATGGGAATTTGGCAGTTCATACGCCTCCTCTACTTGACTCTCATCGCTCTAGAGACGGGGGGGTGGGCTTCACTGTCTAATGGGAGGTGAGAGTCGGAGACATGAACTGACGCCTGCACAGAAGTCAACATCAGCAGGGATACCAATGGAGCTCCTGCGAATGTGGCTCCACCTTGCCCCAGTAAGGAACACTTAAAAAATCTCCTAGCAAATTCCCCAACTCCTGAGAGGCAGATGGGAAGGGGATGCTTTGGGCAGTGTTCAGGGAATAAAGGCACAGGGCTTTACTGGGCAGCAGCTGGAGCACGTGGCAGAAGGGGGGTTGGAGGAAGGGCAGATATGCAGGGGCGTCTTTTGCTCCATTAAGTGGGCAAAATGTCACAGGGGCCTCCCACTTTGGATACATATTTTTCAAAATCAGAATATTTGAGAAAGGCTGGGACCTTCTCAGAGACTGGAAAAGTTGTGACATGTGGCAAAAAGTAGAATTAGAAACTAACTGGAGAGAATGTCAAAGCTGGTCCCCAGGCACCTAAGCTCAAGGTTTCTGGCCCCTGCAGGAAGGTTTTCTCAGATTACTCTAGATTGGCTCTTTGGCCTCTCCCAAGGCTTCTCAACACTCATTCCCCACCAGTCAGGTCTCACCCTGGAAAGCCTTGGCAGATGGTTTTGAAAGCAGTGGTCACCCCAAAGAGGAGCCCACAAAAGTCTGCTCTGATGGTCTGTCTTGCCCCAGATTTGCCAGCATCTGGTCCTCAATATGCAAGTCCAGTAAGGAGGCGGGGTCATACCCAGTTCATTCTTTTGCCACCACTTTAGGAATAAGAGAAAGCTCAGGCCTATGGTAAAACCTATATACCACATATATGCAACCTTCATGGGCAAGGCTGATCTCCCTGGCACTTAAGAACCACATACACCTGACAAGATGGCAGGTTAAAAGCAGAAGGTAACCTGGCAACAACAGGGAAATATTCTTTTTATTTAAAAAATACTTTTTTTTTTTTTAATAAAATGAGACAGAGTCTTGCTCCATCACCAGGTGCCAGGCTAGAGTGCAGTGGCACGATCTTGGCTCACTGCAGCCTCCGCCTCTTGGGTTCAGGCAATTCTCCTGCCTCAGCCTCCCGAGTAGCTAGGACTACAGGCGTGCGCCACCACGCCCAGCTAATTTTTGTATTTTTAGTAGAGACGGGGTTTCACCATGTTGGCCAGGATGGTCTCCATCTCTTGACCTCGTGATCCACCCGCCTCGGCCTCCCAAAGTGCTGGGATTACAGGCGTGAGCCACCGCGCCCGGCCCAACAACAGGGAAATATTCTTACCAGCGCTTAATTGCTTCAAAAGGACCCTTTTAACAAAGAAACTGGTTGGATTCTAGAACAAAGTCAAGGGTTGTTTTGGGCAAAAGGGAAAAGGGTCAAAGTTTACTCAATTCACACATATCCTTTCCATTTTCCTAATCACTATAACAAAAAAAAAAAAAAAAAAAAGGAAGGAAAGGGAAGACAAAAGAGCAAAAGAAACTTGGAGAAGTTTGACTGGAAGGGCAGAAAGAGTTAGAGGCTTCTAGGCCTGTAGGTGTAAGTTTTCAAAATGGGAAAAATTGAAAAACAAGCACACTACTGGCTGATTTTATATATTCCATCTCTGTCTCAATGTAGTCCACTTGGGGATATTTGTCTCCCTCTGAACCCTTAACTTAGCTTATAAATGGCACAGACTTAAAGGACAAAATCCAGAATTCAGGAGATGAACATCAGGGGAGAAGGTGGGTGGGTGATGTCAAGAGGATTGTCATCATTTCTTTACAAATGACAACTGACTACCAAGGAGCAGATTCTACCATTACCTGCCTGGGGTTTGACTGGGTCCTGCTACAAACCCCAAGTCAAGCTTAAGTTGAAATCCTTGTAGGTCTGTGCTCTTGCCTCTTCACGGTCAGGTGGGGGTTCACACATACTGCTGTTAACACAGCAGGTGACATGACAATGAAAAGTCCCATCATCACCTTATAGATGGGACAGACGAAAAAGAAAATAGGGAAAATAGGAATGAGAGTCAGAGAAAGGAAATTCACACTGATGTCTCTAGGCTCTGTAGAGGGCTGTCTGCGTGGGAGATCTGCGCTTGGTTGCAATCCACCGCGTTGTTGTTTGTGTTGGCATATGGAGTGACCTCACCATCCAACAGGAGCACCCTAGTCCCAAAGTTAGAAGCCTTGTCAGGATTTTCTTCCTCTTCCTCATCCAGGAGTGGTGTTCGTGGCAACTCCTCATCTATGGCAAATTCAGGGTGGGTCATGAAGTTGTGGATGGAGTTTTGGCTGTAGGGTTTCTGAATGCTTTCGTGGAGAGAACTATGGAACGCTTTGACCACTTTGATCTACACCAGGGAAAGGAAAAGGAGAATGAGAAAACAGGGAGGTGAGAATTGGCCGGCAGAACAAGGAGATGGTGGCTTTAGGACAGAAACAAAACCCAAACTATAAAACATGACTGCTCAACAACCAAAACTAAACAGTCAGAGGAGATCATGGGGCACCAGAAACATCACATGGCTCAACTTTCAAGCAGTGGGGTGGCTGGGGTGAGTGATGGCAAACAACTAGGATGTTTTGAAAGCTGCATTAAAAAAAGTAGAAAATCCAAAGCAAGGTTAGCATTCCCAAACAATCTACTTTTAAAACGAAACAGAAGACAAGAAGTTTCATTAGTTCTTTTAGATGGAGGGCAAGGACATGGGAACTAGATGCAAATTAACAGCCAAACTTAAAAAACGATTCAGACATGTGGATTTCTGTGTTGAGGCCAAACATTTTGTGAATGTGGAATGGAAAAATTATGCATTGAGGTTTAGTTATCTGTTTAAAAACCTCAAAGAGCCAGCATACAACAATGTGCACATAATACACGTTTGGTGACACGTGACCATGAATAACTTTGCAGCCAGGCAGACAAACCGATCTTCATTTGTGTCAGCAGCATGCAGAAAATTAACACTCTTCAATTTAATAATTTGCCCATTCAGCCAGGAAACATGCCTATTTTTACATCCCACAACCACCACTGTGTCCCCTCCCCGCAAATAACACAGAACTTCACTCCTTCAGCCGAAGTGGATAAAATACAGGCGTCAAAAGATGACTTCCTCCTGCCTATTGAGAAAAGACCTGGCTCTCAATGCATGTTTATGTCTCTCATGCACAGCAACTGTGCCCAATCATGCTGCTTTCTCCAGCTGTTTCCAAATTGTGAAGAGGAGCATGGTCTTATGTGGAGAAGGAAATGAAAGGGACCAGGGAGAGAAACCTAATCCAGGAGGCAGTGATACAAACAAGTGGCATTTCTGATAGGGTGGATGAAGAGGATGAAGGAAAGGAAACCACGTGCCATTTTACTGGGCAAAGGGAAATGCATTGCCCAATGTCAAAGTCTCTGCCCTACTGCACAAAAAGGAAGGGATTTGGTCAGTTCAGAGTCGTGAAGAAGAAAATCGACATAATTGATTCTTGTGAACAGCTTTTGCTTGTCTGCAGGCACCAACAATTTGGCAGATCTGCTTTCTGAACTGTAGGTCTCTCTGAGTTGTGGCTTAGAATCGGGGTTGTTAGGATTGGGATAGAGGGAGAGGTCTGGAACTCTGAGAGGTTGGAGAGAGGGGCCAGGGGAAAGGTAAATTGTTGCAGGACAGTTTTAGTTGTTGGAAGGTGGCTGATCCTAGTCTTGTCCAAAAAATCTTCCCACAGAAAAGAAATGGGAGTAATGCAGGGGAAACTGTTGAGGTTAGAGGGGTAGGAGTGATGAAGGTGGGGGTAGGGTACCTGTTTCATTCCTCTGCCGTTTAAGCAAAAAGTATATTCCAGGAGAAGACACAAGAGCTTGGACACAGCAGAGCATACAATGAGTCAGCCAAATAAACGGGTTGGATCGCTGTTCCAGTGCTTCCTACCACCATACAGAACCTTCATAAATGCTACTCAAAGCAGGCTCACTATCAATACTGTTGGTCCCTCTTCTCTGGAGGAGAATGTGTCTCTATTGGCTAAGGCTTTCCTTATCTTGCCCCACTCTGCTACAGCCTGCAGACCCACCCAGGTCTGAGGGTGCTCAAAGCTCAGTAGGCAAAGGATTCCTTGCCAGTCAATAGTATCCGCTCAACCCCTCAGCTAAGAAGAATCAGGAGGGCCGGGCGTGGTGGCTCACGCCTGTAATCCAAGCACTTTGGAGGCCAAGGCGGGCGGATCACCTGAGGTTGGGAGTTCAAGACCAGGCTGACCAACATGGTGAAACCCCATCTTTAAAAAAAATAATAATAATAAAAAAGAAGAATCAGGAAGCATAGGCACACACTCACCATGCTGAACAGATAGTGAGGAACACATTTTTCTTATCTGATTCCTATTTGACCATCTGATGTGTGAATTTTACCTGTCATGTTGCCTTTGCTCCAGATCTAGGTGAGATCAGATGGAATGGAAGCTCCATCTGGTCTTCAGGAAGTCTCAAGTTTTCACTGATCTACATAAAATCTCAGAGCAAGGCAATTTGGATTAAGTGAGTCCAAACCCAGTGCCTTCTCCCTTGGCCCTGGTACAGATACAATGGCCAAGGTTTGAGTCCAAAGTCATCCCACTCCATCAAGGTCATCACTGTCAGGAGTGATAACATAGCCCACATTTTTCATGTGCTCTCAAGATCTAAACTGAATATTACAGGAGGGTAGGTGCCTTTAGCCACCAGTATATCATCTTCAATATCAGTGATTTTCAACTTCCTGCTTCAATTTTTTTTTTTTTTTTGAGACGGAGTTTCACTCATGTTACCCAGGCTGGAGTGCAATGGCGCGATCTCGGCTCACCGCAACCTCCGCCTCCTGGGTTCAGGCAATTCTCCTGCCTCAGCCTCCTGAGTAGCTGGGATTATAGGCACGCACCACCATGCCCAGCTAATGTTTAGTATTTTTAGTAGAGACGGGGTTTCACCATGTTGACCAGGATGGTCTCGATCTCTTGACCTCGTGATCCACCCGCCTCGGCCTCCCAAAGTGCTGGGATTACAGGTTTGAGCCACCGCGCCCGGCCCCTGCTTCCATTTAATTGAATACTTTATTGAAACAATTACATGTGAAGTCCACTTATAGAAAATAAATTTTTAACAATTGGGGTTGGAGTGCGGGTCTGGAGCCCTGTTTGTTGGCTTTTCCTCTCACCTGTTGGGGTAAACAATGAGGGAGATAAAAGTGAATTGGGGATGGGTAGATAGAAAAAATATGGGAAACATCTTTTAGGGATTAAGAAACAGTCATCCAGCTAGACTGCAGGACTTCTGGAATCTAAAGGGAAACCAGCCACCTGTAAGGGAAGCTCACGTGAAGAGGGGTCAGAGAGCTAGGGAGCACCAGCTGGCTTGGTGGGTGGAAAGAGGGAGAGAAGGGTAAGGGAGGAGAGGGCATGGGGCTGTGCCAGGATGCCTCAACTCCAGCACTGGCCTCAGAGAACACATGCTGATGAATAACCACACACTATTTCACCACCAATCCACCCAGGGCTGGCCTCTTCCCTTCCTGGAGCATGAGGCCTCGTGGATGAGCAGTCAGGGCTAGTGAAGCAGGTGCAGGGAAAGTTTTGTGCACTCACCACACAGCCAGTTAACCCTTCCCTCCCTGGTCATCATTTCTCAAAACCTTGGGGAAATGTCTCTTCTGGGGCCCTGGCCTACAGGTGGAAGTGGCTGGTTGAAGGACAACTCTTTTCGTGACTCAGTAGACTGGGTATGAGTGCTAAGGGCTACTCTCTGCAGCTCAACGAGTGGGCAGGTGAAGACTCCATTTCCTCAGCCAGAATATTCTGTTTTCTGCTCTTTTCAGAAACCAGGAGAAGAAGATTAGGGCCTCCCTATGCAGGGAAATCTTAGAGATCTATCTAATGAAGGTAGGACAAACAGTTGAATTTATTTGGAGCTCTGGAATGGGAAAGAGGGTTTTAAAAGGTATGGCTACAACTTCTAGGAGCTCCAACTAAAAAGGTACAGCTGGAGAAAGAGCAGGTGTGGCCTGTCTCTCCTCTGATCTTCTAGCCTTTGAGGGTTTGGAGCATACCCTCTACCAGGTCCTCTACAAGATCCCAATGGGCTCAGTCTTCTGTTTAGTCTCTCCTTCCACCATCAAACCATCAGGACATCTGCAACTAATATTTCCTACCAGAAAGGGATAATTAAAACAGAACAGAAGCGAGTTAGAAGGGGATGACAGAACTTTAAGGAAAAAAGGAATTAAGTATGAAAGGACTGGTGTGAGAGGTTCCTGGATGTTTGCAGGGCAAGGCTTACTTAGTTCGTTCTTGCCTGTTTTTTGACCTAAAGAAATCGTATGCATCTCTATCAAGCCCCACCCCCGTTCCTCACATCAGAACAGTTCGGCTAAAAAGACAAAACAAATCTAAGTCTGGTCAACCCACACAGTCCACGATCATGTGAACCACAGACAAGGCCACTGTTCTTTCTTCAGCCCCTTCCCAGAGATGGGGGATGAGGCTGGGAATGGGGAGGAAGGAACAGACTGAACACTCAGATTTTGAAACCCACATTATATTCAACACAGATAAGCTTCTTCCCACATTATCAGCAGAGAACTAGCTACTTTTTCTCTCCTCCGTGAGTCCCGTTTGGGGACGGGAAAATAAGCAGGAATAGGAGGGCATAAGCATTAGCAAGAATCCAAGAATCTACCAATGGGAACACCAGATCTTAGGTTGTGGACTGATAACATTGCAATTGAAAGTCTTGCTGAGAAAGGGGTTCCTAAAACTTTATATGCAAAATAAGAGCTTGCTGTTGGCGAAACAATCAAACTAGAGGAAAGGAGAGGCAGAATAAAAGGGATCCTCTTCAGAAACTCCCCAAAAAAGTTTAGTAAATGAAGAAAAAAACATTATGTTGACTCTTTTGTATATTTCTCCTACCTTGATATCAATTAATCAATTTTTAAAAATTTTTTAATTTATTTTAAGAGATGGGGTCTCGCTATGTTGCCCAGGCTGGAGTGCAGTAGCTATTCACAGGCATGATCCCACTACTGATCAGCATGGGAGTTTTGACCTGCTCCGTTTCCGACCTTGGCTGGTTCACCCCTCCTTAGGCAAACTGGTGGTCCCCCGCTCCCGGGAGGCTACCATATTGATGCCGAACTTAGTGTGGACACCTGATTGGCATAGCGCACTACAGCCCAGAACTCCTGGGCTCAAGCGATCCTTCCAACTCAGCCTCCTCAGTAGCTGGGACTACAGGCACGGGCCACCACGCCCGGTGAATTAATTGATTTTTAAACCAGAGTCCCTGGAAAGCAAAATAATGTGGATGTTCAACCATATACATTTGAACTGAACTACCTTCTTTTCTTCACCTATAGCTACAACTTGGTATGCTAAAATTGCCAGTTAACAATACAGTGGTAGCCAAATGGACTATTATTTTGGCCAAGTTTCATATTGGCTCAATTATGACAGGTCCATTAGTCAAAACACACCCATAGGCATATTAGCTGCCTTCCTACCTTTCTTCAAAAGGTCCCAAACTTTGCCCCCACGTAAAGAAAGTGTCTGGGTTTTCATTAGGCCTATCCTCACATCTAAGCTTAGGAGGTAGAGTTCGGACTCAAAGGAGAAGGAGGAGAGGAGAGGAGCAACAACATATTCCAGCAAAGCAACAAACAGACAAAAAGGCAAAGCAAAATAAAACAAAACTCAAGGAAGAAACAAGCAATGCAGAGGAACAATCAGAAAACAGAATTATTGTCTTTAAAGAGTTAAGGTTTAATAGATTTTCTACATTAAAAAAATAAAATACAAGGGCATACAGGCTGGTTTTGGAGTGGGATTTTTGTCTTTTCTTCCCTTAAGCCAAAAGATCAAAGGGAAAAACCAAAAGGAAAAGATAACCACGGTTGGTTAAAGTGGATGCCACGTGCTCTCTTGTGGTCATTTTAGCAAATCATGCATCATAATAGACTATCACTCACTGCCCATAGGAGGAGATGAAACAGCAGGAACAGAAGTGGTGGGGGATTTGACTGGTTCAACTGCTACATAGGATGAACTAGGAACAAGTTTTACATCAAGGTGTTGACCCATGTTCTGTCGCCTTAGGACTCCCTTAAAAGAGGCTCCCGTCTGGAATGTGTTAATTACGTCGATCTGCAAAGAATCAGAGAGTGAGACAGCTTTGCTCCACAGTCAGAGAGAGGTGAAGAAAGAGGAAGGGAGGGTCATGGAAGGCTGGGGAAGCAGGGATGGAAGCAGATGGGAAAAGGGAACAGGAGACAGCAAGAGAGAGCTTCCCTCCCGCACAGCAATGGTGAGAAGGGGAAAAACGTTACTGCATATCACACTTCAATTAGGGAACAATTTGCCGTGGAGTCCCAAGCCCATCCATAATCTAGCTTTCTCTTCCCTTTGAATTCACAGTGGGCATCTGAGGTGTACAGGGGGCCAAGACTATTTAAAATTTAAAGGGACTTTTCCCTCTCCATCACTCCTTACAAGCTAGACAGACATTGGCAGCTTATTAGTTGTTTTTACCTGTATTGTTAAAAATAAGGCAAACAACTTAAAGATTCTGAAGGCAAATTACATATTACTGAAAAGTCTCAGGAACCTCTAAATCAATTAAACTGACTACCTACTTTTTTGCAGATTTTCCAGGAAAATAACTCATGTGTTTAAAGAAAAGACAGGGGCTGTGTAGTAGCCAATATACAGGTAGCCATGATGGAAGGGCGCCTGGGCCAAGTGTTGCTGGGCTCATCCTCCTCTGGGTATCTTCCCTGGGTATCAATTCCTTCCCTGGGCTGAAGTAGACAGGGTCCCTAAGAATGGAGCTCAAGAACCCAGTGGCCAAGCCCATTATAGAGAATGCTGCTAAATGCATTAGTGCATTAGAGATTCTGAAATGTCTGGCGGAAATGCTGACAGTAGCTCAGCAATTAGACTGAGGGAGGGAAAGGAAGAGGTTTTTGTTGGTGGTGGCTTACACAAGTAGTCTCTGGTTTTCAGTGCTCTGTTCCACAGAGACAGAGGCAATTAACGCCGTTGATTTTCTTTTCTTTCTTTCTTTTTTTTTTTTTTTTTTTTTTGAAGGAGTCCCGATCTATCACCCAGGCTGGAGTGCAGTGGCTCGATCTCGGCTCACTGCAACCTCCACCTGCCGGGCTGAAGCAATTCTGCCTCGGCCTTCTGAGTAGCTGGGGCTACAGGTGCGTGACAGCATACCCAGCTAGTTTTTGTATTGTTAGTAGAGATGGGGTTTCACCATGCTGGCCAGGGTGGTCTCGAACTTCTGACCTCATGATCCGCTCACCTCGGCCTCCCAAAGTGCTGGGATTACAGGCGTCAGCCACCACACCTGGCCATGCCATTCATTTTCCGACAATGGTCCTGATCTAGGGCCTCAATCAACTCTACCATCCTTATCCCTGACCCCTAAATAACAAGGACAAAATCAAAAGAAATTCCTTTTAGCCTTCATGAATCTGGTAGAATAATTTTAGAAATATCTATCTGCTTAATGCCAAGGGTTGATCTACTAGGAATGTAGGAAAGGTGCTGATTTTATTAACTGGACTTCCTTTTCCCGGGAGGGAAGATGGGAAAGCAGGCAGAATGTGAGTGAGACATTTCTTTTATAAAGCTTCCTGAGAAGCCATGAGCTGTTTAGGGCTAGTTTCTGGATCCAGATCACAGTTTGAGCTGCAACACCACCCCTTCCTCACATTATTCAGTTTCAGTTCTCCAGGACTGAGGAGTCTGAACCCGCAGGAGGAGAGGGCTTACACTTGGGGTGGGTGGGGGGGTTCCATCTCCATGGACAGAGGGACTGTGGAGACACCTTCTTCAGTGCGTATTGGAGTTACAAGGTTCCAACCTCCACAATTCTAGTCTAAGTTTCCTAAACTTCGTCTTTCTGATGCTCTCAGCTCCCCAAAAACCAAAGGGAAAAGGAGACTAGAAGAACAACCCAGAACAAGGAAAAGGGGAAATCCCAATCAGGACTAGAAAACAGCTGGGCAACACCTCCCACACCCAAGCACTGTGATAAGAATGACAGCAAAGATCAACTTGGAGATGGCAGGGGGCGAACCCAGCTGAGGCTGAAGGACTGATGCTGGGAGCGGATCTCAGGGATCCAGGATGCACATTAGCATTATCAGCCTCATCAGATTCCGGAGTCAGGGGCATCGTGGGATGCCGTGAATTTGGTTATTGCAGCATCTTGAACATGCCTCACTGTAGGTTTTAATGCCATCTGGCCCAACTGCCTCATGTTCCAACAATGGGGAAAGGTAGTATATCTAAAGCTATGTAGGCAGTGAAACCAAATAAACCTTATAGAGAGGTACACTGTCAAGGGAATGGAAATTGGTCATGAAGGGGAAGGAAGACCCATGCATCTTAGCCTCCTAGGACAGAAGACTGGAAAGGCGCAAGAAGGCACTGGACTGAGGACATCTTGGCTAGGAGAAAAGAAATCATGTAGTAGAAGAGGCAGTTGATCCTGAAGCAAAGCAAAGAAAAGACAGGTTATTTTGGAAAGAGCAGACCCAAAGGAAAACACTGGGGGCTTTAGAGATGGGAGCCAAAGGCGCCAGGTTTTGTGGGTAATTGGATTCAGCAGCCTAGAGGGTGGGGTGGGTAGGGAGTGGGCATGAGGACTCTGGATGCCACGAGGCACTTTGCTCAGGTCCTTCTGGAATTTTTCTTTCTGGGAGGAACTCAAGAGAGGAAAAAGGAACCCGAGTGTTTCCCTACCTAGCCCTTCTTTTCCACTTTTCTGTTTTTTGTGTTTTTTAAATTTTTTAATTTTTTAATTTTTTTGCTTGTTTCTGAGACAGAGTCTCACTATGTAGCCCAGCCTGTAGTGCAATGGCTCGATCTTAGCTCACTGCAGCCTCCACCTGCTGGGTTCAAACGATTCTCCTGCCTCAGGCTCCCGAGTAGCTGGGATTACAGGTGCACACCACCATGCCCAACTAATTTTTGTATGTTTAGTATAGATGGAGTTTCACCATGTTGGCCAGGCTGGTCTCAAACTCCTGACCTCGTGACCCACCTGCCTCAGTCTCCCAGAGTGCTGGGATTACAGGTGTGAGCCACTGTGCCCATCTTCTTTTCCAGTTTTCTATCTGTTGTCATGCCCGTAGGAGGTAAGTTCCTCCCAGGTATGTAGTTTAGAATATTCACTTCATTTATCTCTCCAATACACTAAGGAGGTGGGGCTGACTGGTGGGGCTGAACTTTTTCTGTTTTTCAGATGGAGTTTCACTCTTGTTGCCCAGGCTGGAGTGCAATGGCGTGATCTCGGCTCACCGCAACCTCTGCCTCCCAGGTTCAAGCGATTCTCCTGCCTCAGCTTCCTGAGTAGCTGGGATTATAGGCATGCGCAACCACGCCCGGCTAATTTTGTATTTTTTTTAGGTAGAGATGGGGTTTCTCCATGTTGGTGAGGCTGGTCTCAAACTCCTGACCTCAGGTGATCGGCCCGCCTTGGCCTCCCAAAGTGCTGGGATTATAGGCATGAGCCACTGCGCCTGGCCGACTGGGCAACCTTCTAAAACATTTGCAAGGCCAGTTTTAGACAATGAAACTTATTTTGAAGATCTCCAGCCAATCAGCAGAGAGAAATACACCTCTTCTCTGGAGACCACCCTTGAGATCTTGGAATTTACAGTTTTTTGAGATAGAAAATCTTAGGATGAAAGCAATAAAGGCAAGTGGGGTGAGAGCAAGGGAAGACAGAATTATCAATGCCTAGACCAGCCCATTTACCCAGGAGAAGGTAGTTACAATTGATGCATGGAAAGTGGAAAAAAAAAGTCATTGTGGGGCTATAGGCAGGGGACTTGAGAGCAGCAGGGCGGCTTCTATCCCATTTCAGAAATTGCAAGAAGGGAAGAGACTTGAAGAAATTATTGCTTCCTCCTTGTCAGGAAGCAAGTCTGAATCCTGAAAAAGATGCTCAGACATCAAGAGACTATTGTCATTTTTATACATGAAACCATCAGATTCCCCACTATGGCCTTACACTTTGAGTGGGGGAGATATAACAAGGTGACCTTCTTTTACAAAGACCCCTCCGGATGGTATCTATTCCCATAATGGCAGTGTAAGGAGGTTACATTAAGTGAATGCTGGGGATGTCAGCATAGAGATACTAACTCCTTTCTTCTGAAGGGTAGGGAAACACTGCACATTTCTCACCCTGGGGTCAGGTCTAGTGCTTGCAAGAAACCTTATGCTGAAGCTTGCCCATTTGACAGAGGGTAGCGGGGAGGGCTTAGAGTCAGCCCAGAGCTAAAGGACTATGCTAATAGTGTCCCATGGTCTAGGTCATTTGATTCCTCTGCTCTCAAAGGACCCCACACAGATCTCTTTGTCCATTTGTCCTGAAGCTGGGGAGCTAGGGCTGCCCATTAGTAGTGAGCCTTTGGAAGGGAAGAGATGCTGGCCACCTCCCACCACCTTCCAAGATGGGAAGCTTCTTCCCCCAAGGGAAGGACAGACCACTATCAGAGTACCTGAGTCTGGATACGGTTCAGGCCCCGGAACCAGAGGATCTGGCCTCGGCGCAGCTCCATCTCGGCATGGTCAATCTCATCCAGCCCCTCGGCATCCTTGGTGATCTCCTCTTTGGTGGTGCCATGCCCAGCCTCCTTCAGGAACTTCAGGGATCGGGTAGGTATTGCAGAGATGATCTGAAAACAAGTGCAGTGAAGAGGGAGACACCAGAATCACAGTGAGAACTGCTGTCAGTCAACCTTCAAGGGCCAGGCCCTTGGGCAGGTTATACCCTTCCCACTGGAAGAGCAGTGGACAGAAGCACCAATCGATCCAGGCAAGCATTCTCCAGGTGCCCACAAGCGGTCAGGCTCGTAGGAAGGTTTTCTGTATTTATGGACACACAAAAAACAGACCTTATATTCTAGTAATCAACCAGCCATCTGCCTGGTCATATACTCCATTTTCCTCTTTTTGTCTCACTGCTTCTTTTCCATTTTGTGATCTGTCTTTTAAGGTTAACAGAACCATACTGCATGGTACACAATAGGAAGGCACAGAGACCAGGACCTGGGGGAAAACAGTCTGGGGAGAAGATGATCATACTGCATATGTATGGGCAAGGGGTTGAGAAGGGTATTGGAAATGAATGAACCCTTTCTTAGTTGCCACATGCAATATAGTTTCTGTGTTACAAACTCTCGTGAAAGGATACCAAAAGTTTTCTTGGGCTTGAGGTGAGGAAGTGGATGGGGCAGGCCATAGAAGAAGGGACACATGAGTATTATCAGAAGACAAGGAGCAACACGTTGGGCTTGAAATTCAAAGTAAATCTCCTGGTGAGCTCAGCAGCTGTCAGTCAGTTCTTTCCAGACAAGATGAGAAGCAGCCAGGGCTCACATGGGGAAGAGGGACTGTATGGGCAGTCTGATATGGAGCCACGTGTTTTGAAACGAGAACAATGCCAAAGCTCTGACTCTGAATGTGGGAAAGAGCTGCTGTGATACAGAAGGAAGGCTGTTGTCTGGCATCAAGGCCACATGGCCACATGTGAGGCAAGGGCCAGAAGAGTTTCAAACAACAGGTGACACAACCAAGCTTTACCAAAGCATAAAACTGCTTTAGGCACCCACTGGTAAAAACACTTCAGCAAATAGAACAGGTTGGAGGGAATTTGATAGACATTAATTAGGGAGGGCTGAGTGCAGTGGCTCATACCTGTGATCCCAGCACTTTGGAAGGCTGAGGTAGGAGGACTGCTTGAACCTAGGAGTTCAAGATCAGCCTGCATGACATAGTGAGACCACCCATCTTTTTTTTCTTTTTTTTTTTTTTGAGACAAAATTCTCGCTCTTGTCACCCAGGCTGGAGTGCAGTGGTGCGATCTCGGTTCGCTGCAACCTCTGCCTACCAGGTTTAAGCAATTCTCCTGCCTCAGCCTCCCAAGGAGCTGGGATTACAGGCACGTGCCACCATACCTGGTTAATTTTTTTTGTATTTTTAGTAGAGATGGGGTTTCACCATGTTAGACAGGCTGGTCTCAAACTCCTGACGTCAGGTGACCTGCCTGCCTTGGCCTCCCAAAGTGCTGGGATTACAGGTGTGAGTCACTGCACCTGGCCCGAGACCCCCATCTCTCAAAGAAAAAAAAACGAAGAAAAATAAATTAATGAGGGAGGCATCTAGGTGTGAAATAAATAACTAGTAGGTTTAGGGGAGAAGGCCAGGAGCTCCAGAAAGGGCTCTTCGAGGGCATTTAGGGCAAAGTGTCCATTACCTGGGTGGCTGTGCACTAAGGGATTATCTGCAGAGACCTGGGGTCTGTAAAGAGAGGTATAGCCAAGGCCAGAGCTGAGGATGAGGGAGGTTTGTAACATGGTATTAAGGAAAAAGTGAGACTATTAGACTCGATGATACTATCATAACATATTTTCTTTTGAGACGGAGTTTCGCTCTTGTTGCCCAGGCTGCACAATCTCAGCTCACTGCAACCTCCATCTCCCAGGTTCAAGCAATTCTCCTGCCTCGGCCTACCAGGTAGCTGGGATTACAAGCATGTGCCACCATATCTGGCTAATTTTTGTATTTTTAGTAGAGACGGGTTTCTCCATGTTGGCCAGGCTGGTCTCGAACTCCCAACCTCAAGTGATCCACCTGCCTCGGCCTCCCAAAGTGCTGGGATTACAGGCATGAACCCCTGTGCCCAGCCTGTTATAACCTTAAAAGCTAACACTGATTGAGTACTTACAAGGTATTAGACATTATTCCAAGTCTTTTCTGTATCGTAACTGATTCACTAATTAACAATGACCTTGTTTTCGTAAATTGAAGTCACTGGGACACAGAGTGGTTAAGTAATTTGCCCAAGATTATTCAGCTTATAAAAAGGAGAGCTAAGGCCAGGTGTAGTGGCTCATGCCTGTAATCCTAGCACTTTGGGAGAGCGAGGTGGGCGGATCACAAAGTCAGGAGATCGAGATTATCCTGGTTAACACTGTGAAACCTCAGCTCTACTAAAAATACAAAAAAATTAGCCAGCTCGGTGGCACTCATCTGTAGTCCCAGCTACTCGAGAGGCTAAGGCAAGAGAATCACTTGAACCCAGGAGGCAGAGGTTGCAGTGAACTGGGTCACGCCACTGTACTCCAGCCTGGGTGACAGAGCGAGACTCCATCTCAAAAAAAAAGAAAAAAAAAAAGAAGAGGGCTGAGTAATCCCAGCACTTTGGAAGGCTGAGGTGGGTGGATCACCTGAGGTCAGGAGTTCAAGACCCACCTAGTCAACAAGGTGAAACCCCATCTCTACTAAAAATACAAAAATTAGCCAGTTTTGGTGGTGGGTGCCTGTAATCCCAGCTACTTGGGAGGCTGAGGCAGGAGAATTGCTTGAACCAGGAGGCAGAGGTTGCAAGTGACCTGAGATCACACCACTGCACTCCAGCCTTGGTGACAGAAGAAAAAAAAAATAAAGGAGAGCTGGATTCAAACCCAGACAACCATTCTCAGAATCCATGCTCTGAAACATAGGCCACACCCTAGAGACTTTGTAAATCTGAATATATATCAGGTAAGTATTAAGCATTCCACCCAGATAAAGCCATGGCAAGAAACAGAAGAGGCTGGGAGCCCTGAATTAGGTCAGCCCAGCAGCCCACAGCCAGGTTTCTGCTTCATGAGAATAAAGACATCTGTCTTATAAACTCTTCTACTTCTAAGACCCTTATTTATTTATTTATTTATTTTGGTAGCAAAATGCCATTGAAAAGTTTAATTCCTGTCTCAGAGAAGCTGAGGGACTTTTAACTCCAAGCATGGTTAGAGAGGAATTCTGAAACCTCTGAGGTCATTCCACCCTGAGGTCCTATGAGATGGCAAGAACTTAAAAACTTGAGTGGGGGTGGGAGGAAAGAGGAGAAGATGAAGATGGGGTGCTGGGAGCGGGTGTCGTCACAGCTGCTTGTTCCATCTCACGTATAGGAGGGGAGGTCTGCAGGCTGTGAGAATGCATCAGGAGGGTGTGTTGGTACTTACCTGGCCCCACAGAAGTTCTCCAATTCCAATGAAGAGACACCACAACCACTGGGACAGGCTGAGCCTTGTACAACTGAAGGGTTTACCCCCAAATTCCACGATGAAAATCTAGAATAGAGAAAGGGGCAGCCCACCATCAAGGAAGTGACTAACAGGCAGCTCTGGCCCTCTAGTCAAGGCCCCCAAAGCCACATCATCCCCCTGCCTCAGGATCCTTGGGTGCAAGTTCTGATTTGCTTGTAAGGGAGGGGAAAAGAGGAAATTTCTAAGGGGAGACAGACACAAACAGCCTTTATAGAGCACTCTGGCGGGGAGACAGTCAGAGTTACTATGACTATGAGTAACAGATGATCTGGAGGAGTTAGGGGAGCTGGAGGCTTCTTGTGACTAAAACCAGTTAGTGACAAGAAGGTAGAGTGATGGAGACAGGAACTGAGGATGAGGTGGGGGGATTGCTTGAACCTGGGAGATTGAGGCTGCACTCCAGCCTGGGTGACACACACACAGAGAAAATCTGTCTCAAAAAAAGAAAAAAAGGCCAGGCATAATAGCATTTTGGGAGGCAGAGGATTGCTTGAGGCTAGGAGTTTAAGACCAGCCTGGACAACAGAGTGAGACCCCATCTCTATTTTTAAAATTAAATTGGAAAAAAAAAAAAAAAGGAATTGAAGATGGGGAAACATAAGAGAGGTACCTGGCTGAGGGATGGGACAGGAGCGCTTTTGTTACATGGTTAGCTCATAGTCTCGTACTGGAGGAGTGCAAGCTGGGCTGACTATGTAATATATGTACACCCTCCCATTACTTCTCTTTCTCTGAGTTGCACAACACTTTTTATCATAAGCCCTTCAAAACAAAGGGGCAGGGGCAGGGACAGGGAGAGAGTCTATACTAGGTGTGCATGCACATTTCATACAGGCTGACAGGAGCCATAGAAGGGCTAGAAGAGAACGGCACTTCTTTTGGTCACTTTGTGAAATTTCTGTGTGTTTAGAAAGATAATGAAAGGATTTTACAAGTATTATTTTATTTGCAGTCAACATGCTGCCCTGCACTGGAGCTCCTGACACACTGGGCTCCAATTCTAGAGCAATATGCAAAAGAAAGTAAATTGGGAATCCCAAAGTATTCAACCTACAGCCCCAGTCCCCATAATTCCCTCATTCCTTTTCCTAGGTATTTAGGGAATCCCAGCTCCCAGCTTCTGCCCTGTATCATCCCAGATCTCCTGCCTCAACTGCAGATAGAATCTCACCTGGCAGATGAACGTGCCCAAGACTACACTGCAGAAGATGACGTTGCGGTAGATGCCTGAAAAGACGTTCTTCTCTCCATGGATCTTTCGGGAGTTGATTTCATTGAAGAGCTGCATCAGCACGAAGGTGTTGAAAACAATTGTATAGTGCTGGGTGGGTGGTGAATGTAGAGGTGCCTTCCTCCCACTATCAATATCAAAGAATTTCTCACCTAGTGGGGAGAGGAGAAGCATTGGATGGTGAGTGTGGTCTGAACTAAGAGTCAGAATGTGTCGGAACAGCTATATTGCTTCCTTATGCCTGGTGTCCATTCCAATTGATCAATATCTGAGCTATACTAGTTATTTATTTTTTTGACATAGGGGCTCACTCTGTTGCCCAAGCTGATGTGCAGTGACCTGATCGTGGCTCACTGTAGCCTGGACCTTCCTGCTCAAATGATCCTTCCACCTCAGCCTCCCGAATAGCTGGGACTACAGGCATGTATCGCCATGCCTGGCTAATTTTTTGTTTTACTAGTTATTAAATATTTTCAATGTTAGCCCTGGTCTCGACTTATTTTACCTTCTTTCTCAGCTTGCTGCATCGATACTTGCTTTCATGCAGTGCAGCATGGTAATAAGACTATGTGCACTGGAGTCAGGAAATCCTAGGTTTGAATTTTAGTGCAACTATGTATTCATTATGGGACCTGAGCTTAATTTTTTGCATCTATAAAAAAAGAAGTAATAAAGCCTCCCTTGTGAAATTCTTGAGTACATACAGTAGCATAATGCGCCGTGTAGCGGGAATACAGAAAGCACTGGGAGGTGAAGCTACACTCACTCCTGGTCTGTGCTCCGCTTGCTCTCAGGCTACCTTCTTTCCTGAGGCCATTCTCTGCCCCCACCTCCAACCAGCACCCCAGCTGCTGCCCCACCCCAAAGTGGCTCACCTGCAAAGACAAGGATAAAGATGACAATGAGCTGATAGAACGCATGGCCCAAGATGTTCTTCATCATAGTGCGTGAGATCAGAGGCTTATTTCGGCCGTAGGGGCGCCGCTTCAACAGGGATTCCGTAGGGGGCTCCGTGGCCAGGGCCAGCGAAGCAAATGTGTCCATGATTAGATTCACCCACAGCATCTGCACCGCTTTCAATGGGGAATCCTAGTGGGAAGAAGCACCAGTCTTTTCAGCTTTCCTCAGAAACCAGACCACCTTTGCCCTTTTGAAGGTCCAGCTCCCACAACCCACCTAGACTTGGAATCTGGCCACTTCCAAGCTGAGTGACTGTGAGAAAGTTACTTAACTTCCTTGAGCCCTAAGTTCCCCACCCATAAAATGGGGATAATACTATCTACTTTGCAAGGTCATTTTTGAAGAATACAGGTAGTGTATATAAATGCTTATCACAGCAGCTGACACATAAGTGCTAAGCTAAGGCCCGGAAGTTACCATCATTCCACAAAAGCAGATGAAGACAGTGGACTTAGTAGAGCTAACTCCTGTCCCAATGTCATGGGGAAGCCCTGTCCTTACTCTTCAGTAAACACACTGTACCCTCCACCCCGTGTTCCTTAGCTCCTGCCTCGTCCCTCCCGTCTCAGCCCACCAACACCGCCTTCACCTGAGTGATACAGGCTCCAGTGAAGGCTACAATCACGGCCACCACGTTGACAGTGAGCTGGAACTGCAGGAACTTGGAGATGCTGTCATAGACATTTCGTCCCCACATCACTGCCTTCACAATGCTGGTGAAGTTGTCGTCTGTTAGGATGATGTCTGAAGCCTCTTTTGCTACATCTGTGCCTGCGATGCCCTGGGGTAAGATGGGAGGGAAAACAGTGAGGGAGTGGATGGAGCCCAGCCTCCATTTCCTGACCTCCAGGAAGCTTCAGAAGTCAGTGTAAATACTAGAGGGCACATTCGCCACACAAAAGAAAGAGAAAACGCGTCACCGTCACTCTATAGAAAGGAAGGTGGGGCCTGATGCCACCACCCTTACTACTGAGCCCAGACTGGAAATTACAGTCATCTTGATATCCCTTTCTCCCTCCTCTCCTACCCCCTCAACCTTGGAAACTAATTAAAAGGTTGAGAGCAAATCCTATCCATTCTACCTTCAAATTTTTACATTTCTGTTCCCACTGCCAGTATCTCACTTAAGCCCGTGTCATTCCAACACCTTTGAGAAACTCTACATTTGTTCTAGGAGTAGTGGTATGGCAGCACAGTTCAGAAGTTTCATCTTCGTTCAAAATCTTCTTTTTAAATTAAATTGAAAAATAATTGAGACAGGGTCTTGCTCTGTTGCCCAGGCTGGAGTGTAGTGGCAAGATCTCAGCTCACTGCAAGCTCCACATCTGGGGCTCCAGTGATCCTCTCACCTTTACCTCCTGAGTAGCAGGACTTACAGGCATTTGCTTACCATGCTGAGTTAATTTTTAAATTTTTTGTAGAGATGGGGGTCTCTCTGTATCACTTAGCCTTATAATTACTACTATGAAATGATCTCCAAGTTATGTTGTTAGGTGAAGAAAGAAAGGCAGAAAAAGAGTTTATGGTATGGTATCACTTAGCTGAGGGGGAAGGCCATAAATATATTACATATTTTATTTATTTATTTATTTATATTTTTTGAGACAAAGTCTCACTCTGTCGCCCAGGTTGGAGTGCAGTGGTGCGATCTCAGCTCACTGCAACCTCCGACTCCCAGGTTCAAGTGAGTCTCCTCTCCTGCCTCAGCCTCCTGAGTAGCTGAGATTACAGGAAGTTAGACATCTATAATTCTTTTAAAGCTATTATTTATTATTATTTCTTCTAAAAGTGAAATAAAAAGAAGTATGTAATTCTAAAGTTAAATGAAAAATAAATATGAATTCACAAAGTATTTTATCTTTGTGAGCAAACACAAAACAAACACAAAAACAAGTGAGGCTTAAGAGCATGCTTCTTAGCTTTGTCCACTGAAAAGGCTTAGAAACAAAGATCTACTCAGTGGCAAGGAATGCCTTTGAGGTTCAATTGTGTTCTCTAAATACCATTTCAGGCCAGGCATGGTGACTCACTCCTGTAATCCCAGCACTTTGGGAGGTCGAGGCGGGTGGATTACTTGAGGTCAGGAGTTTGAGACCAGCCTGGCTAACATGGTGAAGCCCCATCACTGCTAAAAATACAAAAAATTAGATGTGGGTGGCAGTGGGCACCTGTAATCCCAGCTACTCAGGAGGAAGAGGCAGGAGAATTGTTTGAACCTGTGAAGGGAAGTTTGCAGTAAGCTGAGATTGCCCCACTGCACCTCAGCCTGAGCGATAGAGTAAGGCCCTGTCTCAAACATAAACGAACAAATAAATAAAAATACCATTTCACATTAAAAAGAAGCAGGAATCCTTGCAAAAATGAACGATTTCATATACAGGATAAAAAAGAACCAAGAACCAAGGAATAAACCAAGAAAGATTACTTTTGCACTGACCTAGATTAAAAACAAAATTAAAAAAAAGTTATTAAAGACAACTGGGGTTTTATCTAAAGGACTCAGCAATGTTGAAGCGGCCTCTTCTGCTTAATGGTGGGTCACTGCCTAAGGATGGGTCACTATGAATTCATAATGACACTTAAAAAAAAATCCACTCATTGGTCACCTTTGGAGGTTCCTAAAATGTCAACTCATCATTTGAAAAAACCTGCAACTCCATCAGAGAACACGAACCAAAGGGGGAAAAAAACCAAAAAAACAAAAAACCAGCAAGTAAAAAACCAAACCAAAACAAAACAAAAACCCACCTTTCATATAGGATTAGAACCTCAGAGTAATCAAATAGTCAATGAAGGGGATTCTCTTTTTAGAGAAGTATTTACGTTAATAAATAAATAATTACAATATTGTCATTTTGCAGCCCTCAATGAAAGAAAAGGTATAGCATCTGATAACTTATAGAACCAACTACTTGCTTATAGGAAATGTAAGGAAGAAAATAACATGTTAAAGGAAATCACAGTGAAATAATCAACAAAATCCACACTGAGAGATAGTCTATGCAGACAAATAAGCCGGTTCCTTTAAAACTACGTTGCTAGGAAAAAAAACGGAGAGGGATTGTGCAGAAGAGAGTTGGCATAGCAGGCTTGAGACTGCTATCTTTAGGAAGGAATGCTTGCAGGGTGGGCCCTTGGCTGGCATCTGGGAAATGAGCTCTCAGAATGCTCCCAGTCAACAACTAACTGATAAGGGTGGCTCATTGTGTCTAGACTGTGTCCAAACAGTATGGTTTGTATTGAACATCTGCCTTCCTCCTGGGAGTCTGGAATTTTGGTATGGATTAGGCAGAAGGTGCCTATTTGACCAGCTCCAAGAAAAACCTTGGGTACCAAGTCCGTAATGGGCTTCCCTAAGCAGAACATCACACAGATAATGCTGTTTTCATAACTGGGGAAAGAATGGACTCTGTTTGACTCCTCATGGGAGGGAGTGCATAAGAAAGACTGCAAATGGATGGACTCCACCAGTGTCTTTCTCTTACGATACAACTGTATTCTTACTATGCCCCTGTTATAAATCTCAGTCCTGAGTACAACTATATGCTGAGTCCCATGAGTCGTCTTAACAAATCCATGAATATAGGGGTGGTTTTGGGGACCTATGAGATCAGTGGTTCTTTTCTTTTCTTTCTTTTTTTTTTTTCTTTTTAATTGTCAAGGGAAAGCATGAACGCAGTCCCCCACTAACACAAATTATGCAGTTGAGTTTCCCACATTTGGGGAAATCGCAGGGGTCAGCATATCTGGAGTGCAGTGGATAAGCCTTGCCCTGGGAAAACCACCTTCGTGATCATGGTATCTGCCAGATAAGTTTTTTTTTTTTTTTTTTTGAGACAGAGTCTCACTGTCGCCCAGGCTGGAGTGCAGTGACACAATCTCGGCTCACTGTAACCTCTACCTTCTGTGTTCAAGTGATTCTCCTGCCTCAGCCACCAGAGTACCTGGGACTACAGGCTCGTGCCACCATGCCTGGCTAATTTTTTGTATTTTTAGTAGAGATGGGGTTTCACCGTGTTAGCCTAGGGTAGTCTCGATCCCCTGACTTCGTGATCCACCTGCCTCGGCCTCCCAAAGTGCTGGGATTACAGACATGAGCCACTGTGTCCGGCCAGATCAGTGGTTCTTAAAGTTTAGGGTGCATCAGACTCACTGAGAATCATTGTCACAACACAATGAACAGATTTAACATAATTAATTAAGAGAGAGAGATCCAAGATGGCTGATCACTAGCAGCTCGGGATTGTAGCTCCCAGTGAAAGCACAGAGAACGAGAGGACGCCATACTTTCAAACGAATTTTTGTTGTTCAAGGACCAGGAGATTCCCAGCGGAGGAGCCCCATGGGTCGCCAGCGTGACTCTTGTGGCCAGTGCAGCGGTTTTACCAGCGCCTCAGTGTGGTGGTTCTCGGTGCAGAGTAAACCGGACTGGCTCCCCTTTTGGCCGACGTTTGGAGCTCCGGGAAGGCAGAGTTGCCTATTAAGGAAGCCAGACTGGAGACTCCCAGGCAGAAAAGCACCATCAATCTTAACACTGCTGTTTTAGCCGGCGCAGTGGGTTGCTCAGATTCAGGCGCTGGGAATCAACAAGTTGGATGTCCACTCAGAAACCTAATTAGAAAGCTGGTAATCACAAAGACGACAGATGGATAAATTTATAATGAAGGGAAGAAACCAGCCTAAAAAGGCTGAGAATGCTCAAAATCAGAACGCCTCTCCCTCTACAGGGGATCACAGTTCCTCATCAGCAACGGAACAAGGCCTGATGAGGAATGAGTGTGTTCATTAACAAAAGTAGGCTTCAGAAGGTGGATAAGAAACTTCTGTGAGTTAAAAGAACTTGTTCTAACCAAATGCAAAGAAACTAAGAACTTTGAAAAAAGGTTTGATGAAATGCTAACGAGAATAGACAATTTAGAGGGGAATATAAGTGAATTAATGGAGCTGAAAAACACAACACGAGAACTTTACGAAGTATGCACAAATTTTAACAGCTGAATTGATCAAGTAGAAGAAAGGATATCAGAGGTCGAAGACCAACTTAATGAAATAAAACGAGAAGACAAGATTAGAGAAAAAAGGATAAAAAGGAACGAGCAAAGTCTCCAAGAAATATGGTACTATGTGAAAAGACCTAATCTACGTTTGATAGGTGTACCTGAATGTGACGAAGAGAATGAATCCAAGCTGGAAAATACTCTTCAGGATATTATTCAGGAAAACTTTCCCAACCTAGCAAGGCAGGACAATATTCAACTCCAGGTAACACAGAGAACGCCACAAAGATATTCCTCAAAAAGACCAACCCCAAGGCACATAATCGTCAGATTCACCAGGGTTGAAATGAAGGAGAAAATACTAAGGGCAACTAGAGAGAAAGGTCAGGTTACCCATAAAGGGAAGCCCATCAGACTCACAGCAGATCTCTCAGCAGAAATCCTACAAGCCAGAAAAGAGTGGGGGCCAATATTCAACATCCTTAAAGAAAAGAACTTTCAACCCAGAATTTCATATCCAGCCAAACTAAGCTTCACAAGTGAAGGAAAAATAAAATCTTTTGTGAACACGCAAGTACTCAGAGATTTCATCACCACCAGGCCTGCTTTACAAGAGGTTCTGAAAGAAGCACTACACATAGAAAGGAACAACCAATATCAGCCTTTCCAAAAATATACCAAAAAGTAAAGACCATCAACATAATGAAGAATTTACATCAACTAATGGGCAAAACAGCCAGCTAGTATCAAATGGCAGTATTAAACTATTAATCTTAAATTTAAATTAACAAAATCCCCCAATCAAAAGACACAGCCAAAACCCATTGATATGCTGCATCCAGACCCATCTCACATGCAAGGATACACAAAGACTCAAAACAAAGGGATGGAGAAAAATTTACCAACCAAATGGAGAGCAAAAATAAATAAATAAATAAATAAATAAATAGCAAGCAGGAGTTCGCCTCTGATAAAATAGACTTTAAAGCAACAAAGATCAAAAGAGGCAAAGAAGGAAGGATCAATGCAACAGGCAGAGCTAATGATCTTAAATATATATGCACCAAATACAGGAGCACCCAGATACATAAGACTTATAAAGAGACTTAGACTCCCACACAATAATAGTGGGGGACTTTAACATCAATATTGGACAGATCAATGAGACAGAAAATTAACAAGGATATCCCGGATTTGAACTCAGATCCGGAACAACTAAACTTAATAAACATTTATAGAACTCTCCACTTCAAATACACAAAATATACACTCTTATCAGTACCACATCACACCTACTCTAAAAGTGAAGTAAATCATTCCCCAATAATTGTATAGCATTTCACAGGTTTAAATGAAATATTGGTTGGCTGCTTGTTTGTTATTTTCTTCCCTCATTTCTTCCTGTCTCAATTATTAAGCACAATTATTGGCATAAAAGAGGTTTTCAATACCCATTTTCAGACTGCATTCTAGCCTGGGCAATAGAGCAATACTCCTGTTCTCCCTCTTCTTCTCCTTCATTTTTTTTTTTTTTTCTTTCTTTTTCTTTAAAAAAAAAAAAAAGAAAGAAAGCTAAATAGGAAAATGAAAATCCTTCATCTTCTTCAAGATCCCTCATTGAAATGGTATTTCACACATGGCCTTAGATTTGCCTGCATTACGATTATTAAGTACCTGTTTTATTTCTTTTTACTCAAACAAAACAAAAAAAAATGATTTCTGGGCCCCAATTCCAGGCTTTCCAATTCAGTAAATCTGGGATGGGGACTGAGAATCTGTTTTCTATAGGTTGGTATAGAAACCTACTATGCAGCTGGAACAGCTGTACAACTACCGGTGCAGCTGGAAGGAGAGGCACTTCAAGAGCCACTGCTATAAGTTAAGAGACTTAACAGATGTATCAAATAATTGCAAGGTATGGATCTTATTTGAATCCTGATTTGGGCAAATAAGCTATAAAAACAACATTTATGAGTCTGTTAGGAAAATGTGAACAAACTAGATATTTGATGACAGTATGGAAACATCAATTTTGTTCTGAGATAATGGTATTAAGATTCCTTTAGATATAGTTTCTTGATACATACTTATTATTTACAGGCAAATAATGAAATTGTTTTCACCCCACACCCTCCCCCCCATATAATGAAATTTTTAAGGATGAAATTACATGATGCCTTGCATTTGCTTCAAAAATAATTCAGATGAAGATTGGGGACATAGATGTGGGGATCACTGAAACAAGACTGGCCATGTGTTGATCATAGTTGAAGATGAGTGACAGGTACCTGTCAGGTCTCCCTACTTTTGCATGTTCTTGAAATTTCCTAGAATAAAAACCTTAAAAAAAAAAAAAAGAGTTCCCTAAAGAAGATTACTTCTTAAATGTCCTTCCACCGCTAAAAATCACCAACAGTACAATCTGTATGGGAGGCTTATAATCATAAACTACTTGAGTCTCAAGATCGAATCCAGGGGGGCTTCTCAAACTTTCTGAACATCGGAATTAACTGGTGTGGCTGTTAAAAAAAAAAAAATTCTGGTATTCATAACAGACCTACTGAATTAAGAAATTCAACTGTGGAGCCTTGGAACATGTGATTTTAAATGAACTTTCCAAGTGATTCTGATGCTCTTGGCCTCACAAGTGAAAAGCAGAGAACCCAACGGTGCCAGCCACAAAGTGCATCTCCCACAGGGAACACGAATCTTCTAGTTTGTCTAGTTCACAACATCACATGTTTATGGGCAAGTTTATGTTGGTCTGGCTTTCCTGCATGATGATCCTTCATGACATCCCTCCCTTTTTTTTTTTGAGACAGAGTGTCACTTTATCACCCAGGCTGGAGTGCAGTGGTGCAATCTCGGCTCACTGCAACCTCTGCTCCTGGGTTCAACCAATTCTCCTGCCTCAGCCTCCTGAGTAGCTGGGACAACAGGTGCATGCCACCATGCCCAGCTAATTTTTGTATTTTTAGTAGAGACAGGGTTTCACCATTTTGGCCAGGCTGGTCTCGAACTCCTGACCTCAGGTGATTCACCCACCTTGGCCTTCCAAAGTGCTGGGATTACAGGCTTGAGCCACTGTGACTGGCCGACTTCCCTCCCTCTTATCTATTCTTCATCCTTGATGGGTCCCCAGTTACGTATATTATGATTGGTCAGGTAGATAGGAGAGATGGGGTTGGAGAAAAGAGCACACCGTGGGCTGTGCAGGTATAGCAAGCAGCAGGCTACCAGAAGCCGGACCTGGCTTCCTGATGGAGAAGGCAGCTTGCAATCAGAGAGAGACTGTGCTGAGCTTACCATGGCAAAACCAACGTCCGCTTTCTTCAGAGCAGGCCCATCATTTGTGCCATCACCAGTGACAGCCACCACCTGCCGGTGTTCCCCAACAGTGCTGTCAATGATGCCTGGGAGAAACGGACATACCACAGTGAGCTTTTCTGGTCTCTCCTACCCCTCAGTTCCTACCACCCACACTCCTACTTTCTTCTTTCCTTCCCTTTTCCCTTTCCTACAGGTTCTGCAGGAACCACCCAAGAGCAGTAATTTTGTTCATGGGTAGCACTAAACTAAGTCTGTCCTCATCTGGTACCCTAAGGCAGCTATGAAAAAAACACTGGATGGATTTCAAGGCAGAGACCTGGGGGTCAAACTGTACCATTTCCACATACCAGCTGGGCAGTTTGGGTAAATTACTTGTCTTCTCAGCCTCAAACTTCCTTATTTATAAAATGGGAATACCTGCCCTGCCTAGTTCACAGTACTGTTAGTAAATGAGATATGATCATGTTTTTAAAAATCGAACAACTTGCCAGGTGCATTGGCTCATGCCTGTAATCCCAGCACTTTGGGAGGTCAAGGCGGGTGGATCACCTGAGGTCAGGAGTTCGAGACCAGCCTGGCCAAAATGGTGAAACCCTGTCTCTACTAAGAATACAAAACTTAGTCGGGCATGGTGGCACATGCCTGTAGTCCCAGCTACTCAGGAGTCTGAGGCAGGAGAATTGCTTGAACTCAGGAGGCAGAGGTTGCAGTGAGCTGAGATGGCGCCACTCCATTCCAGCCTGGGTGACAGAGCAAGAGTCTGTCTCCAAAAATAAAAATGAAAAATAAAAAAATAAAAACCCAACAACTTTATTGTGCGTCATACTCACCAAGGGCTCAGATGTTTGCTAACTGTATGTTCTCCCCGCTAGCCTGGGAGCTCTCCTAAGACCTCCCTACTCGGATAGGAGAGTGGCTTTGGCTGGTGGTTCTTACCTGTCCTCACTCTGGCCTACCTTCAGCTATGGCAGGCACCCATTTGGAAGCCAACCTCACCTTTCACCAGGGTGTGCTTGTCAGTGGGAGAAGATCGCGCCAGGACCCGAAGTTTAGGCCAGATCTTGTCCAGCTTTTCTTGCTCTACCTGCCAACACCAGACCACACCTGGATCAGTCAAACCCAGAAAAGCTACCCGGGAAAATCTTACTTCTCCATCCACTGATAGATCAGGCACGCCACAGTCCCACGTGGGAGTGCTACTCAGGCTTCAGCAGAGATGAAACAGCCAACCAGTCTCTAAGGGTAGATTCACGGATGATGATCATTCAGGCCCTGCTTTTCCCTTCTCCTCCCAAGGCCCTTCCTAGGGAGCCAATCCCCCCTTTCCCAGAGCCTTAAGGGGAGGTGGGCCAGGGTTGGCTCTTGGCTCGGACAGGTAAAGTGGTGCTTCTGAGGTCTTAGGTTTGATTTCTATGCAGCTCAGGAAAGCTTGGATCTGTGCCACCGCCAGGCCACGTTCTCCTTTAGCCACTGTTAGCCAAAGGGCAGGAACACGGGAGGGGTGGGCTAGGGGGAAGTCAGCACAAAATCATTTCATGACTGAAAAAGCAGAAAGACATGAAAAGTTAGTGGCACTGTCTCAAAAGGTAGCTTATGAATGAAGCTAATGAGAACAAAGCCAACTCCCATTTATTTTTTTTTTAGATGGAGTCTCAATCTGTCACCAGGCTGAAGTGCAGAGGCGTGACCTTGGCTCACTGCAACCTCTGCCTCCCAGGTTCAAGCGATTCTCCTCCCTCAGCCACCTAAGTATCTGGGACTACAGCCATGCACACCACACACAGCTAATTTCTATGTTTTTAGTAGAGATGGGGTTTCACCATGTTGGCCAGGATGGTCTCGATCCTCCCACCTCAGCCTCCCAAAGGGCTGGGATTACAGGCATGAGACGCCGCACCTGGTTGGCAACTCCCAATTTTACCATACGAACAGCTTTGGTACAAGGAGATATTTCACAATGAATAGCTTTCAGTTCAGAAACCACCCACTTTCCCTGACATGACCCAGATACCTTAGGCTAGAACCCGCCTCTTCCTTTCCAGGTGAGGTCCTGGTTCCCCCTATCCAGGACCCACCTCGCCTTTCTCATTGCGGATGAGCCGGTTGAATTCTTTGCCTTCTAAGCACAGGAAGTCATCCCCAGGTGTCAGAATGCCACACTTGGTGGCGATGGCCCGGGCTGTGTTGATGTTGTCACCTGTCACCATTCTGACAGTAATGCCAGCTTGTTTGCATTTGGCAATAGCATCTGGCACCTATGGAGAGTGAAGAAAGGGGAAGGCGCAGATGGGTGGAGACTCTGCTCATCTGTCCCTTTTCATCGGTCGCTTTGTGGCAGACAGGAGAGAGGCACCCTAGAAGTGGTGCCATGTGGCATGGACTAGGTCTGGTCATTTTGATACTGCTCGGTGCCATCTCACTCTGTCCTACCCACAGCCGTCATATTTGAATTTGCCCTATTTGTGCCATGAGTTGAAGGGGAATTTGCTTTGGGATCCAGGTGTAAAAACCTGCTCTTCCACTTACAATGGGGACCACTCAGCAGTGCATGATGGCATTTTGCCATGTGGCCACTGCTGTCTTTTCTGTCTTTTCAGGTGGAGAAGCTTTTGCCACTCTCCACCCACCTGGCCAATGCTCCAGCCTCATCAGCTCTTTGTAATTTCCCACATGCATGACACCCTCTCATGCCTCTGGGCCTTGACAATTAACAGTCCATCTGTCTGAACTTCTTAGAAGCAGAGACTTTTCAATCCCCTAGTGTCTAGAATAGTTATCAGCACACAGCAGGTACTCAAAAAGAATGTGTTGATTGACAGGAGGGAGCTAAAGACAAAGTTGGTGTCCTGGTTAAATTGGCCTCCTGACCAGCTTAACTACCAAATAATGAGCCCAATAAGCCCTTTGCTTCTCACCACTCAGACATCATTAACCCTAGGAATGCCACAGTCTATCAAATTGTCACTCCACAGCAGTCCTGTGAAGCAGGAAGCACAGAAACATCTATCCCTGTAAGTGAGAAGCAGTCAGGTTGCTTTCCTGGGGTCACAACTAGAAAGAGAAGTAGTACCCCATTTCCTGAGACTCCTGAGTGGCTCACCTCTGGGCGCACAGGGTCCTCAATGCCCACCACTGCGATACAGGTCAATTCGGTGAGGATCTCATTCTCATTGTCCCAAGAGGGCTCTGCGTCGTCGAAATCCCGGTAAGCTATGCAGATAGTCCGGAGTCCATCAGAGGCCATGGGCTCGATGACAGTGCGTATCATATCATCTCGGTCTTTATTCTTGAATGGCACTGCTTCCCCTTTCCGGTCCAGGATTCGATTACACCTGGGGAGGCGCACAGTAAGAACACGGTGTCTCTCTTCCCATTCAATACGTTTTTACAACCATTGACAGACATTTTGGCAACTCTGTATTATTCCTGAAGACATTGCTCCAACCATGGCCAAACGTTTCCTTCATTCATCACCCAGCTGAGTCCCTTTCCAAGGTGGGTGGGCTGTGGATGGAGTAAGGTCTAGGTGGTTAGAGAGTATGTTCTGTGTGTCATCTGTTCTTACCCATATGTGAATGCAACGCTGAGTCATTTGTGAATCACCCGCTCTTCTGAACTTCTTGAAGGCAGAGAGACTTTTTCAATCCTGACTATGTAGAACACTGCTCACTGCATGATGGTGTAGGGGGAGGTTTTCTATACAAGAATGTGCTGATTAAAAGAAGGTGGTTAAAACCAAGTTGGGGCACTGGTTAATTCAGCTCTACTGGCCCTATACCTAAGTAGGGTCAACTTTTGATGATCTATGGGTAATCTATTAATAGTCACTGTTTTTTTTATTTTTTGGAGACAGCTCTGTTGCCCAGGCTGGAGTGTAGTGGCACAATCTCGGCTCACTGCAAACTCCCGGGTTCCAGTGATTCTCCTGCCTCAGCCTCCTGAGTAGCTAGGATTACAGGCACACGCCACTACAACTGACTGATTTTTGTATTTTTTTTTTAGTAGAGACGGGGTTTCACCATGTTGGTCATGCTGAACTCGAACTCCTGACCTCGTGATCCACCTGCCTCTGCCTCCCAAAGTGCTGGGAT
This sequence comes from Sapajus apella, assembly GCF_009761245.1. Taxonomy (NCBI): domain Eukaryota; kingdom Metazoa; phylum Chordata; class Mammalia; order Primates; family Cebidae; genus Sapajus; species Sapajus apella. The sequence continues at coordinate 7,306,037 of NW_022436962.1, read as the reverse complement.
TACAGGTGTGAGCCACTGCACTCAGCCAAATAGTCACTTTGAAAGTTATGTAAATTCCCTGTAATCAGATATGGGAATGGGAAGGAAAAGAGAACACAGAACGAATGTTTCTAGTACTTGTTATGTGTGAGGCTTTTACATACATGGAATCATTTACAGTGAGGTGGGTAGTACTATTGGGAGCTGAGTACTACTATCTCTGTTTTCAGATTAGGAAATGGAAACTTGGGATCGTCCAGGTCTGAATCCTGGCTGTGCCATTAGCAGCTGTATCGCCTTGAGCGAGATACTTAACTTCCTTATATTTCTGTTTTCTCAATCTGTAAAACAGCGATAACCATAGTACCCACCTTAATGAGTTGTGAGGATTAAATACAACGAGCCACCTTACACACTTAAAAAGCATGCGTGGCCTGAGTAGATGCTGGGATATTAGTTATTATGTCACCTCCTGGCTGGAAGTCTCCCTCATTTGCATGGTTTCAGTGTGGGGCATGCATCCATGCCTTCCTGAGGTGAGGACCTTGAAGGGAAGCAGAGCGGGCAGGGGTGCTCACTTGCGCAAGATGATCTCGGAGGCGCCCTTGCTGTACATACGGAAGCCACCATTGGGGTTCCTGATGACAGTACTCATTGACTTGCGCACTGAGTTGAAGGTGTACACCTTGTAGAGCTTCTCCTCAGGCACTTCGTTACGCACGGCCTGGTAATCCTGCTTCAGATCTGTGACAAAGCCCAGCAGAGCACACTCGGTCTTGTTGCCCACCTGCCGAGGCAGGCCTCCTTCCTTCTCTGGAGGCTGGGAGAAGAAATATGAAGCACTCTTGAGTAAGATGCCTTGACAAGGCAGAGAACTTAGGGAGGAAGGGACTCGTTTACAAAGCCTTCACATATATACCTGGAGCATATGGGGGAAATAACATTTGTTTTTTGTTTTTTTCTTTTTTGGAGACAGAGGCTCACTCTATCGCCCAGGCTGGAGTGCAGTGGCATGATCTCGGCTCACTGCAACCTCCACCTCCAGGGTTCAAATGATTCTCCTGCCTCAGCCTCCTAAGTAGCCGGGACTATAGGTACTTGCCAGTATGCGCAGGTAATTTTTGTATTTTTTAGTAGAGACAGAGTTTTACCATGTTGGCTAGGCTGGTCTCCAACTCCTGACCTCAGGTGATCTGCCCACCTCAACTCCCAAAGTGCTGGGATTACAGGTGTAAGCCACAACACCTGGCATCGTTTTTCTTTTTCTTTCTTTTTTTTTTTTTTGACATAGCACAGTGGCATGATCTCAGCTCACTGCAGCCCTGACCTCCTAGGGTCAAGCAATCTTCCCACCTCAGCTTCCCGAGTAGCTGGGACTACAGGTGTGCAACCATGCCTGGCTAATTCTGTTTATTTTTTGTAGAGATGAGGTCTCACTATATTGCTCTTGAACTCCTGGGCTCAAGTGATCCTCCTACTTTGGCTTCCCAAAGTGTTGAGATTACAGACGTAAGCCACTACACCCAGCCTGCTTTTTTCAAGAGTGAGCAGAGAGTGGTCAGTGGTAACTGTGATCCTTGTGCCATCCATGACTTAGGGGTTTTGTGGTTGCCTCTAGGGGTAGTGCTGGTGTCTCACCCTGCATGCGACTTATTCTAATACTCTGTGCTTTTTTCTGGAAAGTGAGTAATTTACTTCTGTTAAGCCCAATTCTACAATGAGCATGAGGTCTCTCCTTAGAGACAAAGCTTTCATATGTTAATTAGGAGGGTAGTTTCTGGCCACAGATTCTCACAGACCCTTACCCCCAACCCTCCATTGACTCCCAGGGATTCTTCCCTAGTCTCACCCAAACACATTCACTCCAGAGTGAGAAATAGGATTTGGGACCACAATTTAGGCAGTGTAAAGAATAAGGGGGTTCATTTCAGAGAAAATTGATTTTCTCTTCCAACCACCCATTTTAAGTGTCTAGGCAAAAGCAATGCTTACCAGAATCTTGGAGGTATAAGCGCTGTTGATAGAAATGCCATTGACAATAAGGTCCAGGACTTTGGGCAGGAAGGCATCAGGGCTTGGGATCTGACGGTAATGGATACCCCCAATATAAGCTTGCACCACAGTCATGCGGTTCATGGTCAACGTGCCTGTCTTATCAGAGCAGATGGCGGTGGCATTGCCCATAGTCTCACAAGCATCCAAGTGCCGTACCAGGTTATTGTCTTTCATCATTTTCTACAAAGGAGAAGAGAAGAGACTTGACAAGGGGACTAACTGGATTCTTCTAAATATAAGTCAAAGGCCATTTCCCAGCCAACATCTCTCCACATTTCATCTTCTAGTCCCACACAAAAATCCAAGATACCAGCCAGGTATGGTGATTCATGCCTGTAATCTCAGCACTTTGGGAGGCTGAGGTGGGCAGATCACCTGAGGTCAGGAGCTCAAGACCAGCCTGGCTAATGTGGTGAAACCCTGTCTCTACAAAAGGTAGCTGGGCATGGTGGTACATGCCTGTAATCCCATCAACTTGGGAGGCTGAGGCATGAGAATCACCTGAACCCTGGAGGCTGAGGTTGCACCATTGCACTCCAGCCTGGGTGACAGACTGAGACTGTCTCAAAAAAAAAAAAAAAAAAAAAAATCCAAGATACTATTTTTGTCTTTCTCTTAAGATTCTACTGGGTCATCTCAACATTGATGCATCTGATGGAAATGATCTTTCCATAATATCAGGGACTTCTGCTCTTGTGAGGCACCAGCCAACGTTTATTGATGATAGAATGGCTTATCTTTTTTGCTAAAGGTTACATGGTAGGCTTCCCTCCCATCTCTATCCTAAAGAAAGAGATAGGATTGTTCCAGTCTCACCTTCACAGAGTAGGCCAGTGAGATGGTGACAGCCAGAGGCAGCCCCTCTGGCACAGCCACCACCAGTACAGTGACGCCGATGATGAAGAACTTGACAAAGTACTGGATGTAGATGGGAGTACATTCAGGGAGCCATGGTCTGCGATTTATCACAAAGTTGTCAATCACAAAGTATAGAATCAGGATGAAAACCGTGAGAGCAGACATGATCAGACCTGTCCAGAGAAACAAGTCACATGAACCCAGGCCTGAGGGTGTTCCTGGGTCCCTAGCCAGAGTTGGATTGGCATGAGTTGTAGCCTTTGTTGCTAATTGTTAAAACCACCATCTCCAGGAAGACTTACTAAAATTCCTGGCCCATTTTCTGTTGCTTGTGCATTACAGCATAGGGAACAGACACTGGCTTCATATTTCAAAGACACAGGTTCTATTCTCAGCACTGCACTAACTTGACTTGCAGCTTTGGACAAGTCATTGACCCTTTCTGAGCCTGTTTCCTAGACCAAATTCCTCATTAATAAGTCAGGGGGTTGATTTGCTTCCTGAAACAGCATTCTGCGATCCTATTCTACACCCGCCCTCTCCCTACAATTCATAATGTCATGACTGTACTTGTCCACTTCCTAGTGGTTTATCAATTTTGACTTCTCCCCTACCAATCTCTGAATGTCGAACGGTTCACATCTTGTTTACAGCAATGTCTCTGTGGTGCCAGTGCATCACCTGCATGACTAACTCTTAGGACAGTGCTTCCCAGCCTTTCTCTTTTCATGGCACACATAGGAGATGCCAATAATAGTAAATATTTATTTATTTATTTTTTGAGACAGAGTCTTGTTTTGTCACCAGGCGCCATCTCGGCTCACTGCAGCCTCCGCCTTCTGGGTTCAAGCAATTATCCTGCCTCAGCCTCCCAAGTAGCTGGCATTACAAGCACGTGCCACCACGCCCAGCTAAGTTTTGTATTTTTTAGTAGAGACAGGGTTTCACCATGTTGGCCAGTATGGTCTCGATCTCTTGGCTTTGTGAGCCGCCCGCCTCAGCCTCCCAAATTGCTGGGATTACAGGCGTGAGCCACCGCGCCCAGCCAATAGTAAATATTTATGTGGGCACCTACTGCGGGCCAGGCAAGCACTTCACAACAACGCTGTGAAATAGGTTACTATTATCACCACTTTTTTAAACATGAGGAAATGAAAGTACTGAGAGGTCTTTGGTATGGCCCATTGGTAGGGTGACCAAACCACCCTGAGACTGAACAGTTTCCAGGGATGTGGGATTTTGCTAAAATTGAGAAAATTCCAAGCAAACTGGGAATGGTTCATTACCCTACATATTACAGTACGTGGAAAAAATCTGCTCAAGGTCAAAACCTATTGGCCTAGGGGTTCTGATTGCCATGGGTGCTGCCTGGCTGCTTTGAGGGCTGATGGAATCAATATCTGGGAACAACTGTCCCTAACTATGGCACAATATTTGGGAAAAGCTCTGCTTTAAATCACAGTCTGGTTTTGGTATTTGCTTTTCCTGAGGGCCTGATGATTTGGGGGTCTCCAAGCAAACTAGAGATGATGATATAAATGAAAGCAAATTCTTCTGTACTTTGCTTGATTAGGGCCAGGACTCAGGTGGAGAAGCAAGACACTGAGGGTGCAAAATTTAAGAAGGAACTCACTCTCCAGGTGGTGGAAGGCATCTGACTTGCCTTACCCTATTCCTGGACTGGCCTGATATATAAAATAAAGCAAAAAAGGAGACTAGGGGTCAGTCATCGGGTAGCTTGTACTCTGAGAACAAGGCAAGGGCCAGGGGCACTGGCTCATGCCTATAATCTCAGCACTTTAGGAGGCTGAGGCAGACATATCACTTGAGGACAGGGGTAGATCACTTGAGGGTAGCAGTTTGAGACTAACCTGCCCAATATGGCAAAACCCTGTCTTTACTAAAAATTAGCCAGGCATGGTGGTGCATGCCTGTAATCCCAGCTACTCAGGAGGCTGAGGCATGAGAATCACTTGAACCCTGGAGACGGAGGTTGCAGTGAGCTGAGATAGCATCACTGTACTCCAGCCTGGGAGACAGAGTCAGATTTTGTCTAAATAAATAAATAAAAGGAACAAGGCAGGGATTGGGAGAATAGTGCAAGAGTCAGGTGAGGCCTATTTAATATTTCAAACCTGTATGCCACGCCTAATAACTTGATTCTGCACCTGCAATTTATCTCATCCATGTGTAGTTTACATGCAAGAGATTTCACAGTAGTTAAAATTAGCTGGGTACTAGAACAGACATGAAGAGGTTAGGCCAACTCAGTCCAATACATCTTTCTGTGATGCTTAAGAAGCTCTCTCTTTGTGCTGTCCGATATGACAGCCACTAGCACATGTGGCTTGTGACCAACTACAATGTGCCCCAGGAACTGGATTTGTAACTTTATTTACTTTTAATTGATTTAAAATCCAGCAGCCACATGTGGTGAGTGGCTGCTATGGTGGGCAGCATAAATCCCTGCTGTCCAATGTGTGCAAACTGTATAAGCAGTGTTGGCATCCTATGGGAGCTTGTTAGGAATGCAGAATCTCAGGCTCCACACCAGACGCCCGGAACTGAATCTATACTTTAACAAGAATCCCAGGTAAGTTGTATACAGCTGTATAAAGTGCAGAGATGTGCTGATTATGATTGTGCTAAACAGAAAGGTGGAGTCAGAATAAACAGTGGTAAAAGACTATTCTTTGGCCAGGCACGGTGGCTCATGCCTGTAATCCTAGCACTTTGCAAGGTTGAGGTGGGCAGATCACTTGAGGCCAGGAGTTCGAGACCAGCCTGGCCAACATGGCAAAACCCCATCTCTACTAACAATAAAAAAATTAGATGGGCGTTGTGGTGTCCACCTGTACTCCCCGATACTTGGGTGGCTGAGGCAGGAGAATCGCTTGAACCAGGAGGCGGATGCTGCAGTGAGCTGAGATGGCGTCACTGCACTCCAGCCTGGGCAACAGAGGAAGACTCCATCTCAAAAAAAAAAAAAAAGACTATTCCTTGAGGGATATGTCCACTGAAGTAGGAATCTTCTTTCTATTTCTTCTCCCCACTCCCCATTCTCCCTCTCCATTGAAAGAAGGTGGTGAGAGAAGAAAACGTAGAGGCCAGTGATGGAGCAGCCACTTCTTCAAACGCAGAGTGCATTTAGTGACCTCTCCTCTGGAGAGAGCCTCTCTAACCATAGCCGTCCTTCTTCCTCCAGTCCTTATTTGGTATTTATTGCTCTGTGCTTGGCCAGATCCTACTATTATGTCAGGAAAATGCCTCTAGCAAGCTGCAGCCTTCTCTATCTTTAAGGAATTTACAACCCAAAACAAGAGACAGGTAAGCAGTTATTGAAGTGTTCCTTCTTGCTAATGTAAATCTCCCCTGCTGTAATATATGCTCTTTCCTTCTCATTCATTTGGATTAAGAGATCTCGGGACCATTAACTCTTACACACAGGAAAACATTTCTCTCTGTAAAAGCCTAGGGAGCAACCAAACAGTGGCCACCCTGAAGATTTAGCTTCTTTCTGTCAGTCTTGGTTGGTGCAGAAAGAAGGGGATAAAAGTGATGAGGATCCAGGATAACATTATAAACCACAAGGAGGCTCTACCCTACTCACCCGTACTCACCTGCTTTCCCAATCTGAACTGCCAGGCGAGTCAGCTTGCCCTGGAGCACTGACTTCTCCTTTTTAGGTACTTTGACTGCCTTCTTTTCCTTTTCCTCATTGTCGGTTCCCTCCTGGCTGTTGAGTGGCTGGATTTCCAGGGCCACTCCGTCCTGGGTCTTTGCTAGAATATACACACAAATAGGACAGGTGAGCAGGAAAGACGGTAGCACTGAGTGACAGGCAGTTGGAAACAAAAAACCCTCCTGTCTCCTTTCCGGAATATGCCTTGGACCCTGACATCAGTTCTGACCACTCCTAACCCATGCTAGACATGGAACTTGCCTTCAATGCTCTATTAAGGCCTTTGGAATAATATCCTAATGACTTTAGATGAAACAGGGGTGCTTTTAGGGTATAGATTTCTTCTTTAGTGGCAGCTTCTTGGCACTACCTCAGAGCCCCAAGCCAGGTTTATTCCAGCAAGGGGATTAATCATGTCACTAAGCACTATTATAACAACCATCCTTCCTGGAACTCAGTGCTTAAAATAGGGAATCTTTACTGCAGAAAGGGGCTGAAGGAGAGGGTTGGCAGATGTTTCTAGAGCACAAGATTGTCTGTTAAATGGTCTCTCTCTCTCTCTCTCTCTCTCTGTCTCTCTCTCTCTCTCAACTGTCAGGGAAGAAATACATACCCCCAGATCCAGAGTATTTTCCAGCTCCTTCTAGCAGTTGAAGGATAGGAAAAGGAAATTCCCTTTCTTCCCTGCCTGACAAAGGTAGAGAGATACAGGGTGGGACCTGGGGTTAAGTCTTTTGGGGGAGAGGGAAGAAGCTGATATGAGGGACCTCCTGGAATAAGAGAAAGCAAGGACAAAGAGACACATATAAATCCATTTTGCTTTTAAAAGAAGAGTTTAAGACCTAAAATTAAAGGATTATTTCTGTTTAGCCCTGGTTTTCCAATGAGATGACTTTATTTCTAAAGACTGCTATGATGTGGGTTACAAAGTAAAAACAAATCTCTAGCAGCATCTCAAGAGAGCAGTTCTTGCTGGCTCCCAGCACCACTCCACCTTCACCCCTGTAGGGCTCAGCCCTTTGCATAGGATGCCCTTCCTGAGTAGTCCCTGCTGTCAGACTGACAAACAAGAAGATGGAGATGGGATGTGAACACAGCCACCAAAAGAAAAACACACATCAGATCAGGAGGAAGAAAACAGACTGTGGCGAGAACAGAGAAGGAGGTGGGGAGAGAGGTACAGAGAAAGGGCTCTCTCCAAGTACCTCTTGGAAGACCAGCGGAGAAAGAATCCAGACCAGAAGAGGACACCGATGAGGAAGCTAGCAAGAGGAGGGTGCAGGGACTGCCCACCCTACTCCCTCCACCATGAGGACCCTGAAGTCTTCCAACCCAGAAACTGATGACTGTTGGTGTTTAAATCAGGCTGAGGGCAATGAAGCAGAGCTCTCCTCCCTGTGAAGAGCAGATTAATCCTACGCACTCCCCAAGAGAAACCGTGACATGAGGTTCTGTGAGCCAACAGCAGAGGGTGCTGTTGTCTCATCTTAGATTGGGATCAGGACCTTGAGGCCACCCCAAAAAATCTCTGCACCTTCCTCAGGGTGAGGCATCTGAGCAGCAGATAACAGACTTATGGAGAGGAAAAGGGAGAAGGCAGATGGCCTGGAAAGGTCTGGTTTGAGCATGGGCAGGTAGAGATGATAAATGAGTGGTTGGAGAGGTTACCTTTGTTGCGATTTTCAGGGACTCCTTGTTTTTTACCTGTTTGAACAAGAAAGAAAACAGTGGGGTCGAAACCCAAAGTGACTATTAAGAGATCCAATTTGTTCGTCCTGCTCAGAGCCCAGAAGGGCGACAGCAAAGGTGTCAGGTTGCAGGGAAGGGACATAAATGTAAAGGAAGCTCACATCTCTGCTTTCATTCATTCTTGCTAGAGGCTCTCATGAATCCTCGTGATATCCACCAAAACGCTCATGTAGGTGAGTGCATACTCACACCTGAGCTGCTTTCTCTTGCTCCTGGCCTGAGTCACATTGCTTGGGAAAATGGGGTGGGGATTAGGAAGTGAGAGGTTTGAACTGTTTCTGCCTGATGGCAAAGACTCTGAAATGTGTCTTCATGTTTCTTCAACAGCACCAGGCAAGCTTCCTCCTTATTCATCTGCAGGTAGCTGCAGAAATGAATTGTTTAGTTCCTGAGAGAACGTGTTTTGTTTCCTTTTCATAAACTGCCCTCCACTAAACAGCTCAAGATGATCCTCCAGCCAAGTAGTAGAAACCTTCTCTCCCCTAAGGGAAGAAGGAATGGTTAGGGAAACGTGTAGACTTGGTTTTAGCCTCTTTTCCTCTTTCTGCCTCTGTTATTCTTTCCTTCAGGAACAACTGCGTGGCAAAGACTGAGCTAACTGTCCCTGTGTCTGTCTTCCACTGAGAGCCCACAGTTTCAGCAGAAACCTATTTTATTCTTCTGGCCAGTTTTCTCTTAGCCTTGATGGTTCGTTTCGCCCCCCGATCTTTGAGGAAGCAAGAAGGAGGGGTACACGGAAGGCATTTGGGGCTACAGCACCTAGCCAGTTCATTTAGAGTAGCTTTATAACTCATCCTTTTACAAGCTACCATTAGACACAAAAATCAAGGCTCAAATTCGCCTGACTTGGGAGCCTAGAGCCAGGATCTGGTTTTCATCAGAGCTCCCTGGAGCCAAGGATTTACATCTTTATCTCGGCAAGCAGTCTGGATATCTGCGTTCTTCATGGCAGCAGACTCTTTCAACTAGGCTTTCTATCCAGATCTGCTCCCTCGCTTCCTTATTTGTCCATGGGGATGAGAGAAAAAGAATCTCATTCCAGATGCCCCTTACCTTTCTTCTTCTTCTCCCCTTCGTCATCCTCATTGACCCCCAAGAGAGTAAGGATGATTCCAGTCTGAGAGTTGATACCCACAGCAGTCACCACCATCCGGCCAGAACCTTCCATGACATGGGTCCCTACATGGGAAAGGAGAAGATGGGAAGGAGTGGGTTTTTAAATACCTAGACATGATTTGGTATGAAACACAGACTTAGAAGAAAAAAGTAGTCCTCCCTACCCCATGGATAATGATGTGCTTAGCACAGTAGGAAAAGGTCAAGAGTTGGGTGCATTTAAACAGACCATGCAAATTGTGAGTAAGGAGGAAACTGTATCTAACTGCTTTAGGGTAGGCTCTCCCACCCACCCCCACTCCCACCCCCGCAACCTGCAGAGCCCCTCCAAGGCCCTTATAACACTTGTTTCCTGGAAAACTTCATTTAGGCTGACTGATATCCTTGTATTCCACCCACCAAAATGCTGTTGCCCCAGCTGAGCCCCAGGGAAGGAAATGGGACATAGCCAGAAGAGAGAGCGGGGTCTGGATCCTGTGGCCTGGCTGTTTGCAGGGGGGTAGATGCAAACTTGGGTAGCTGGGGCCTATACCTGAGAGCAACATGGGGTCTTTCTCCAGGGACTTCTTGACATGGTCGGATTCCCCCGTCAGAGAGCTCTCGTCAATCTTCAGATCATTCCCTTGGATCAGGACCCCATCTGCAGGCAGCAGATCACCTAGAGCACAAAGAGGACATGGGGACGGTGAAGGAGGTAGTAAGAGGAGAGGGACCTGGCTGAGGACAGGGACCTCCAACTCCTTCAACTCCATCTCAGGGCTGCTCCTATGGGACCTACCTAGAGAGCAATGGCCAAGAGTACATGGAGGGTCCTTATAAGACTTCAGCTCTGTACAACCTGGGAGAAGACTGCTTTCCAGGCATTATAAATTCAAACTATTACTCATCCCCAACACCTTTCCATGGCCTGAATATCATACACTTTAACCTTAACACACACAGGGTACAAGCCTGACAATCTTGTGGGAGAGTTTCAGCTAATCCTTTCCGAAATTCCTTCTCCCAGCCTCCTTAAACTCTAACTTAGAAGTGAATACAATTTGGGGTCTTATCTTTTGGAGTTTTCAGCAATTCCCAGCCCCCTCATGCCAAAGGATCTACCCCTTAAATGGGGGTGGTGGGGGGGTAAGTACAAGAAACACAGAGCTCTCACCGTATTTGACTTGGGCAATGTCACCCACCACAATCTCAGCCACAGGAAGCTGGATGAGTTGACCATTTCGAATGATGGAGAACTTTTGCTCCTGTTCAATGCGGCTCTGCAGCCCTCGGAATTGCTTCTCTTTGCTCCAATCATTAAAGGCAGTCACTAACACCACGATGATCACTGAGAAAAGTATGGCTGCCCCCTCAATCCAGCCGGCTTGTGCTTCATTTTCATCTTCTGGGGCAGTTGCGGCTTGACCACACACTATCCCAGGAAGGGAGAGAAGTAGTCACTGAAGGGCTTTTGTTGACATTAAGGAATGGGAGTAGTGCTTCCACAATACCCCCGAGATGGAAAGTCAGAAAAAGAGAATAATAGCAAATACAACTGTTGGCTAGAAGAGGATATCAGAGGATAGCAGGATTGAGTATTGTCTTATCACCAGTGTAACTACTCATTTTAATCCAAAAAGGCAGGTGACTAAATAGTATGAACTGTCAAATTTAGGCAAGTCACATGTAAGGTCACACTTATGATTCCCAACATGGTCAGGCTTTCACTGCTATTTCCCAAAAAGCCAGACAATTGGTGGCGGGGGGGGGGGCACTTTAAGATGCAGGGTTTTGTTGGTTGGATAAGGGTAGAGAATTCCTGGTTGGAAGAATAGCTGAGTAGCTACTGGTTGGTTTCCTTTGGAAAGCCCACTCTGGATAACAGGGGGAATGTTTTAAGCTATAACCTGTCAGTCACCAATACTAAGTGCTTTTTGGTGGTGGAAAAGATTACAGGCTCACACCTGTAATCCCAGAACTCTGGGAGGCCAAGGCGGGCAGATTGCTTGATCCCAGGAGTTTGAGACCAACAGGGGCAACATAGTGAGATCTTGTCTCTATGTTATAAAAATTATTAAATAGGCTGGTTTTATGACATAATAAAATTATTTTGTTATTAATAAATTATTAAATGGCTCACACCTGTAACTCCAGCACTTAGGAGGCCGAGGCAGGTGGATCACCGGAGGTTAGGAGTTGGACACCAGCCTGGCCAACATGGTGAGGCCCTGTCTCTACTAAAAATATAAAAATTAGCCAGACGCGATGGCACCTGTAATCACAGCTACTCAGGAGGCTGAGGCATGAAAATCACGTGAACTCAGGAGGTTGCAGTAAGCCCAGGTCAAGCTGCTGCGCTCAGCCTGGGTGACAGAGCAAGAATCCATTTAAAAATAATGAATGAATGAATAAATAAATAAATAAATAAAATTTCTTAAAAGGGTAGAAGATTCCTGACATTCTGAAAAAGGATTTAATGGGAGAAAGTGGGTGGGGAGTGGGGTGGGGAGGAACCCTTGGAATAAGGATGAGTCGGAAGAATAGCTTAGTAGCTGCTGGTTGGTTTCCTTCGGAAAGGCCACTCTGGATAATAGGGGGAATGTTTTAAGCTATAACCTGTCAGCCACATAAGCTGTTTTAAGTGCTTTTTGGTGGTGGTGGAAAGAACGCAGAATCAGAGTCACGCTGAGCTGCTTAGGACACTCACGTTCATTTTCGTCACCAGCTGGGCGATAAAAGGACAGGACCAGGGAGATGATGGCTGCAATCTCCAGGATGATGAGTGTGACATCTTGAAGGGCTTCCCACACTAATTCTAAGAAGGTCTTGGGTTTTTTGGGAGGGATCACGTTGTGTCCAAACACCTGCCTGCGTTTCTCCAGATCCGCAGGGTTCCCAGATAGACCTGAAAAAGAGATAGGAGTGGATGAATACATGTAGAATAAATGGAAAATGATAAAAGGCAGTACTGAAGTGGCAGTGAGCCGTTACGCTCTAGCCTGCGCAACAGAGAGAGACACTGTCTCAAAAATAAATAAAATAAATAAAAAGGCCAGGCATGGTGGCTCACGCCTGTAATTCTAGCACTTTGGGAGGCCAAGGTGGGTAGATCACTTAAATTTAGGAGTTTGAGACCAGCCTGAGCAACATGGTGAAACCTCGTCTCCACAGAAGAGACAAAAATTAGCCAGGCATGGTGTTGTGTACCTGTAGTCACAGCTACTCAGGGGGCTGAGGTGGGAGGATTGTTTTGAGCTCAGGAGTTTGAGGCTGCAGTGAGCCGTGATCATGTCACTGCACTCCAGCCTGGGCAACAAAGTAAGACCTTATCTCAAAAATTAAATAATTAAATAAATAAATAGATAAAAAAGATCCCCTGCTTCCCGATTCACCCAAGTATGAGATCCAGTTAGAGACAACCAATCTGCCCAGGGCTCAGAGAAGGTGGAACTTTCAGTCTAAAAATGGACAAAATGAAACTAGTCAGCCATGGGACCACTCACTTATCTTAATAACAAGTATAAGATGGATAAATTCTTAACCAGACATAAAATCTTATCTGCTACTGATTGAGTATGCTCCAGGCTCCAGCTCTGAGAACATAAATATTAAAGTGGTTCTTGGGATTCACATAGAACTTTTATGTCACATTAACAGGTAAATGCTGTGGTGATTTAAATGCAGAGTGAGCTGCCATCCATTGGCTCACACACAAAGTCCAGGAAGAACAAGCTCCTTGCTCAAGGTCATGCAAGATGGAGACAGAGCATCATCGCATCATCACACGTGTCCTGATTCCAAGATCCAGGAGCTTTAGGAGAGCATCAGAACAGCGTCTTTGAGACTATATCTTGTGGGCATCCCCTTTAAGCACATGTGCCCCTCCCATTCGGTCACACACATATACACACCTGTGTGCGTATGCGCATGTGCATGTACACAAACATACACAGAGGCACAAACACACACCACTGAGAGGTACTACCATTCTACTAAGGACTAAGTAATTACTAAGAGAAGTATTAGAAGTATTACTACCCAGGTTGAATATAAAGAGAACAAGAGGACTGGCATGGTGGCTCACGCCTGTAATCCCAGCACTTTGGGAGGCCAAGATGGGTGTATCATGAGGTCAGGAGTTTCAGACCAGCCTGGCCAACATAGTGAAACCCCATCTCTATTAAAAATACAAAAAACATAGCTGGGCGTGGTGGCGGATGCCTGTAATCCCAGCTACTTGGGAGGCTGAGGCAGGAGAATGGCTTGAACCCGGGAGGTGGAGGTTGCAGTGAGCCGAGGTTGTGCCACTGATTTCCAGCCCGGGCAACAGTGCAAGACTTCGTCTCAAAAAAAAAAACAAAACAGAGAGAGAGAATAAGAAAGGTGAGGCCACAAAGTTTTCAGATACTACACAGTACTTGGTTACCAGCATTGTCCCACCAACATATGTATGCTTACATACCTTACATATGTGTGTACATATACCTCGTACCACACACACCACATCCACACAGACACATACACACCACACACTTGGGAGGCTGAGGCAGGAGAATGGCCACACACCACATCCACCACCCACACCACACACCACATACACAATATACAGACACATACACACCAAACACAAACCACATGCACAATACATACCACACAGATACACGACACACACACACACACACAGACCACATGCCACATACATACCACACATAACACAGACACCAAACATACACACACACATACTCTCCAGGCACTATCCCAGAGGGACAAGAGGTAGGCAGAATTATGCTCAGTGCTTTCCTTATATTTGGGTCCTTTCACAGGTTCCCAGGGGGGCTACTCTTTAAGGGAAGAGGGGAAATCCTACCGTGGTGATTAATGCCAGTTGGTATTTATCAAGTTGTTTACACGCTGAAGCAAATTAGTCCTGGTTTTGGCACTGGAAGCTGTGGCTGCCTGTTTGAAGGGTTTCCCACAGGCAGGGTGGGGTGACTTTTGTCTTGAAAAAGGTTAGCAGCTGAGGAAGGTCAGAATCAGAGGAAGGGAAATTCAACCAAGCTTCACAGAGAGAATAAGGAGAAGTGGATGACGGGGCTGCAGGGACAAAATGGAGGCAAAGGACTCGGATGCCAGAGACCTTCTTTACGCTTTAGTCAATGTGAAGGCTATTCTGCTGCTGAGGAAGGCATGCAGACATGGTATGAGGGCAAATGTCTATTCTCCATCTTCACTGAACACAGCCCAGGAGTGGGCCGGGTGCGGTGGCTCACGCCTGCAATCCCAACACTGTGGGAGGCTGAGGTGGGCAGGTCACCCGAGGTCAGGAGTTTGAGACCAGCCTGGCCAACATGGTGAAACCCTGCCTCTATTAAAAATACAAAAATTAGCCAGGCGTGGTGACACGTGCCTGCAATCCCAGCTACTTGGGAGGCAGAGGCAGGAGAATTGTTTGAATCTGGGAGGAAGAGGTTTCAGTGAGCCGAGATGGCACCACTACACTCCAGCCTGGGCGACACAAAGAGACTCTGTCTCAAAAAAAAAAAAGAACCCAGGAGTGTTACCTTAAGTGTCAGAGGAGAGAGATTTGGGTTAGGACCTGAGAAAGACATCTGGACAGATAAAGATTTTGAAAATGGGAAAATAGGTACCCAAGGGAGTATTATTTGCAGAGTTTGAGATGATCTCAATTTCCCTATCCTATACAACAAAAAGCATCAGGAGACATACTCAAGATACTCATCTGTCTGGAAAGGCAGATATGGGGAGCAGGAGATGAAAGTGGGGAGAATGAGCTGGCATTCACACCTGTGAGTCAGGGGTGTGAGGGACCTCTTTTTTTTTTTTTTTTTGAGACAGAGTTTTGCTCTTGTCGTCCAGGCTGGAGTGCAATAGCACCATCTCAGCTCACTGCAACCTCCGCCTCCCAGGTTCAAGCCATTCTCCTGCCTCAGCCTCCCAAGTAGCTGGGATTACAGGCATGCACCAACACGCCTGGCTAATTTTTGTATTTTTAGTAGGGATGGGGTTTCTCCATGTTGGTCAAGCTGGTCTTGAACTCCTGACCTCAAGTGATCCACCTGACTCAGCCTCCCAAAGTGCTGGGATTACAGGTGTGAGCCACTGTGCCTGGCTGAGGGCCCTCTTTTGAGACCACATTCACTTGCTAGTGCTTATGAAAGAGACACAGGAGCTGATTAGGGAAGCAATGCCTGATAAGCAGTGCCTTATCCAGGGTCTCCTGACTCCCAGTGCCCAAGTACATTACCCTGGCTTCCAGCTCAGTGGCACAGCTGAGCACCGCAGAGCTGTACGATTTGGCCAAATCTCTAGAAGCAAGTTGGGTTGCTCCCCAGAGGCTCCCTACCTCCACCAGCCTGAGAAGTCAGGTTCTCAGTAGGAGGGAAAGCCAGGGCCTGGGAAAGGAGTGTTCCGGGCAGGGCATCTTTAGTCCCAGACAGGCAGAGGCAGACTTGCCAGGGGGCAGGGACTTGCTGGTCCTTTCTCCCCAGGGAACAGAGATGGCAAGGTTGTGCCAAGTTGGGACTGCTGTGCTGGAGAGCCAGGATTGCTGAAGGGAAGCAGGAGTGCTAGTAATTTGTTAATCTACCTGGGATGCTTCTCGAAGAAGCAGTATAAAGGGAGGAAATATAAAGGGAGGAAATGCCCTTTCCTCCTTTTCAAGGTTTGGTAGATGATTATGAGGGCAACCCAGGGTATCAGATATTAAAGATCATAAGGTGTACCCCAATAGCCTAATGAAACCCTCCCTCCCAAAAACAGGGACATATGAGGGGCAGAGAGCAGGGCTACCTGTCCCTCTGTGCCCTCATGCTAATACCCCATAATCATCTTTGATGTCTAGCCCTACATCTCCTATATCATGCAATCAAGAAAGCCTATCAGCTGTACCTTCAAAATATATCTAAAGTCCAATCGCTTTCCATTTTCACCGTTATCATCCTGGTTTAAACCATCATCTCTCATCTGGATTATAGCAATCATCTAACTGGTCTCCTTGCCTCCACCCTCACTCTGCTGTTTTCAGTCTCTTCTCAATGTATTAGCCAGAATTATCTTTTTTAAGATCCAAGGCAGTCTATGTGATTCATCTGCTCAAAACCTTCTGGCTTTTACTTAGAGTCAAACTAGGTATCAAGGACTTAATAATGGGCTTCCAGGCCCCTGATGACTCCCCTAGTCCCCCAGTCCTTATCTCCTGCTAGTTTCTCCTGTTCACTGCGATCCGGCCCAGCCAGCCTTCTTGCTGTTCCCTGAACACACTAGACATGCATCACTTCAGGGCCTCTGCACAAGCTGTTGCCTCTGCCCAGATTCCTCCTTGCTGGGGAGGACTTGTTTCCTCACCTCCTTCAGGTCTTTGTACAAATGTCTCCCTTTTAGTGAGGCCTACCCTGACCACTGTATTTACCCGGCACTCTTGATCCCGCTCATCCTGCTCAATCATTTCCCTCCACAGGTCTTCTCACCTAGCACATAATAGGATGCATTCAGCTCCTCCACAAGGGCAGGATTTTTGTCTTTGTTCCTCAGGCCTACAGCACTGCCCAGCACATTGTACACATGCAGATTTGCTGAATGAACTGAATGAATGAGTGAGAACTAAGATTGCTAACATTTAAGTGATTACTATGTGCCAGATGCTTCACCAGGCACATTCATGCCTTCTCATTCAAGCATCACAAACCCCTACATGGTAGCTACTATTAGCCCGATTGGACATAGAAGTACACGAAGGCCCGGCAAGAGTATGACTACTTGAGCTTAGTAAGTGGCAGAGTCTATGCCACCCCGCGGGGGACTGCTGGATGCCAACCTAGATATCGAGGACACTGGGCATGGAGGCAGCTGCACTCAGCTGAAGCTTCAGTCTAGTGTGGCCACCTTGTCTTAGTTTGCCTAGGACTGGCCAGTTTTTAGTACTGAAGTTTCCCCCTAGGAGCCCCCCTCAGTCCCTGGCAAGCAGGGATGGTTGGCCACCCTACTTCCTTCACCAGGGTAGGGTCGCATGCTGCTTTCCTCTGCACCTCTAAGCAAGCCAGCGCTGTTGCCATTGTCTACAACTGGGGAGAATTAGTCCTGTCTTTCTTTGCTGGCCTCAGGGATGGTGACATTGCCATCAGGTTCATCAGAGTCCAAACCTAAAAATTTTGTACTCAATAAAACATTCCTTATGGCCCTTTTTGGACCCAAGCATATGAAGTGAGACACACTATGGAAAACATAAAAGGTCAGGCCTTGCTCTTGCCTCAACGCCCCCAAAGTCACTTATCTGCTTCTTTTTTGCCATTTTCTACCCATCTATGTGTTCCACCTTAAGTCACCCTGAGCTGGTACAATAGCAACCTTAAGAAGTCAAGTGGCTGTCTCAGTTCCCAGCATGCCCTGCAGCAGGGCGTGGCAGGTTAAGGCTCTTAGTGGTAGCAGCCTTGGGAATCCTCTCCGACATGTGGTGAGGCATGGGAAAGCCATGTGGGACTGGGAGCTCGGCCAATCCCCAGTTTTGGGCTTTCCATTCCAATTCTTTCTGCCCTAGAGAGTCTTTCGGGCCTTGATCTCAGCAGCTATAATTTCACACAAATACTTGTCCAGCCCAGGAAAAGGTTCTAAAAGGCCCTGATCTCTGCAGTGGTTTCTCAGCTACTCACACAACCTCCTGGAGAGGGGAAGGGAAACTTGGCAGGGAGGGAATGCTGGAAACACAGGAAAAGGGTTTCCCCTAGAAATTCATCAGGAAACTGAGGGGAAATCTTGTCCTGAAGAATGTGAGAGAGAAAGCCCCATCCAGACTGGGATTACTTCTGGCCCTATGAACCAGACTGAACACATGAGCTGGGAGAGGCGGAGAGAATGTTCAGCTGTGAAGTCATCACCCCCACACGACGCAGGGGAGTTGCATGGTCCCTGCCCAGGCTGGGTGGGAACATGGAATAAACAGCAGTGGAACATTTGTGTCTGCCGTGAGTCTGTGCAGGACCTAGGACCTGGGAGAAGTCCAGCCCAGCCCTCAGTGGCCTAGCTCCAGCAGGGAAGGGCAGAGGCACCACTTATCAGAACCGGCTCAGTCCCAGAAAGGGTGGGGCTAGGGTAGACATCAGGAGGGACTTCCCAGCTGTCTGAGTTGTGATACCTTGCAGAAGGAGGCAGCAGAATCTTCTCCCACACAGATAGTACCAGGGAGAATGTTCTCTGCGTTGATTTGAAGGCAGTTATCTTTTGGTACTTGAGAAGAACAGACAGCAGAACACCTTTTAACATCCTTAAAAACCCTGGATTTGGGCTTGGTTTGGTGGCTCATGCCTGTAATCCCAGCACTTTGGAAGGCCAAGGAGGGAGGATAGCTTGAGCTCAGGAGTTCGAGACCAGCCTGGGCAACACAGAAAGATTCTGTCTCTACAAGTAATTAAAAACAAATTAGCTGGACATGAGGGCATATGCCTGTGGTCCCAGCTACTTGAGAGGTTGAGGCAGGATTGCCTGAGCCCAGGAGGTTAAGGCTACAGTAAGCTGTGATTTTGTCACTGCATTCCAGCCTGGGCAACAGAGCAAGACCCTCTCTCAAAAAAAAAAAAAAAAGTTCACATAATTTAAAAAAACCCCAACAACCCTGGATTTGGGGACTGAGGGGGAGGAGTAGCTTAAAATCCAAATAGGGCCATGCAAGACCGAGCCATTGCTGACTAATAACCAGATGCTACTCTTCCAAGTATACAGTAGTCTCCCTACTTCAGCATCTCCAGTTTAACACACCCACGGCTTGGAGATTTGCTCTCTATCTGCTAGACTTCCGGCTCCTAGAGATAAAGCAGTCAATTCAAGGTCACAACCATAGGATGATGAAAATGGAGAACAATGCTGCTTTCCTTGTTCCAGTTAAAAAATCCCTTCTCGGGGTGGGCTGCTTCTTCAGGGCATGATTCCCCTTATTCCACCCCGCTCTTTGCCTTTTTTTGAAAACAGCAACTGTGGCCCAGGGAAAAAAGGCTCCCTAGTGCGTTCTGCTTAGCTTTCTGCTCTGCCACTCTGCCACCTTCTGCACTTCATGAATGTGCTTCCATCCAGTGTTATAGTCCCACCTTGGAGCTAAAGAACAAGAATGAAAGCTCCACTTTCAGTAGATGCAGTAACTGCTTCATCCAAAGAGGGAATGCTATCTTTCTTCCCACTACCAGCTCTAATGGTTTGATGCAAAGCAAGAATGAGAAGGTTAAAAACCAAACCAGACCCCTAAAAAACTTGCAAGAGTTGCTGCTGAGTTGTCAAAGGAATGGAGCATAAAGGGCTCCAGAAGAGAAAGCAAGAAGGGCTCTCACGTTGGGGAAGCCTTAGCCACTCTCCTCATGAAGACCCCTCTGACCCCAGCCAGGCAGCATTATGCCAGTGAACCCAGAAACCTAGCTCTAGGCAAGGAGGGCTAAACAGAAAAGAACTGGCAGAGCCTGGGCTGGGCTAGAAAGAGAAAGCCCACAGCCTTCAAGAGGGCTAATTCAGCTGTAGGCATGAAACTCACACCAGACAGGGTCCTACATGCAAAAGGGTATTGAGACTCCCAGGATGCCAAGTGGAGTTCCCTGCGGCGAGGGATAGGGAGGGACAGAGGGAGGACACTTTTGGCTTGAGTCTGTCCCACACCTTAACTAGTTAGTGCCAATACATCTGCCCAAAGTTTGGTGGGCAGAGCGGACCACAGAATGTTGATCTCTGAGGCCCAGCCCAGATCATTGTTATTAGGGTCACTTATGTGGCATCCTTAGTAGAGTTGGGGCAAGAGGTGATGGCTACAGGCAGAGAGGACAAAGAAAGAGGAAAACAGAAGTTATTCTAACCTTAAATGGAGGAGCTTCTAAAAATTGATATTCCAGAACAGACTATAAGCTCTAAAGCTAGGGAAGAAAACCTCAAAGAAGCCAGTTACCCATCTTCCTCTCACATCTGTTCCATTCCATCTTCACTCGCCTAGTCCTCCACATCCCCTAACACTACCGTTCTTTAGAGCAGTGGTCTCTAAGTGGGGGGCATGCATCCATCTGTTACAGTGTGAGGAAAATATTACACCATTCTGTATTACCTCATCCACTTCTTCACTTCTTTTTTTTTTGACAGAGCCTCTCTCTGTCGCCCAGGCTGGAGTGCAGCGGAGTGATCTTGGCTCACTGCAACCTCTGCCTCTAGGATTCAAGCGATTCTTCTGCCTCAGTCTACTGAGTAGCTGGGACTACAGGTGCCCACCACCATGCCTGGCTAATTTTTGTATTTTTAATAGAGACGGAGTTTCACTGTGTTAGCCAGGATGGTCTTGATCTCCTGACCTTGTGATCCGTCCACCTCGGCCTCCCAAAGTGCTGGGATTACAGGCGTGAGCCACCATGTCCAGCCTACTTCATCCATATCTATGTTTGCCTATTTTATTATGTAAATAGTAGCGTTAGACGTATTAATAGTAAGGCAGCAGTCTTGTAGGTGAACATTTGTTTGGGATATGTACTCGGTTTTTTCCAGGTTGGCAATGCTACGAGAAATGTCAATCTGCCACACTGAGGAAAAGCCCAATCCCAGTGTATCTCAGCTTGTGGCAAAAAGGACACTTCTTGGTAAAACATGCCACTGCCCTCAAAAGGCACAGGGACAGGAACACAGTTCAGCCCCAGAGACCCTAAGGTGATAGGAGATGTTCATCTAAATCCTCAAGCTAATAAAACAAAATTGTAATTTGGGCTGGCCGTCTCAAAACACATTTTTCGCCCTCCTGCCATGTGCTCCCCAAGGAATCTTAGCTTCCTAAACCCAGTAACTACTCAGTAATTAAGGAAGGCAAAGATGTTTGCATCTTCTGCTAGGAATATTCAGTAGGTGGTAGCAATTATCATAGAGTGTGGCCATGCTGGAGCTTCCCTGGGTAATCCCTAGATGATACAGGGTGCCATCTTCAGCTTCTAAGCACTCTCCCCTCCCCTGCAATGCCTTCAGCTTAGGTCCGCATACTGTGTTCCCATAGACCCTGCTCTTCCTCATCAAAGCCCTATGGCAAGATTTCTGAAACTGCCTTCATTTATATGCATCTTCTTTTAGCCTGTAAGCTCTATGGAAGGAGGGACTGTGCTTATCATGTTCACCCTTGTGTCCCTACCAGCTACTAGTTATTAAATATTAGTTGCATGTTGTTGAAAAGAATTGGAGGCCCTCAATATCTCACTGTCACACCTTCGACTCTGCAGAGAAGAAAAGAAGTAGAAGGGTACAGAAGGAACATAAAACAGAAAGTTCCACCAACAGTCTTTTAGATTCAAATTCAACAAAAATAGTCTTCAGCCTTTCGAAAGAAGGCCTACAGTTAATAATTTACTGTTTATTCAAGGTTCCCCTTCTCTCCCATTCTGGTGTGGGCCCAGACCTTGCCTCTAAATGCTGACCTAACCCTTCCTCAGAAAACACCATTCTTCCTCCTAAAAAGGATGGCATAGCTAAGTACCAACATGGAAGATTCTACTGGGAAAAAAGAATACCTATAACCTCTACCTAGGCTAAAGAATCTCTCACCTAGGACCATTCCTCCCTTCTACATGCAAAAGCGTATTGAGACTAAGGAAAATACGTCTTCTTTCTTCCCCATAAGCCACAGGTAATTTTCATCCCAAATTCACCAAAGGCTTCTTCCACTCATGAGGCCATGAGATTCTACAGGAAACCACTCAGAGGGTAAAAGGCTATCTTCTGGCCTATGCCAACCAAACTGCTTTGTTCTTTGGGGATTGGAAAGATTGGTTGAGGTGGAAATGGACAGGGAAAGAAGAGACAATAAAAGGAGCAGGGGGGAGGCGGGGAAGAAACTGAAATAGGAAAGAAGCAAGCAAACGCAGAGGATTCCACGTGCAAAATGCTTGGGTTTATCCCTCCTGACAAACCCAAGGCAACACAGCTTGCTCAGGAGCTCCAGCCTCACCCCTGCATCTTTGCTTTCGTTTGCATACAGGCACAAAGACTAAAATCTTTATGTACTTAGATGTAAACATGTGTTCCCCCTTATGTCTCCCTCACTCTTGTTGCCCTAATTTTTCTTCTCTTTTTGACTGACGCTCTCAGCCTTGTTTCTGGTTGTTGCTGACGGCTGTGTAGCTGAACATCTCCAAGTCGTCTTAAGTGTAATCAACTCTTGGCCGCTGAGGCAACTCCTCTTATTCTAACTAGCTCATGTATACTCTAGGAACACAACCCAGTATCAAAACACTGGGCTGAAGCTGGGCCTGACGGCTCATGCCTGTAATCCTAGCACTTTGGGAAGCCCAGGTAGACAGATTGCTTGAGTCCAGGAGTTCAAAACCAAACTGGGCAACATGGAGAGACCCTGTCGATACAAAAACATACAAAAATTAACCAGGCATGGTGGTCCACGCCTGTAGTCCCAGCTACTCAGGGGGCTAAGGTGGGAGGATTGCTTGAGCCGGGTAGGTGGAGGTTGTAGTGAGCCATGATTTCACCACTGCATTCCAGCCTGGGTGACACAGCAAGACCCTGTTTTGAAAAATAAAAATGAAATTGAAAACAACAACAACAAAATATTGGGTGGGTGGCGGCTCATGCCTGTAATCCCAGCACTTTGGGAGGCTGAGGTAGATGGCAAAACTCCACCTTTACCAAAAAAGACAAAAATTAGGTGGGCATGGTAGTGTGCATCTGTGGTTCCAGCTACTTGGGAGGCTGAAGTGGGAGGACTGGTTGAACCCAGGAGGCGGAGGTTGCAGTGAGCTGAGATTGTGCCACTGCACTCCAACCTGGGTGACACAATGAGACTCCATCCCAAAATAATAATAATAATATTAATAGTGTTTTGCTCTCGCCCTCTCTCTAGGCTAAAGGGCTTAACTGACCTGTCTAAGGTCTCACTACCAGGTAGAATGGGGTGGAATAGTTCATGCTTTCTGACTTATACTACATTAATGCTCTGCTGCCTCTTATGCTAGAGCAGTCACACAGAGACTTAGAAGCACAGATAGTGCGGGGACTACAGGCATGAACTACTGCGGCCAGCCAAAAAAGACAATTGTCTCACCTGCCTTTAGAATTGTGTAAATCTATGATAATAAAACCATTTTAGTTATGATAACAAAACCATGTCATAAACCCTAAGTTCCATAAGTCCCATTAATAGTTATGGTTTTAAAAAAAATTCTGGGCTAGGCACGGTGGCTCATACCTGTAATCCCAGCATTTTGGGAGGCTGAGGTGGGCAGATCACCTGAGGTCAGGAGTTTGAGAACAGCCTGGCCAATATGGTGAAACCCCGTCTCTACTAAAAATGCAAAAATTAGCCAGGTGTGGTGGCATGTACATGTAATCCCAGCTACTCGGGAGGCTGAGGTAGGAGAATCGCTTGACCCCAGGAGGCAGAGGTTGTAGTGAGCTAAGATTGCACCATTGTACTCCAGCCTGGGCGATAAGAGCAAAACTCCATCTCAAAATAAAAATAAATAAATAAGTAAATAAATAAACAGCCGGGCATGGTGGCTTACGCCTGTAATCCTAGCACTTTGGGAGGCGGAGGTGGGTGGATCACCTGAGGTCACGAGTTCAAGACCAGCTTGGCCATCATGGTGAAACCCCATCTTGAAAATAAATAAATAAATTAAATAATTAAATAAATAAACAAACTTGTTAAAAAAAATTCTGTCAATCTATACTAAAGATGCTATTAGTCCATAGAAAACAAAGGAAAAGCATCATATTCTAGGAACCAGTCTCTCTAATCTTCACTTTCACCTTGGTTTCCAACCAGCAGAATTCAAGCACCAGGTAAATTTCTTTATTTTTTATTTATTTATTTGTTTGAGATGGAGACTCACTCTGTCACCCAGGCTAGAGTGCGGTGGTGAAATCTCCGCTTACTGCAGCCTCTGCCTCCCGGGTTCAAGTGATTCTCCTGCCTCAGCCTCCTGAGTAGCTGGGATTACAGGCACGCACAACCATGCCCGGCTAATTTTTTGTAGTTTTAGTAAAGACAGGGTTTCACCATATTGGTCAGGCTGGTCTTGAGCTCCTGACCTCGGGATCTGCTGGCCTCAGCCTCCCAGAGTGCTGGGATTACAGGTGTGAGCCACTACACCTGGCCTATTTCTTTATTCTTGTTATTGGTCCGTGGAGACCTCCCACAGTGACAAATTATGCTAGGCTGTCAGGCATCTCTGTGCGGCCTTCCAAGAACAGCCTGGCTATTTATAGCATCAGTGTATTGGGGATCTATTCTCTGGCTACCCTAACTAAACAGATGAGCATTACCCTTGCCTGGCTAGATACTCCTATGTCATGGCTGTTTTATGCCTCCTTTTCTCATCCCTTTATTCCTCTCACACACTAGGAGGTCAGCATTGGTACTGGGGACTAATAATTACTAATGAAAAGGTTGTTTTCCAATACCCTGTCACCCCAGTTTCAGAATAAGCCCTATAGTAACTCTTACATTAATACAAACTGGTGAGTCGGAAGAACTGCTTGAGTCCAAGGGTTTGAGACCAGCCTGGGCAACATAGCGAGATCCCCATATCTTATAAAGAAAAAGTAAACAAAAAACACCAGGATGCATATTTGTGATCTAAGGAAGCAGGACATGGGAGTAGACAATGGTGCCAGTGGTCAGAGTTCTAGGCTACAGGCCTGGCCAGGGACTGTAGCAAGGGAAGCACTTGCCCTTGGAAGTAGCTGAAACCAGGACTGGGAAAGGATCCTAGAGCATTAGCTATGTTTATAACATTTGGTATCCAACGTTGACAGAACGCAGGACGTATGTTGGACTTTGGGAATGGAAGCTCTCTGGGATTCAGAAAGTAAACAGTGGCAGCTCTGGGAAGGGATCTGGAAAATTGGAGGAAAGCCTGAATCCTGCTGTCAGGAGTTCTCTAGGTTCCAGCTTTTTGGACTCCTGAGTTCCTGTCTGTGAGAGAGATAGCTGACCAGTGGCAGGAAGAACAGCATAGGAAGGGAAAAAGAGAGATTCTGTTTAAATTCTGATGGGTGTTTGTAAAGTATTCCATGATCTCAGTGAAGATATAATTAAGAACAGGCCCTCAGCAGTCAATATGGCAGTAAAAGTAACCAAATAAAGAAATCTAGCTGGCAAGAAGTAGACAGAGCCCAAAGGGCTATCATTAAGGGCTACCATTAGAAGGCAAAGTCTGAGACACATGAAAGCAATTAGATATTGCCACCTTACCCAGGTGCTCTATTTTGTGATTAAGAAGTGAGCAGCTGGGCTCAGTGGCTCACACCTGTAATCCCAGCACTTTGGGAGGCTGAGGCGGGTGGATCACCTGAGGTCAGGAGTTTGAGCCCAGCCTGGCCAACATGGTGAAACCCTGTCTCTACTAAAAATACAAAAACTACCTGGGTGTGGTGTTGGACGCCTGTAATCCCAGCTACCGGGAAGGCTGAGGTAGGAGAATAGCTTGAATCCGGGAGGCGGAGGTTGCAGTGAGCCGAGATGGTGCCACTGCACTCGAACCTGAGCAACAAGAGAGAAACTCTGTCTCAAAAAAAAAGTGAGTGAATGAAATGGACAGTACTTGCAGTTACACATGCAGTAGCCTCTCCAAATACGACAAACCATTGCACTTCATAGGTGCCCATGTTCTGGCAAGTACTTACAGACACATGGGCTCTGTTTTAATCTGAGAAAACTAATCTATTGAACACCTAATTATAAATATGAACACTGTCCATGTATTATTTAATCTCAGTAACTCTATGGGCTAGGCATTATCAACATTATTTTCTTTTTTTTTTTTTCAAAACCACGATCACGAGAATCAACATTATTTTCAAATACAAGAAATGGAAACATATGAGCAGAATTGATGTGTTGAAGTGAGGACACTTTTTTTTTCTTCTTATTTTAACGAAAGGCAAAATCAGATTGAAAACAAAAGGTACATGTCACATGGCAGTCTTCTTTTTATTTCGAGCCCCAGGCTCTGTCGCCCAGGCTGGAGTACAGTGGGCGTACTCCACTCCAACAGACTAAGGGAGGCCGAGTAAACTGCTGAGGGCTACTTAGCTAGTAAATGGTAGAGCTAGTATTTGAACTCAAAGCCTGTGAGATGGGAAACCAAATTCTAGAAGTAAAGAGAATAGGTAGGGAAGCTCCCTTAGGTTGTAAAGAAAATAAGTCATAAGCTAGGTATAGATATCTATGTAAAAATCTCTATCTCTTTTTCTCTGAAGAGTCTAGGCTCCTAAAGAGTCTAGACTCCAAGTCACTAACTTAAAATACAGCACTGGCAAAGGGTAACAACTTCTTAGAATTGGTGAGAAATGTGATGTGGCCTCTGAGGAGGATTCAGGAATAAGAGACCACACGAGGCTGAAAGCCTCTAATGGACAAGATCTTTGCTCCATCTCATGCCACTGAGCCATGAACTGTCAGAAGCATACAGCCAAACAGGAATCTGCTACAGAGATGCTAAAACCAGGCAAAACTGGAAAAGCAAGCTTCCTTTTGTTCTTTCTAGATTTTGGTGAGGCAAAATTTACCATGGCACACTGGGCAACTGTGAAAGGCGAGGAAAGCCTGAAAAAAAAAAAAAAAAAAAAAAAAAAAGATCTTTTGGCCGGGTACAGTGGGTCATGCCTGTAATCCCAGCATTTTGGGAGGCTGACATGGGTGGATCACGAGGTCAGAAGATTGAGACCATCCTGGCCAACATGATGAAACCCCGTCTCTACTAAAATACAAAAATAAAAAATAAAAAAATTAGCCAGGTGTGGCCGTGTGTGCCAGTAGTCCCAGCTACTCAGGAAGCTGGGGCAGGGGAATTGCTTGCATCTGGGAGGCAGAGATTGCAGTGAGCTGAGATCGCACCACTGCACTCTAGCCTGGCAAGAGTGAGACTTTGTCACACACACACACACACAAATTATCTTTTAAGAATAAACTAAGAAGAACTAAATGAAAAGTGTATCTGGCAGAGTTGAAAAAAATCACTTATAATTTCGATACAAAACAGTGAGTGATCCAAAGATATGATGGGTACAATTATATATCTTGTGACATCCCATTTCATTTTTTTTTTTCTTTTTATTTAGAATAAATAGAGGCTGGGCATGGTGGCTCACACCTGTGAGCCTCCTCATCACAACACTTTGGAAGGCTGAGGCAGACAGATCCCCTGAGGTCAGGAGTTCAAGACCAGCCTGATCAACATGGTGAAACTCCGTCTTTACTAAAATATAAAAAATGAGCTGGGTGTGGTGATACATACCTGTAGTCCCAGCTACCTGGGAGGCTGAGGCATGGGAATTGCTTGAACCTGGGAGGCGGAGGTTGCAGTGAGCTGAGATCACACCACTGCAATTCAGCTTGGGTGACAGAGCAAGATTCTGTCTCCAAAAAAAAAAAAAAAAAAAAAAAATAGAGATGAGGTGTCACTATGTTGCCCAGGCTGGTCTAGAACTCCTGAGCTCAAGTGATCCCCCCACCTCAGCCTGCCAAAATGCTAGGATTAGAGACGTGAGCCACCCTGCTTGGCCTATCATCCCATTCTAACAGTATACAATACAGAAGAGCTCAACTGGGCAGTTGGACTTACTCACTTTTTTGTACCCTTCCTTCCTCCGTTCATTACACTGTAAGATCAGTGTAGGGAAGAATTAAACTCTTTTGTAATCAAAGACATATAAAATAAGGGACTTGATTTTTTTTTGTTTTTTGAGACAGAGTCTCATTCTGTTGCCCAGGCTGGATTACAGTGGCACAGTCTCAGCTCACTGCAACCTCTGCCTCTCAGGTTCAAGCAATTCTCCTGCCTCAGCCTCCCAAGTAGCTGGGATTACAGACGCCCGCCACCACGCCTGGCTGATTTTTTGCATTTTTAGTAAAGATGGAGTTTCACCATGTTGGCCAGGCTGGTCTCGGACTCCTGACCTCAAGTGATCTACCTGCCTCGGGCTCCCAAAGCGCTGGGCTTACAGGCGTGAGACACCATGCCTGGCCAGGACTTGATTATTTGCTGACGACAACATTTATATCATAAACATTTTAAAAATAAATATGCTTCTTTAATTAAAACAAAGCATTGAAAAAAAAATCCTTCTTTCTGGATACTGATACAGAAAAAAAAATTCTTATCACAAACATTTTAAAAATATATAGCCTCCTTTCTGGACACTGATACAGAAAAAGGAGAAAAGAGGGGTCAGGAGCAGTGGCTCATGCCTGTAATCCTGGCACTTTGGGAGACCAAAGTGGGAAGATCACTTAAGCCCAGAAGTTTGAGATGAGCCTAGGCAACATAGTAAGACCTCATCTCTACCAAAAAAAAAAAAAGAAAAAAAAGAAAATCAAAAAAGCTAGCTGGGTGTGGTGGCGCACACCTGTGGTCTCAGCTACCCAGCAGGCTGAGGTAGGAGGATGGCTTCAGCTCAAGAGGTCGAGGCTGCATGAGCCATGATCACATCACTGCACTCCAGCCTGGATGAAAGAGCAAGACTCTGTCACACACACACACACACACACACACACACACACACAAAAAAAAAAGAAAAAGAAAGAAACGAAGAAGAAAGAAAGAGAAAGAAATAAAAGAAAAAGGAGAGAAGAATAATCTTCAGAGAATAACACAGTTTGTAAACCTCATCATCATCTCTGGGAAAGGCATGGCTCTTCATGGCCTCACCTCCTTTCAGTGTTTCAGATGCCATAGTTTTCCCACCAGATAGTATACCAGTTGGGCCTCCAGAAATGTGCCTTCTCTAAAAGCTGGGAAATCAATATTTTGAAACACTAGCCACCTTCCTCCAACTCCCCACCCCCGATATGGCCTTTACCTTCCACAGGGGAGGTTTTCAGTCTACTGCAGAGATTCTGTACACCTCCATAGTGGACATTAATCTGGGTCAGTGCATCCCTTGAACGCAGCTCCATGAGCTTCCTCAGTTCCATTACTGTGCAGCCAAAGTCCCCTTCGTGGCTCTCGGCCGTTGAGTTGGCCGGCAAGACACGGTCTGATGGGTTCGTCATTTTGCCTGCCGTTACCAAGCCCCTCAGCCAGAGAAGATGTAGCGTTTCCCTTCAACTGACCAGTGTCTCCTGCCTTCCTGTCCCAACTTCTTTCTACTTCCTGCTTCTCTGGGGGCCCAGTGAGGGAACAGATCGAATATATCTTGTGCAATAAGCTTCCAAGTAGCAGTCCCAAGCCTAGATCCTTTCTTCTGTATGAAGTCTGGCAGCGAGAGGAGGAAGAAGCTGGGGGAACTGAGTGGAAGGCGAACTCCGTGTCACGATGATTGGTGTCCCCAGGTGGTGATGGAAGTGGTTGTCCAGGGTAGGTAGGTTCCTAGCTTAGACCAACTTGCCCAGATGAAGGTGTAAACAGGATGTGCATGTTACCATGGCAGCAACCTTAGCAACAACCAGCAACTGTAGTAGTAGAGAGGCGTCAGGAGGAGGAAGAGGAGAGCTTCCTGGATACCAATGACAACTGGATCTCTGGAATAAAGATTCAAAGATAGACAAAAAGAAACCATTAGAGCAGCCACGAGGATCCAACATCTGCAAGGGCAAGAGGTACTCAGTCTAAGCACAAGGGTTTATGTGACAGTTGAGGTCTGAGCTCAACTGATAGCTGAGGCCTGAGCTCCAAGAACTGACTGACTCAGGAGAGGCCTGTTGCTCCCTGGGAGGCCCCCGCAGCCTGTAAACTCCAATGTAGAGAAGTAATTTCGATACACCCCAATCTTCATGCGTCACCTCTCCCAACCAAGCAACATAAAACCCGCAGCTTCAGAAACTTGGAAATAAATGGTTACGACCTCTAATGGCTCAAATGTTTTTCCTATTTGAGGGACCTGTGACAGGATTCTTCAGTCTAACCTTATCTATAAAAGACAAGAAGAGGTCAGAAAAAGGAGTTCCGATCTGAGTGATCTGGAGGGTGGCCTGTCAGTCTGCTGTCCTCTCTCACACCCCACACTCTTCCCACTCCCAACACACACATTTACACACAAGGAAGACAACTTGACAGAAGATGCCAAAATCCTCCGAAACCTCTTGGAGTACTCAGCCTCCAGGTGTACAGAAATTCTGCAGCCTGTTGCAGGTGTCCACTTGGCAGGTACCAAGTTTTGAACTCGAGGCTAAGCTCTACCCTCCTCCAAGAGGTTTTTGGGGAGAATAGGAGAGTAAAATGCTTTGGCAGTTGGTGATACAGGGTGAACTTTTTTTTTTTTTTTTAATAAAGGGGACAGAAGGACCTCTGAGGTGGAAAGATAGAGAGTTTAAAGCCTGAGCATTAAAGTTTCTCTGGAGTGGGAGCGATAAGATACCTCTCAATTCAGATAGAGGATAGGGCACAACAAGGTCATGAGCTAGCCTGTGAGTGAGCACCAAAGTCTCAAATCAATTCAATAAAGGCACCAGACAGAGGCCAGCATTTCTCCCCTCAGAAAGATGCATTATCTCTCATGCATGCTAACTAGGGGGTGGGGTGGAGGTATGTGTAGGTGAGGATACGGAGGGGTAAAGGTGGGAAGAAAACTTATCCTGAGGACCCTTGTCAGCTTCAGAGAGGGGCCGCTGTGTGTCATGCTGCTGACAGGAGCCACTGCCACACATGAGCCTTTTAAATGTGAAGGGCTCTTTCTCAGCATAGCACGAGAACATGGGGCCCCAGCCCCGGTTACATAGTCCCCACTGATGACCTCAGTTACCAGGGAGTGGCAAGGAGCTCTGGCCAACCTCTCTGTAATCAATAGACGCCACCCTCACTTCTAGAAGGTGAACAAAGAAGCACAGGAACCATCCAATAAAGGATACGATTCTTTGATCAGTGACCTCCTCCAAAGTCGCATGTAGCCAAAGTCTTTGCAGATTCCTGACAATCCTCTTCCCAGAAGCTTCCATAGGGTTGCAGGTTGATTTATACTCCTCCTTCTCCCGATTTGCCCTTTGCCACCTCCTCCTCCCCCGCCACCCACCGTAGATTTTTAGCACTACTCTGACTTACAAAGAGCAGGGCTTACAAAGCAAGCGGGGCTTCGTTTGTTTGAAAACATCATACGCTCTTCCTATCTGGGAAACAAGAAGGTCCACAAAGAGCCTGAGGCAATGTGTCAAACTCCCTTCATTCAGGCTGGCATAGGAATAGGCAGGGCCACAGAGTTTCACTCCAGTTCAGCTTCTCTTCCAAGCCTGGAAGAAGTGGGAGGGGCTATAACAGCAAGAAACCCATCTTGACCCTTAAGTAGAACTCCTTCACCTTTCAAGAGGATGTTGGGAACAATGCTGATAGAGTGTTTAACTAAGTATCAGACGATTTTACCTTTTGTGCCTTCACCCGCTACAATGTTTGCTCCATGAAGACAGGGATGTTGCTTAGCCTTTTCAGGACTCAGTTCCTTCCACCTTTAGTTGGGTAGAGAATGGGCCCTGCCTTTCACACCACCCAAAATAGGTGATAAAGGAATGGAATTAAAGAAGTAGTACTTGGAAATATTAGATGAAGTGTGTCCAGTGTCCAGATAGGACACTTAAGTGATGGGAGAACGCCTAATTTGATCTTCATGAACTTTTGTTACCTAGTCATTTAATTAGAAGAACAATAAGCTCCACGCGCCCTCCATCTTTCTTTGCCAGGGAACCCCCACCCCACAAACAAGAATGGGAAATTCTAAGGCAGCTTCATTAACAATAACAATTAGCTAGGTTGTAACCATTAGCAATAACCACCAGCATATAGGGTCTTGGGTCTCTTGAGAATTCGAAAAAACAGTCTGAGACAGAATTCTTTCCTTTTTTTTTTTTTTTGAGAAAGAGTCTCACTCTGTCACCCAGGCTGGAATGTAGTGGCATGGTCTTGACTCACTGCAAACTCCACCTCTCAGGTTCAAGCAATTCTCCTGCCTCAGCCTCCTGAGTAGCTAAGACGACAGCCACCGACCACCATGTCCAGGTAATTTTTTCTGTTTTTATTAGAGATAGGGATTCACCATGTTGGCCAGGCTGGTCTCAAACTCCTGATCTCAAGTGATCTTCCCACCTACCTCAGCCTCTCAAAGTGCTGGAATTACAGATGTGAGCTACCGTGCCTGGCAGAATTCCTTCCTTACTTTGAACCTCTTTTTAGAGTACCAAAGAGGAGAGATTTTTCCACATCCATAGGACTAATGGAAAAGGTCATATAAGATTAGAACACACGGGGCTGAAGAACTCATTCGGAAAAGAATGAGAAGGTTTGTTTGTCTCAGGCTGATCTAGAGAAGCACACAGTAGGTCAAGCACTAAGATGCTGGCACAAAAGCAAAAGGGCAGTGCAGAGTTGGGGCCCCAGGTTTAAGGTGGGATCTCTATAAAAGTTCTGTAATTAGGAAGCATATCATGACAT
This sequence comes from Sapajus apella, assembly GCF_009761245.1. Lineage (NCBI taxonomy): Eukaryota > Metazoa > Chordata > Mammalia > Primates > Cebidae > Sapajus > Sapajus apella. The sequence goes on along the minus strand of NW_022436962.1, from coordinate 7,273,238 downwards.
CCACACTTCTGAGTTTTGAGCTGTCTGGAATATGAGCTCTCTGCAGCTGCTGAGCCTGCCTGGCCTCTAATCTGATTAGGCAACTGCCAAAGAATAATCTAAAAGTGCTCACACCACCTCAGCGTCAGATGCGTCGCTCAGACACCTGGGAGGTACTACCTCTTGTCATTTGGCCTGAGGCATTCTGGGTTAAGGTATGTGCTCACTCCACTTTCGTAGCATTTTGCAAGCCTAGGAGATGATAGAAGAGTGAACTCTCTCATCTCTTCCTTCTAGGGCAAGAAACCATAATGCTTTACATGATCATTAAGACATTTGACTTCTTTCCTCCTAAAGTCCTGTAACTTCTGTTCTATAATTTGTAGATGACATGGGAAAGCATTGGTCTATCAGTTCTAGATAGGACAACTGTGACCCCCGCCTTACAGATGAAGATACAAAGGTCCAGGGAGATTAAAAAAGTGATTTGGTCTTTGGCAAGTCGGTGGTCTTGACTGCCTGGTGCTCTTTTTGTTACACTTTACTGCTTCTCTTGAGCCTAAACCTCTTCATTTTCTGGAAAACCTCTAAGAGGCCCTTTAAAAGGCAGGCATCTTTTAGATGCAGTGACTCATGCCTGTGAGTGATTTTTAGCACTACTCTGACTTACAAAGAGTTAAGCAAGCAGGGCTCTGTTTGTTTGAAAATTTCATACTCCCTTCTTATCTGGGAAACAAGAAGGTCCACAAAGGGCCTGAGGCAATGTGTCAAAATCCCAGTACTTTGGAAACCTGAGGCAGGAGAATTGCTTGAAGGCAGGAGTTCGAGACCAGTCTGGGTAACACAGTGAAACCCTGTCTCTACAAAAAATGCAAAAATTAGCTGGGCACGGTGGTGCACGCCCATGGTTTTAGCAAATTGGGAGGCTGAAGTGGGAGGATCATTTGAGTCCAGGAGGTGGAAGCTGCAGTGAGCTGTATTCACACCACTTCATTTCAGTCTGGACAACAGAGTGCGACTCTGACTTCAAAAATTAAAAAAAAAAAAAAAAGTTCTAGAAATGAGGAGCTGCCAGAGACAAGAAACTTATGCCCTAAGTCACCAAACTGTAAACACTAGTCAGGCACACTTTCCTCCAATTTTGTCCAAGACATTTTTCACTCTTAGTTTTTCCAGGGTGCCAAAGAAGAAATACATCCCCAAACTATGAGGAAAAAGAGAGACTCCTTGTATAGATTATAGAGTAGGGGATATTTGAAAATATGAAAGGAGCTCACCACCTGAGTGTCCCCCCTACAAATCCTCCTAATGAATGTGATGTGATGAATAAAAATGGGAGAAAGGAAACAGGAGAGGCCGGAGCTGGGGCTTCAGGCTGCTGCAGCACTGCAGACAGACCTGCCTGGAATAGTAAGAGGCTCTGGTCAACTCTGGCCTCTGGGCTACAGGTGGGGGCTGCTCAGCGGAGCAGACACTTCTCTGCCCTGCTCTGCCCTGCCCTATTCTCTCCTTCCCAGTGGGCTGACAGCCTCTGCTCAGGAGCAAGCTGGGAGCACTTGGAGACACTCTGGCAGGTGTGCCAGCATCACTGCCAGGCAGGACTTGAGGGGTGAGGAAGGGAAGACCTCTGAGAGGGGAAGCAGCCTGGTCCCACTTTGAATGCACCCAACTGCAATGTAAAACCTGCTTCAGGGGCCCCTCACAAAACCCGTGGTCCCTAGAGTCAGGCTCCCTCTTTCCAAGTGAGGCTCTGCTTCTCCCTATACTCAGGAACAGGCATGTGGGGTGGGGAGAGGTGGGAAGGGACGGAAAAAATATTTGTTGATCACCTACCATGTGCTAGGGGCCATACTAGGTACTTTATATGAAAATCAGAAATGACGTATGTACCCCTGTGTATGATCTAGTGCCTGGCATAGTGGTTGACCCACACGGTGTAGCTATTATCATTCTTACATATACTGTTTCACTGAATTCTCACCAACAACCCTATAAGGAGGATCTCTCCATCTTACAGTAGGGAAATATAGATTCAGAGAGCCAAGATCTGTGCCTTAATCTGAATCCAAAGAAGCCACCTTGCCTCAAGTACAAGAACAATGATATTTAAAAACTGGAGACAAAGCTATGAACTTACTTCCTAAATCTCCATGAGAAGGCTCACATAAACCCATCTGTCCCTTGCTCATGATTCCTAAAAGGCTCTGAAATAGATCAGGGAAATATCTACCTCTTGTGAACTTTCTGGGAAGGCAAAGGGATAGACCCAAAGCTTATTGGGGGCACACATCCTCCCCTCCCTTTTGTCCTCCCCTCCCCTCGTCCTGCCCCCATCCCAAGCCAGAAAGCACTGGGCTCTAGATTGCTATAGTCCAAGCATATCCAATGTCTGCCTGCAAAGCCCAGCAGTGGGGACGAGGGTTTCCTCTACTCGGTCATCTCATGCGTTGCTCCCCCTGGTCATCTGGGAGAAGCACAGAGGTAGACCCTGCTCTTCACTGGCTCTCTTTTTTCCAGCAGGCCTGTTTCCTGTTTATCACCTGGAGGGGGTTTAAGCTCTACTCCTTCTCTCTGGCACTCTTACATTTCCAAAAGGACAGTGCCCTGCCCAGAAAGCTGGACCTGACCATGGTAAGACCTGGCAGGAACCTGGCCATAGCAGGCTGCCTATGCAGGCTAACCCCTGGCTAGCCCTTCTCTCTGGAGGTCTGAATTTCACATAGAGGCTGTTCTGCCCACCTCCTCATCACAGGCTCCTTATTTCCAAGACCCAGATTCTACTTCACCCTGGCCACGTACCATCCCTCAGGTCTGGTGGCCATTCTCATCACAGTCCCGGGTTCTTCCTCCCCTCCCCATGTCTGCCCTGCTCTAGTTGCTCCTCGAATGCCAACTGGTTTGCAGAAGACCAGAGCACATGCCTTCCTTCAGTCTACTGAGGCCCTTTGGAGTCATGGGAAGAAGGTCAGAGGCAGCATGTGTTGGCTAAAGTTCAGGGAGTGGGTGGCACCACTTGTCATCATCATCCAATAGCCACACCCAAGCCAGGAAGCCAGGTGAAGGCGGGCACACCAAGCCAGGCCTCTGGCCTCACCACAGGATACTGTACTGTGGCTTGGTCTGGGAACCTGGTGATAATTTTCAGCTAGTCCGTAGAACTTAGCCTTCTGGGGGTGGGGTACTCCCTTCCAGAAGTTCTGGGTTCTGGTTCATGTCTCCTTCGCTCTTCCTTCTCCCTCCTCTAGTCCTTCCAGGCTGCTGATCTCTGCTTCTAGTCATCTCCGGGCAGCTCCCTTTCCCAGATACCCAAGGAAAGCACATAGCCTTTTAGTCTTTGAGAAAACAGACTTGAGAGGATGTCACTCACAGGCTCAGCTCTCTCTTTCTGAATGTAGAACACCATTCCTGGTCAGGAGGTGGTATCCATGGGGTTCCCTCACTTACTTCCCCCTCTCCAAGTCTGCAACTCTGACAGCACCTTCTTCAGTTCCACTGCAAAAATGTAGTGGTAGAGTCAAAGCATCTATTTGGAGAAAAAGTGTCACTCTTAGCCCCTGGGTCTCAAGAATCCAGAATTCATCCCTCCTCCCCAGAACCACCTGGTCCTTTTTAGTCAAATTACATCTATGCACGCTGTGGACCCAGTCAGGTAGTCCTGATCACATCTTCCAAAGAAATCCTCATCCAGGGCCTGGAGAGGACATGTGCAAGAATTACCTGTGGTGATCTGAGGTCCAAAAAATAGAAATAAAATACCTCGCAGTCTTGGAGTGGCTGCAGTGACAGTGGTGGCAAAACTTATCAGTTCTGGCCAGATGCCTTCAGAAGGCAGGGAGAAGGTTAGGACCCACAGATAGCACAAGCTTTCTCCAAACAGTGATACCAAGAATTGACCCAAGGTGGACAGCCTGATCCTGATCACCCGGCCTGCTAAGATCCAGCCCATGTCACAGGCTGTAAGAACCACCAAGATGAAGACAGAAAGCTCCACAGCATAGGCAGGGAAATAGTATGGAGGAAGCAGGAATGTGCCTGGGAGGGCACTGCTGACCCCCTGACCCCTGTCCACCGGCTCCACCTTGAAATGGCATCAATATTATCAAGAAGAGGCTGGGCGAGGTGGCTCGGGCCTGTAATCCCAGCACTTTGGGAGGCTGAGGTGGGTGGATCACCTGTGATCAGAAATTCAAGACCAGCCTGGCCAACATGATGAAACCCCATATCTACTAAAAATACAAAATTTAGCTGGGTGTGGTATGCCCATCTGTGATCCCATCTGCTTGGGAGGCTGAAGCAGGAGAATCGCTTGAACCTGGGAGGCGGACGTTGCAGTGAGCCGAGATCATGCCACTGCACTCCAGCCTGGGCAACAGAGTGAGACTCCATCTCAAACAAAAAAAAAAAATTATCAAGATGAGAAAGGGCAGTCCCTCAGGCCCAGAGCCTTGGGAAAGCTACCCTCTTTCAAATTGTATGAGTCACACTGGTCTGGATCACCTCTGTGTCCTCCAGTGACTCAGGGGGTGTGAGGAGTGGAGGTGGGGGTGTTCATAGCAAGCTGGAGCTCAAAAAAATGTAGAGGATGAAACAGCAGCGCTGACCATTTCCTTCAGTTGGTTAAGGAGGGCAAGAGCCAACTTCAGGTGGAAGTGACACCACCATCTGGAAGGTCTGTTGTTTAACGAGGGGTGCTGGCAGCCTGTCCCGACCCCGTTCACTCAGGATAAGGGTTAGCAGGGGTAACTGCTTCTCACTCCTCACAACAGCAGAAGGAAGCTTCCAGGCCACAGACAGGACGCAGCCCTCCGGCAGCCAGCGTTCAAGTGTTTCGTACATGCACCGTCTTGAACTGCATAGACTGTCTTTCTTGGGGCTGCTGTGGCTTTCCATATTTTGGTTCCAAGGGAACAAAGGGGCTTTTTAGCAGCTGGATTGGATCCTGGGTTATTTTTAGAAACGAATTTCAGCAGAATCATGTCATGCTCATGGAGACGGGTCATCTCCCTGGGCTACCGGGTCAGGGCCTGGTTGTTCCCAGGCCTCAGGTTCTGGTGGAGACCTCAGGACAAGGGGAAAGGGGCTGCCTGGCGGCAGACTGAGGAGGCCACATCTCATCCACCAAAAGGGAGCACCGGGGGCAGCTGCTGTCTCCCCAGGGGCTCAGCAGGAGAGGATGCAAAACAAGATTCCTATGTGGCCTAGACACTCGTCAACATGTCCTATACTGGTCGTTAGGCCTGGCTGCTCCCATTCCTTACCTCCACTCTGACAGTCTCACCTGTACGAAGTACAGAGAACCCCCTGTCCCCACTTTACCTATTCCAGCTTTCTCTCAGCCCAGCTATTTCCTGGAAGTCACAGGCAAATGAGTGAGGGCTCTATGCTGAAAAGATGGTGTTTATGAAACAGAGGGCCAGGAGTGACCCCTAGTAGCCTGCCACCCTCTGCCCCTGTCTTACTCTTCCTCATTCACACATTGCTCAGACAGGATCCATTACGCCAGCCCAGGGCTTTGGAAAGTGGACTAATGATGCTTCCTTGCACTTGAGCAATGCTTTAGAGCTGTGGTTCTCAAATGCAGACTGAGCACGAGGATCCCCTGGTGTAAACCTATTGGCTCCCTCCCTGCCAACTCCTGAGTTTCTGGTTCAGGAGAACAGAGATGGGGCTTGGGAAGGTGCATTTCTAACAGGTTCCTTAACAGGGCGAGCTGATGCTTCTGATCTGGGGACCACACTTTGAAAATGCTGCAAGGTTTCAAAGCATTTCCATGAACCTCCTCAGCTCCAGGGTGACATGGGAAGGCACAGGAAGGTCTTGTCATGTGTCTCCTTCACTCTTTCCTCTCCCTCTGCAAGTCCTTCTAGGTTGCTGACCTCTGCTTCCACTCATCTCCGGGCAGCCCCCTTTCCAAGACAGACCCCCTAAAAAGCCTACATTGTTTTAGTCTTTGAGAAAACAGCTTGAGAGGATGTCGCTCAACAGGCTACACCAGAAGCCACGGTCTATTTGAAAGTTAAAACAAGTGACCTGCACCCTCCTCCTCCCATGTTCAAGTGATTCTCGTGCCTCAGCCTCCTGAGTAGCTGGGATTGCAGGTGTGTGCCACCATGCCCAGCTATTTTTTCTACTTTTAGCAGAGATAGGGTTTCATTGTGTTGGCCAGGCTAGTCTTGAACTCCTGGCCTCAAGTGATCCACTTCCCAAAATGCTGGGATTACAAGCATGAGCCACTGCTTGTGAGGTTCAGAGGGACACCCAGACCCTTTTCAGGTTCCAGTGGAGCGAAGCCCCCTCCCAGTCCTGTCTTCTGTCTCCACAGGAGGTGAGCAATGGTGGGGCCCATACGCAGGTGAGGGGGAATGAAAACAAGAGACTCCCACTGCTCACATGGTGCCCAGGTCACATCTGGAACCCAGGCTGCCTTTCCCCTGCCATTCCCCACGGCTCCAGAAGACGCCCCAGGCCCACCGCCTCTGCCACACCTCTCAGGGGGTGTCTGCCCGCTGCTCCGAGGCCAGGGAGGCCGGCGGCAGCTGCTGGTTTCCAGCCAGTTGACAGGCGGTTATAAACAGTCACTTTAGGTTGCTATGGCAAAGCGAGTGTGCAGCCCAGCGACGGTGAGGCTATTTATGTGCCTGTAATGGCAGAATAGTCTGTTTTTTTATTATCTTACTTTTAAAGTTTTCCTTTCCCAACCCCCTAAATCAGCTTTAAAAAAGGAAAATAAAAAAGAGGCATTGCAACTTTCTCAGGAACGAAAAGAGAATAGCCAGAAAATAAAGCCTATGACTTGCGCCAGGAAGGGGAAGGTGGGAGCAGGGAGTGTGGGTGAGCTCCTTTCCTAAAGGGACTGTGCAGCGTCTGGCCATAGGCCTCTAATCACTTAGGAGCCAAAGCCCTGCCTCTGGCTCAGGCCCTCAAGGAGAAACGCCAAACCCCAGGGTCTTCTCACCTCCCTGCTTACCGAGAAGAGACAAAGCCCCTTTATCTTCTTGTTCTAACAGCAGCATTCCTCCCATCCCCCAGCCCCCACCAGCTGCCAGTATCAAGGGAGGAAGGACCAGGGGTCGTGGGAGGAGAGCTTCAAAGCCCCCATCCCCTCTGTGGGTAGCAGCGCCACCTGGGCAATGAGCCAGCTCCCTCCAGCGGGAGGGTTGCAGAGAACAACTTCTAGAGGTGTCTCTGAAGAGACACGTGTTTCCTCCACTTCTACAGAGAACTTTCATCCAATCCTTTCTCCTTAGGGAGCTTTCGGGGGAAGGGCCATTTCTGTACAAGAAGACCCAGGATTTTAGTCCAGGTGGTGAGGACCCCTAGTCAGCATCACACAGTCAGCATGCAAGGTTCAGATGCTGATGGTTGATGAGTAACAGCGAGGCAGATTTCCCCCTAGACACATATGCACCAGGGACATGGGAAAGGTTTTTGGCCGAGGGGTTAGGGAGTGATCAGAGGTCAGTCTCCAGCTATTGGATGGAAGCACTATGGCCCTCTGCCTTGACTCCCTCAATCAAAAATAAAATAGCAAAGAAGAAAAGAAAAAAGGACCATAGGTGTTTCAAGATGGGGAAGGCATTGTGGCACATGCCTATAATCCCAGCTCTTTGGGAGGCTGAGGAGGGAGGATTGCTTGAACTCAGGAGTTGGAGATCAGCCTTGGCAACATAGTGAGGCCTATTTTTTTCTCTAAAAAAAAAGAAAAAAAAATAAGGGGCAAGAGAGTGGGAGTCACAAACCCATTTGGTAATTAATCACACACACGCACACACTCACACACTAGTAACTGAGCTGAAAATGTGAACTGACTTTAATAAATACGCTATAGGTCACCAATCACTAACCAGCATGTAAGTAAGAGAAAGATTCACCTTTCAGAAACAGCTAATTGGAATACAAAGATGCTGCAGGAATTTACCAACCCCTTTTCCCTACCTTATTCCAGCTTCTTTTGGATTGGTGTATACTTATTAAATATCTCTGACTGCCGACAGATATATTAACCAGATAAAAATAAAGTTAGAGCAGTGTTAAAAAGAGCAAATTACATGGACTGTTCCATTTCCTCCCATCTCATATGATAACTGAATGTCCCCCAGATGCCACCACGGCTCAGAAAGGATATAGATAAGAATACTCTCCACGGGAGGAGAGAAGGCTGGAGAACAGGGAAGAGACTGATGCTCCCATCACGGAAGCACCCTTCTGCTACCCCAGGAGAGGTCAAAAGTCCCAACTGACAGCCCTGGTTAGCTCATAAGCTCTTGTTGGATAAATCAGAACTTGGGATAAAAATCAGCCTTGGCAGCACCTTGAGGTCAAAAAGCAGAGCAGGCATCATTTCTAAACCTGTCAAACCAACTATCATCAGCATCCTATTTCCTACAGGGTAGTAAGGGAGAAGGGAGAGGTGAGGAAAGGGTTAAGAGATAAAAAGGGTATACCCCTGGACTGTTAGGTACAGGCTGATGGAAAGGCACCAACCATGCATTAAGGTTCCAGGTAAGCTGTGCTTCTCTTCCTAGGCTTAAAAGTATGAACACGGCCAGGTGCGGTGGCTCGCCTGAGGCCAGGAGTTCAAGACCAGCCTGGCCAACATGGCAAAACCCCATCTCTACTAAAAATACAAAAATTAGCTGGATGTGGTGGCATACAGCTATAATTCCAGCTACTTAGGAGGCTGAGGCAGAAGAATTACTTGAACCAGGGAGACCAGCCTGGACAGCGTGGTGAAACCCCATCTCTACTAAAAATACAAAAAGATTAACTGGGCATGGTGGCAGGTGCCTGTAATCCCAGCTACTCAAGAGGCTGAGGCAGAGAATCGCTTGAAGCCAGGGGCAGAGTTTGCAGTGAGCTGAGATCATGCTACTGCATTCCAGCCTGGGCAACAGAGCAAGACTCTGTCTCAAAAAAGAAAAAAAAAAGCTTATGAACTCAAGTGGAGTGGCCATTTCTTGGGAATATATAAAAAGACAAAGAGAGATACAGACATGTTTCAGTGTCCCAAGGTAGAATGAGCTTCCAAAACTCACGGACTAGCAAGAACCTCTATTCCAAAGAGCTCACATTCATAGTGATGGACACAGGGCCCATTGTTGAAAGAGACAAAGGGCAGGCAAAGAGATGACTCAGCCCCAGTGGGTCATTGTTGATGGAAGTCTCTCAGGGGAGAGAAAGTGGAGAGTATTGTGTATTTCTTCCAAGTGAGCGGAAAGGTTGTGTCATCACCTCTCTATGCCAGCCTCAGCTCCAGCACCTGGCCTAACCTGGGCAATGAATGAATAAGCCACCCTTCTCTATTCCATCCCGTGTGCTTCCATTTCCAAGGGAAGGAAGGGTATGAAAGTCCCGGAAAGGGATCCGGTCTCCAGAGAGAATCAGTAAGACCCAGGCTCCGCTCCTTCAGCACCTGCTCCATCTCCCCACATTCTTTGCATCTTAAAATTGGTGAACTGAATGAATGGTTGAGGGCACATCTCCCTTGATCCCAGGGCACAGTCACAGAGGTTTTGGTGCAGGTAGAAGTGGGATGAGCCACTAATGAAGGAATCATCTACTCTCTAGGGAGAGGCAAAGGTGAACACAACCCAGTTGATTCTAAATTTCCATATATACCTATCACTTTAAACACCACTTTGACACCCAAGGCAAAACCTGAGAGAACTATGGGATGGTGGTGGGAGGTCTACAGGAATTGACAAAATAACGTATTTTCTGGATTATTTTATTTCTAAAGCTCTGAGCTGCCAAGATCCTAGAAAAATACCTAGCACCAAATTCTTTCCACCTCTCCATTTTTCTGTATGTCTCATTCCGCTTCTGACTTTATTATTCAATACTTACGTGTATCCCTTCCCCTACCTCCTCCTCCTCCCCAACCTATCTGTCTATTTCAATCTCTCAATCTCTCTCATTCTCTTTTTCCACATCTCCAGGGTCAGGCTAATTGGATGGAATTTAATTCTCCTTGCCTGGGTAATTTTCGAATCAGTCCTGTCCTAGTCCACAGTGGCTCACATAGTGGAAGGAGCAGGAATGTCCTGAGAAGCAAGTCAGGCACTTGTGGGGCTGCCACAGCCAGCACCAACCAACCCAGGGCCCATCTGTGTCACTGGGGTCATGGATGATGGGCCAAAGGCATGTGGGACCAGATTCCATGAGCCAATCTGCATTCTCCCCAATCCATCTGGAACTTGCTTGTCTAATTTCAAATGTTTATGCAGGATCTAACTATGCTGGAGGTAGAGATAAACAGCTAACGCTGAGGACTCGAGGTGGCGGAAGGGGAAAGATAGGCGAATATTCCCATGGATTAAATACAAAAGTCAGTTATACTAACTGCAGTCTTCTAAAAAATGAAAAAACAAAACAAAAACAAAACACCAAAATCAGGACATAGTATGCTCAGCTGAGCTCCCAATCTAGCATAAATGGGGGAGTGGCCAGGATACTAGACAGATAGAAAAGGCACCTGGGGCTACAATCTGACCCGGCTCCCCGGGAATTTGACGACTCAAGAACTGAACACAATAAGCTAGTCCTACCTAACTCATGCTGCAAGCGGGCTCCACTGTCCCACCTCCGTTCCACTCTGAGCCTGCAGAATGTGGTGGGGGGTAGACATATGGATGCTAAAATCCAACCCCTGGTGACAGGCTGCTTTCTTCTCTTTCCCCACCACTACACAAGGATTTGCAGAGGAGTAGCAGCAACGAACATGCTATCCAAGCAGAGTGAAGGTTTTGCAGGCATCTCACGCTATCTGCCTAACATTTGCTTCTGCAGAAGATTGCCAGAGCCAGCTTTCCCCCAGTTCCTCCAGTCTCACGCACCCTGGCCAGCTGTTCCAAATTAGCAAGATCTTCATCACCAGAGGGGCATCTTTTTCAGTGTGGGGGAAGGGGGTCACTTTCCTCCCTTTAGGGTTCCTGCCACTGGGCCGTCTCTCTGTAAGCAGCCAAGTCCTCAGAGAAGCTGAGGACACGCCAGCCTGCTCTCTTCCCTCCCTCCTCCAATGGCCAGCCCAAGAAAGAGAGCTGTCCTTCGTGGGGGGGGACGTCCCGCGGCAGTGAGGCTATGGAAACTTTGCCGTCTAAGGCTGTGGAATTCTTTCCCGAGGCTCTTGCAGTTAATCATCGCAGCTCCCTAGATTCCCAACTTGGGGCTTTAAAAGGTAGCACTAGAGCAAGAAGGACAAACATATTGGGGAGAAAAGAAAAAAATGTTGGTGTAAGCGAAAAGGAAAGTACCCCCAACATGAGTCTACTGAGGAACTAATTGTGAGACCGGGAAAGAAGAAAAGAGCACAGGAAAAATAAGTAGAGACCACACTCCAGAACATTCCTCCAGATTCCCACGAATGCTGCTCATATCCATTCTCTGGAACCTGCAGGGAACTTTTGCTAACGTACTTGTGGAAGGATTACTTAGGGTTGCTTTGTTTGAAACTTTCTCCTCTCAGCAGATCACGAGCTTCTGTCCCCCTTTGGAAAAAAAGTGCTTGACTCACACCTGTCATCCCGGCATTGTGGGAGGCTGAGGTGGGCAGATTGCTTGAATCCAGGAGTTCGAGACCAGCCTGAGCAACATGATGAAACAAAATATATAAAAACTAGCCAGGCGTGGTGGTGCACACGGATAGTCCCAGCCACTCTAGAGGCTGAGGCTGCGGTGAGTGGAGATGGAACCGTTGCACTCCAGCCTGGATGACAAACCTGTCACATAGCAACACTCACAAAAACAAAAAGGTGCTAGAGAGCTCACAGTTGTGAGGACACAGCACTGAAACACTAACTGCCCACATGGTAGAAGTGGCCTCTTAGCCAGGCTGTCGTGACTTCCAAGACCACAAAGAGAAGTTTGGTTCTAAAGAACAGTAGGAAGGGAACTGCCTTATTCTTCCTACAGGAATAGTTTCAAGAGCCAAGATAAGAGGGGGTATATGGCAAACGGAAGAGAAGGCTCCATAACAGGGCAAAGAAAGTGGGCAGTCTTGACAGTTTGTTCTTCCTGGTGAGCATAGGGAGAGAGGCCTCCTTTGTAGGATTATAAGGCCCTATTCAGAGGGTGAGATGAACCTAGGAGGTTAATAGGAAGAGAAGCCACCTTTCCACTATGTTAACCGTGCATCCAACCAAACCTAGGAGGCAGAAAGAATGGAGGCCAAAATTTAGCTGCTTTGGGAAAGCCAAGGCCCTCCAAAGACTCTGAGTTTTGCCTGCAAGAGGGCAGATGACATAATTATCCCCAGAATTGTGTGGAGGTGCTGTTTCCAGAACTGAGGTCTGCCTTGCTGTCCACCCCCTAAAGGCCCCCGGTCAGGACGCTTTCAACTCTCATTTCAAAGGAGCCAGATGGAAAACATTGTAAGACACCAAAATGCTATCATTCCTCCCAGCAGGAGCTGTCAGCTGTGTGTGGCCACCTGTCCCAGGAATTCCCTTTCAGACTCATGGGCAGCTCTCTGCAGCTTATGAGAATCCCCTTGGATGCTTCCTTCTGAGCTGGTGCCAGCTTGGAAAGGAGACAGAGTTGCTCACGGCTCTGCTATATCCAGAAGCAGCAAGCGCGGCACCATTGTAGGTTACCACGTATACGCCACCACCTTCTCAAAGCAGAAAGGGGCCGGCGGGGCCGGGGTGCTGACCACAAGCTAGGAGGCAGGTCAGACCTATCACAATTTTATTGCCAGTAATAATTCTAGCCAGTAAGTTCCTGGCCTTTTCAGGAAGCAGATCCCCTGCTTTTCCCACCAACTACATCAAACAAGAATCCCACCATCAGAGCCACGTAGATGGAAAAGTCTAAACCCCCTCATTTTACATTTAAGCACGTATGAGCCAAATATTATGCTGAGTGCTGGACAAAAAGGCTACAGAATCTTAATGGGAAAGCAGGACAGAGGCAGAGACACCTGAAGCAAAGAAGTCTGTACTGGGAGTCAATGAAGGGCAGAAACATCTCCCACATCTGCTCGCCTGTGCCTATCCAAAACTTCTAGGTTCTCTGCTGCTGCTGGCTTGTGGCCATCAAGCTGCTGCAGGAGAGAGCTCATCACAGCGTGGGCCTCCCACTAATGGTCAGCCTGAGCAGAGGGGAGTCTTCTCTTTCCAGAGCTGCTACATACAGTCAGGTTGCATGTGTCCTGAACATGGGCACCAGATAAGGAGGTGGTCTGGGAGATGAAATCCACCCTAAGTTTTGCCGTATGGGCCTTGCACCTGTGGACTATATTCGCTTTTCTAAAATCTTTAAAAGTACCTTGAGGAGCCAGGCGCGGTGGCTCATACCTGTAATCCCAGCACTTCAGGATGCTGAGGCGGGTGGATCACAAGATCAGGAGTTCCAGACCAGTATGGCCAATATGGTGAAACCGCGTCTCTACTAAAAATACAAAAGTTAGCCAGGCGTGGCGGTGGGTGCCTGCAGTCCTAGCTACTTGGGAGGTTGAGGCAGGAGAATTGCTTGAACCCAGGAGGTGGAGTCTGCGGTGAGCCAAGATCATGCCATTGCACTCCATCCTGGGTTGACAGAGCGAGGCACCGTCTCAAAAAAAAAAAAAAAAAAATGGGGATTAAAGAGTCATCTACCCCATATCAAAGCTGAAAGGGTTATTACTTTTTTCACGTGCAATGGCCCCGTGCCCTTGGATGAAGATCAAGTACCTCTCTCTTTCTTTTTTTTTTTCAAGACCGAGCCTTGCTGTTGTCATCCAGGCTGGAGTGCAGTGGCGTGATCTTGTCTCACTGCAACCTCCGCCTCCTGGGTTCCAGCAATTCTCCTGCCTCAGCCTCCCCAGTAGCTGAGATTACAGGTGGCTGCCACCATGCCCGGCTAATTTTTGTGCTTTTAGTAAAGACGGGGTTTCGTCATGGTGGCCAGGCTGGTCTTGAACTCGACCTCAGGTCATCCACCCTCCTCAGCCTCCCAAAGTGCTGGAATTACAGGTGTGAACCACCGCACCTGGCCTGAAGAGCAAGTATGGCTGGGCGTGTTGGCTCATGCCTATAATCCCAACACTTTGGGAGGCTGAGGTGGGCAGATCATCTGAGGTTGGGAGTTCGTGACCAGCCTGACCAACATGAAGAAACTCTGTCTCTACTAAAAATACAAAATTAGCCGGGCATGGTGGTACATGTCTGAAGTCCCAGCTACTCAGGAGGCTGAGGCAGGAGAATTGCTTGAACCCAGGAGGCGGAGGTTGCAGTAAGCTGGGACCACGCCATTGCACTCCAGCCTGGGCGATAAGAGTGAAACTTCATCTCAAAAAAGAAAAAAAAAAAAAAAAAAAAAGGAAGGAAGCCATTGAACCGTGGAGGCAAACTGCCTTTGCCCCTCCGTCAGAGCCTCCCTGTGCCTCTGGCCACCACGTTCCTATACTTCCTAGTCTCGGGTCTGGACCCTTGGCTCTGTGGACCAGGAGGACGTTAGTACTCCCCATTCACAGACTTCTCCAGAATCTCCAATTTTTTCAGCTGTATCTAGGGAATCTATCTGTCTGAGGTTTCTTTTTAAGTGATATCAGCAAGACTGAGTAAAAAGACAGAAAAAGTTCACAAGAGTGAAAGAACTCTGTGTTAAGAACTCACATATGGGTAATGCTTCAGAGTTTTCTTTTTTTTTTTTTAGGTAAAGAAAGGCAGATTTATTAGAGAAAGTATGAAAATACAATGCAAGTTTGCAACTGGCAGCACAGCAGAGAAGGAGCTGTCTGCTGCTTCAGTTTTCAAAGCACTCTGACATTTGATCTTTGTGACAATCTTTTGAGATAGACAGGACTGACGGTATCATTCTTTTTTTCTTCTGAAACTAGATTCGGCTTCAGACGATATCATTCTTTTACAGATTTTATAACACACAGTTTTAAAGGTGAAGTTACTCACTCAGTTAAGGCCATGCAACCACAGGAAGAGCCTAGAAGAAGCTAAGGCATACTCCATACCACAACGTCCTAAAAGAAAGTGGAGAGAAGAGGCTGGGCACGGTGGCTCATTCCTGTAGTCCCGGAGACTCAGGAGGCCAAGGCAGGAGGATCACTTGAGGACAGGAGTTTGAGACCAGCCTGGGCAATACAGTGATATATTGTCTCTACAAAAAATTAAAAAAAAAATCAGCTAGGCATGGTAGCATGCGCCTGTAGTCCCATCTACTCAGGAGGCTGAGGTGGGAGGATAGCTTGAACCTCAGAGGCGGAGGTCACAGTGAGCCCAGATCCTGCCACCGCATGCCAGCCTGGCAATAGAACAAGATTCTGTCTCAAAAAAAAGAGAAAGAGAGAAAGAGAGAGAGAGAGAAAGAGAGAGGAGGGAGAGAGAGAGAGAGAGAGAGAGAGAGCAGCCTGTATAAAATAGCGGGATAATTCTAGGCCCAACCCAGTATGTTGGAGCTGGGGATTCCTGTCCTGATGAGCTCAGAGGATTAATATAGGTTCTGCTTCCTCTCAGAGGTAACAGTGAGACATGCTGAGTGTCTGTGTGTGTCATTCTTCTTGGCCATGGGCCCCTTGAGGGTACAGTTTGTGGTCTAGATGGAGGCGGCACACCTCCTGGTGTGTTGTGGAGGTACAAAAGGGAGGAGAACTAAAAAGGGTGGAGGAAGATTAGAGAAAGAAAGGAAGAGGGCCCTTTCCCTTAGGGAATTCCCAGTCCACAGGATTCTAAATAGGACACACCCGTATTGAGATGTACAGTTAAGTACATCCAGAAATACTGAAGTGCCTTGAGACCAGGAATGACAAAGGCTGACAAGGGAAAGAAATGCAAAAAACAAGCAAACACAAACCCAAAAATATAAACAGAAAAAAAAATATTGCTCTAGAGCCTTTAGACCCTTTCAAGGACTTCAGTATTGAAAGCAGGGAATCCTTGGGGTTAGCAATAGGGTCTTTCCCTAGGAAGGCAAGCAAAGGCAAGATTGTGGCCTCAGATAATCACTTCTCTCCAGCTAGCTCTTCTGGGTTCAGATGATATCATGCACATTAAGTATTTGTCCAGAAAAGAGACCTCTGGAAGAGTGAAACCTCAGGACAGAGTTTATAAACAGCACATTCAAATCCACCCTCCTTCCACCACCTGGGAGAGTGACGGTCCTCAGTTTCCTGCTACAAGGAAAGAGTTGGCTATTCTTTTCATATTACTGCAAATTATGATATATCTAAAAAATGTGATTATAAAAAGGATGACCTTTGTGGGAAGACGAATAGACAAAGTGTGGCACATCCATACAATGGAGTTATTATTTGAGGAAGGAAGTTCTGACACATGCTGCCACACGGATGAACCTTAAAAACATTATGCTAAGTGAAATAGACCAGACACACACACACAAATAAATACGGTATAATTCTATTTAGATGAAGTATGTAGCATAGGCAAATTTATAGAGACAGGAAGTAGAGTGGAGGTTACCAGGGGCTCGACGGAGTGAAGAATGGGCATTACTGTTTAATGGGTGCAGAGTTTCAGTCTGGGAGGAAGGAGACGTTCTGGTCATGGATGATGGTGGTGGGAACCCTGAATTATTAGGAATGCAGTTAGTACCACTGAGCAGTCTAATTAAAAATGGTTAAGATGGCAAATTTTATGTTCTGTATATTTTATCACAGTAAAAGAGGAAGAGCAAATGGAAGAGTCATGCTGGTATAGACAGGTGAGAAATGTGGAGAATGGAAGAGCAGAGCTAAGTTCCAGATGTGGCACCAGCGGCTGCTATCACCAGGAGGTCAGGCCCATTGTGGTAATGGAAGTGGAGGCCAGTGGGGCACAGGTCAGTCACCACAGACATGCCCAGGGCTGGGAGCCCACAGAGAGCCTGGCACAATGTCAAAGAACTCAAGGGGACCTGGCGAAGTGGAGTGACAAGGCAAAGGTAGAAAAACAGACTGGGCTTTCTGAATGCCATGCAGTGTTTGTGTGTGGTGGGGGACAACGGTGGAGGTGCTTTGAAGGTGTTGGGGATAGGGTAGACAATTCACCTTTTCAAAGAGCAGGAGACAGGCATCTGTGTTCATCCTCTCCTCTCCCAAAGTCACCCCCTCATCAGCCCAGAGAACACAGGCACCTGGGTAGAGCAGGTACAGCTAAGGCCTTCCTGACCCAAGATGGGGAACTAAGTCTTCAGGCTTTTTGATCACTCCATATTACTATCTCATTTGATCCTCCCAACAGCCTTGGGAAGTGGGTCAGATCACTCCTATTTTACAGAGGAGAAAGCTGGCTAAATACTTTGTCTGGGATCGCATAGTAAGAAGCCAAGCCAGAATCCAAACCCGAGTTTGGCAGAAGCCACACTTTTTTTGTCATAATGCTTTGAGGTGGTTTCCAGACATGAGAGCTCTCCTCCTCAGTGACCACTCACCTCTCAAAGTATGGTACAGTGATCAAGAGCACAAGCTCTGTGGACAGACAGCCCAAATCCCAGATCCACCGCCATCACTACACGTTTGACCTTGGGAAAGTGTGTGTGTGTGTGTGTGTGTGTGTGTGTGTGTGTGTGTGTGTGTGCGCGCGCGCGCGCGCGCGCGTGCGCTTTTTAGACAAAGTTTCTCTCTTGTTGCCCAGGCTGGAGTGCAGTGGCGCAATCTCGGCTCACTGCAACCTACGCCTCCCAGGTTCCAGTGATTCTTCTGCCTCAGACTTCCAAGTAGCTGGGATTACAAGACCACGTCACTACACCCAGCTAATTTTTGTATTTTTAGTAGAGACAGGTTTTCACCATGTTGGCCAGGTTGATCTTGAACTCCTGACCTCAAGTGATCCACCTGCCTCAGCCTCCCAAAGTGCTAGGATTACAGGCACAAGCCACTGCACCCAGTCCCCTTTCTCTTCTTCTTCTTCTTCTTCTTTTTTTTTGGAGATGGAGTCCCGCTCCGTCGCCAGGCTGGATTGCAATGGCGCAATCTCAGCTCACTGCAACCTCTATGTCCCGGGTTCAAGCAATTCTCCTGCCTCAGCCTCCTGAGTAGCTGCAATTACAGGCGCGTGCTACCACACCCAGCCAATTTTTGTATTTTTAGTAGAGATGGGGTTTCACCATGTTGACCAGGCTGGTCTCGAACTACTGACGTTGTGATCCACCCACCTCGGCCTCCCAAAGTGCTGGGATTACAGGCGTGAGCCACCATGCTGCTCCCACCCCCAACCCTGTTCTCTTCTTATTGCTCCCCAGGAGCCTATTCATCTGCTCTTACATTGAACTGAGACATCATTTTTTATCTCTACCACCCCAAGTGATGCATTCTCACCCCAACGGCATGTATACTCACAGTCTTCCAAACTACTACCTTTGTGATAGCTCTTTTTATCCCCTTCAACAACTGAAGAAACTGAGGCCCAAAGCCCTACAGTTAACTTGTGGTGAAACTGGGCCATAAGCCCAGATCCAAAAACTCATGTTCTTGGCTGTTACATGATATTTTGGCATTAGAGAGAAAAAATCCACCACATGGTAAAGGGGAAAGTAGCCTGGATTGAATTCAAATACCTGGATTGGAATCCAAGCTCTGCGACCTTGGACAAGTTTCTTTTTTCTTTGTTTTTTTGGGGGGTAGGGGGATGAAGTTGTGCTTGGTCGCCCAGGCTGGAGTGTAACGGTGTGATCTCGGCTCACTGCAACCCCCGCCTCCCAGGTTCAAGTGATTCTCCTGCCTCGGTCTCCTGAGTAGCAGGGATTACAGGCATGTGCCACTATGCCCAGCTAATTTTTGTATTTTTAGTAGAGACAGGGTTTCACCATGTTGATCAGGCTGGTCTCGAACTCCCAACCTCAGGTGATCCGCCCACCTCGGCCTCCCAAAGTGCTGGGATTACAGGCATGAGCCACTGAGCCTGGCTTGGACAAGTTTCTTACCAATATCATCTAGCACTTAGTGATCATCTAGCATTTAAGGAGCATTATTACGTGTCAAGCACTGTTGTTTAGTTTATTTGTACAGATAAGTGAAGGGTGTATTATATTATGTTCACAACCACAAACTTCCTAAGTAAAAGAGGTGAGTTTCACATTCATACTGCCCGACTCTTTTCTTTTTACCATGCTGTTTCTTAGAGCCTCAGTTTGTTCGTTTTTAGATTGGAATCAACACTTACATCCATTGAATTCATTCTTCAAAAATATGTGTGCTGGCCAGGTGCAGTGGCTCATGCCTGTAATCCCCACCCTTTGGGAGGATCAGGTGGGAGGATTGCAAGATCCTGTCTAAAAAAAAAAAAAATAAATAAGTGTGCCTACTAAGTTCCAGAAGATTCTGTCTAAAAAAAAAAATAAGTGTGCCTACTAAGTTCCAGAATCAGACTTTGTTTTAGGCATAGAGAAAGAGTGATAATAGAAAGCATTATTTACCTATCTATCTATTTATTTCTTTAGCGACAGGGTCTCACCCTGTCACCCAGGCTGGATGGAGCAATCTTCCTGCTTCAGCCTCCCGAGTAGCTAGAATTATAGGCATGTACCACCACACCCAGCTAATTTTTATTTTTATTTTTTGAGACAGGGTCTTGCTCTGTCATTTGGGCTGGAATGCAGTGGCATGATCACAGCTCACTGAAGTCTGAAGCCTCAACCTCTGGGTTCAACCTCTGGCCCACCTTGGGTGTGCCACCACGCCTGGCTAATTTTTAAAAATTTTTTGTGGAGTCAAGGTTGTGCTATGTTGTCTAGGCTGGTCTCAAACTCCGGGGCTCACGTGATCCTCCCACCTCAGCCTCCCAAAGTGCTGGGATTACAGGTGTGAGCTACTGCACCTGGTTGGAAACTATAATTTTAAATGCCTGCTTTGGGCTTGTCATTCTGACATATTAATGAAATTATAAAGATTAATGATTCAAAGTAATTAATACAAGACCTACTCAAGAAATGGTAATATTTATTATTTTCTTCTATATCACAACCATAAAAAAGTTTTTTAGCTAACACATTTCCTATCAATTTGTGTTTCCTTTTCATTTTTCTTCCCCTCTACTACTTTAGAATTTACGTTATACCAAGTTTTTTAGTGTTAACTAGAAATTTTAAGATAAGGACTTCTAATAATCAATATCTTTAATTTTTTTCCCTAGACAATATAAGGACCTTAGAACACTTAAACTCAAATTACTATACTCACCTTCTCTTTTTTTTTTTTTTTTTTTTTTTTTTTTTCAGATGGAGTCTCTTTCAGTCACCAGGCTGGAGTGCAGTGGTGCAATCTCAGCTTACTGCAACCTCCACCTTCAAGCGATTCTCCTGCTTTAGCCCCCTAAGTAGCTAGGATTACAGGCGTGTACCACCATGCCCAGCTAAGTTTTGTATTTTTAGTAGAGACAGGGTTTCACCATGCTGCCCAGTGGAGTCTCTACCTCCTGAACTCATGATCCGCCCACCTCTGCCTCCCAAAGTGCTGGGATTACAGATGTGAGCCACCTCGCCCTGGCGACTCTTTTGTTAGTGAGAGACTTCTCTACAGCATATGATGCTATTCAACAGTATTTTTTACTTTCCTTTCTTTCTTTTCTTATTTTATTTATTTATTTATTTTTGAGACTGAGTCTTGCTATGTTGCCCAGGCTGGAGTGCAGTGATGAAATTTTAGCTCACTGCCACCTCTACCACCCAGGTTCAAGCAATTCTCCTACCTCAGCCTTCCAAGTAGCTAGGAATACAGGTGTGCGCCACCACATCTGATTGATTTTTGTATTTTTTGTAGAGACAGGGTTTCTCTATGTTCACCAGGCTGATCTCAAACTCTTGACTTCAGGTGATCCACCTGCCTCAGCCTCCCAAAGTGCTGGGATTACAGGTGTGAGCCACTGTGCCCAGCCTCTTTCTTTCTTTACATCCCCATGAAGGACTGATAGTTGATAGCATTTTACCCACAGTAGAACTTCTTTCAAAATTGGAGTCAATCCGCTCAAACCCTGCAGCTGCTTTATCAACTATGTTTGTGTAATATTCAAAATCCTTTGTTATCACTTCAACAATATTTACAGCATCTTCACCAGAAGTAGATTTCATCTCAAGAAACCACTTTCTTTGCTCATTCATCAAAACCCAACTCTTCATCTGTTCGAGTGTTATCACAGATGTCAGCAATTCAGTCGTATCCTCAAGCGCTACTTCTAATTCTCTTGCTATTTCTACCATATCTGCAGTTACTGCCTCCACTGAAACCCTGAACCCCTCAAAATCAGCCGTGAGGGTTGGAATCAGCTTGTTCCAAACTCCTGTCTTCCTCCCTGAATCATGAATATTCTTTTTCTTTCCTTTTATTTATTTTATTATGTTTTTTCCAGACAGGGTCTCATTCTGTCACTCAGGCTGGAGTGCAGTGGCACAATCATGGCTCACTGCAGCCTCCACCTCTCAGATCCAAACCATCCTCTCACTTCAACCTCCTTAGTAGCTGAAGCACAATAGCACACCACCAGGCCTGACTAATTTTTTTCTCATTTTTTGCAGAGACAGGGTCTCGTGTATTGCCAGGCTGGTCTCAAACTCCTAGGCTCAAGCGATCCTCTTGCCTCAGCCTCCCCAAATGCTGTGATTACAGGCATAAGCCACCATTCCCAGGCCTTGAATGTTCTTAATGGCATCTAGAACGGTGGATTCTTTCCAGAGGTTTTCAATTCACTTCGCCCAGATCCATCAGTGGAATCACTGTCTATGGCAGCTACAGCTTTACAAAATACATTTCTTAAATGATAAGACTTGAAAGTCAAATTTGCTCCTTGTTCCATGAGCTGCAGAATAGATACTGTATTAGCAGCATGAAAACAACATTCATTCCCTGTACGTCTCCATCAGAGCTCTTGGGCGACCAGGTGCATTGTCAATGAGCAGTAGTATTTGGAAAGGAGTAGGTTTCAACAGTGGGCTTAAAATATTTGGTAAACCATGCTGTAAATAGATGAGCTGTCATCCAAGCTTTGTTGTTTCTTTGACAGACCACTGGCAGAACACTTAGCATCATTATTAATGGCCTCCTTGGAGGCCTGGTACGGTGGCTCATGCCCGTAATCCCAACATTTTGGGAGGCCAAGGAGGGCAGATCACTTGAGGTCAGGAGTTTGAGACCAGCCTGGCCAATGTGGTGAAACTCCGTCTCTACTAAAAATACAAAAATTACCTGGGCGTGGTGGCTGGTGCCTGTATTCCCAACTACTCGGGAGGCTGAGGCAGAGAATCACTTGAACCTGGGGGTGCAGAGGTTGCAGTGAGCCGAGATCATGCCACCGCACTCCAGCCTGGGTGACAGAGTGAGACTACATCTCAAAATAAATAAAATAAATAAATAATAAATAAAGACCCTAGGATTCTCAGAATGGTAAACATTGACTTTAACTTAAAGTCACCAGCTGCACTGGCCCTTAACAAGAGAGTCAGCCTGCTCTTTGAAACTTTGAAGTCGGGCATTGACTTCTCCTCTCAAGCTATGAAAGTCCTAGATGGTATATTTTTCCAAGAGAAGGCTGTTTCATCTATACTGAAATCTGTTGTTTAGCAAAGCCACTGTCACCAATTATCTTAGCTAGATCTTCTGGCTAACTTGCTGTGGTTTCTATGTCAGCACTTGCTGCTTCACCTGCACTTTTATGTCATGGAGACAGCGTCTCTCGTTAAACCTCAAGAACCAAGCTCTGCCAGCTTCCACCTTTTCTTCTGCAGCTTCCTCCCCTCTGGCAACTTTCACAGCACTGAAGAGATTTAGGATCTTGCCTTGGTTTAGGCTTCAGCTTACGGCAATGTTGTGGCTGGTCTGATCTTCTAATCAGACCCCTTGAACTTACTTCCTGTCAGCAAATAAAGCTGTTTTGCTTTCTTATCATTTGTATATTAACTGGAGTAGTGCATTTAATTTCCTTCAAGAACATTTTCCTTTATTCACAGCTTGGCCAAGAGACCTAGCTTTGGGCCTGTCTCGGCTTTCAACATGACTTCCTCAGTAAGCCTAATCATTTCTAGCTTTTGATTTACAGTGAGAGACCTGTGACTCTTTCTTTCACATGAAGACTTAGAGGCCATGGCAGGGTTATTCACTGGCCTACTTTCACTATTGTTTTGTCTTAGGGAATAGGGAGTCCCCAGGAGAAAGAGAGAGATGAAGAACAGCTGGTCAGTGGGGCAGTCAGAACACACACATTTGTCAATTAAGTTTGGTGTCTTATATGGGCACCATTTGTAGCACCCCAAAACAATTATATTAGTAACACCAAAAAAAAATCACTGGTCATAAATCATCATAACACATAGAATAATAATGAACAACTTTGAAACATCATGAGAACTACCAATATTTGACACAGGGACATGAAATGAGCACACACTGTTGAAAAAATGACATCGGGCCGGGCGCGGTGGCTCATACCTGTAATCCCAGCACTTTGGGAGGCGGAGGTGGGTGGATCACGAGGTCAAGAGATTGAGATCATCCTGGCCAACATGGTGAAACCCCGTCTCTACTAAAAATACAAAAATTAGCCCGGTATGGTGGCACACACCTGTGGTCCCAGCTACTCAGGAGGCTGAGGCGGAAGAATCGCTTGAACCCAGGAGACAGAGGTTGCAGTGAGCCGAGATTGCGCCACTGCACTCCAGCCTTGTGACAGAGCAAGACTCCATCTCAAAAAAAAAAAAAGAAAAAATGACATCAGTAGACTTGCTCAACACGGGGTTGCCGCAAACCTTCAATTTGTTAAAAAAAAAAAAAAAAAGGTGGTGTCTGATGTATGTCTATAATTTTTCTTCTTCTTCTTTTTTTTTTGAGATGGAGTCTCACTCTGTCAGTCAGGCTGGAGTGCAGTGGCCTGATCTAGGCTCACTGCAACCTCCGCCTCCCAGGTTCAAGCAATTGTCCTGCCTCAGCCTCCTAAGTAGCTGGGATTACTGGTGCATGCCACCATACCCAGCTAATTTTTGTATTTTTAGTAGAGATGGGGTTTCACCATCTTGGCCAGGCTGGTCTCTAGCTTCTGACCTCGTGATCCACCCACCTTGGCCTCCCAAAGTGCTGGGATTACAGGAGTGAGCCACCACGCCTGCCGCATCTGGCCAATTTTTCTTCTTATTGAATTATTTCCTTTAGAAGTTGCTTTAGTAGGCCTGGCACAGTGGCTCCCACCTGTAGTCAGGATCACTTGAGGTCAGGAGTTCAAGACTAGCCTGGTCGACATGGTGAAACCCCATTTCTATTAAAAATACAAAAATTAGCCAGGTGTGTCATCTCAACTACTTGGGAGGCTGAGGCAGGAGAAACGCTTGAACCCGGGAGATGGAGGTTGCAGTGAGCTGAGTGCCACTGCACTCCAGTTTGGGGGACAGAGTGAGACCCTGTGTCAAAAAAAAAAAAAAAAAAAAAAAACCAAGTTGCTTTAGTGAAGGAGTCTGTTGGTAGAAACCTCTGTTTCTGTTTGTCTGTAAAGGGTTTCGTTTTGCCCGCATTCTTAAAGCTGTTTACTGAAGATAAGATTCTGTGTCAGTGGTTATTTTCTAAATACTTTGAAGACATTATTTTGCCATCTACTGATCTTTACTGTTGACGTTGAGAAAACGGCTGTCAGTCTAAACGCCACTGTCTTGAAGGGAAGTATGGGGTTTTCTCTTTTTTTTTTTGAGATGGGGTTTCACCATGTTGGCCAGGTTGGTCTCGAACTGCTGACCTCAGGTGATCCGCCCGCCTCGGACTCCCAAAGTGCTGGGATTACAAGTGTGAGCCACCACACCTGGCCGTTTGGGGTTTTCTTTAAAATTATTTATCCTTGGTGTTTTCAAGTTGCACTATAATGTGAAACTTGAAAGGAGTGGGTTTTATGTATCAGTTGATATTCATCAGGTCTCATAAATACGAAGGTCTCACTTCATCAATTCTTGAGCACTGCTTCTTCAGACACTTTTATACTCCTATTCTCTCTATTATGTCCTTCTGGAGCATTAATTGAATGTATGTTGGGATCTTTGTACTCTGTTTTAGGGGTCAGCAAACTATAACACGTGGACCAAGTCCAGTCTGCCGCTTGTGTTTGTAAATACAGTTTTGTTAGCACTCGGCCATTTACCTATTGCTGATGGTTGTCTTCACACTACACTGGCTGAGCTGACTAGTTATGCCAGAGACCATATAGGCCACAAAAGCCTAAAATATTCACTATCTAGTTCTTTGCAGAAAAAGTTTTTTTATTCTCTACGCCTCCATACCTTTTCCTTATTTTCCATTTTCATTTCTTCATTCTTTTATGTGGTTTTCTATATAATTTCTTCAGAAATATCTTCTAGTTTACTAATTTCATCTTCAGCTTAATATACTGTTTAATCTATTCATTGACTTCTTTTTTTTAAAAGAAGGGGTCTCACTATGTTGTGCAGGCTGACCTTGAATTCTTGGGTTCGAGTGATCCTACTGTCTCAGTCTCCTACATAGCTGGGACTATAGGTGCACACCTTATTCACTGACATTTTAATTTCCTGTATTCTATTATTCATTTCTAGAAGTTCTCTTTTGTTTCTTTGTCACATCTGTCTGGTCAATTGAGTTTCCTGACCCTCATTATTCTTTAAATACCCTCTTATTCCTTTTAACATATTACATATAAAACATATATATTAACATATTAAATATATATGCATATATTTCCCCTTGGACTAAGTCCTATAAAGAAAAAAAATTAAAAATGTAAATGTATCTATTTTTTTCTATGTCGGATAACTGGAATACCTGCAATTTCTATAAGTCTGACCTGTAAAATGTTATTTCTGCTGCACAAGTTCATTGGTAATCAGGGTAAAGCAAACTAGGAACAATGAGAGATGCTATTTACACCATTCGGTTGGTAAAAACATAAAATCCTGGGGTACCAAATACTTGAGAGAATGTGGATCAACGGTGTCTCTTACACTTCACTGATAGGGCAAAAATGTCTATGAACATATTGGGAAACAATATGTCACTATCTTGTAAAGTTGAATATTCACATACAAACACCTAGCAATTGTCCTCCAAGATCGACACCTAGGAGAGACTTGTACATGTACATCAGCAGGCACGAACAGGAATGTTTGGGGTAGTGCTGTTCTTACTAATGAAAAAGAGTGATATTGGATAAAACAATTTGTACAGCAACCACCAGTGACATGAGTTTACCTATATAACAAACCCATTCATGTACCCCTGAACCTAAAATAAATATTAAAAAAAAATAAAGCTGCTATAAACATGTATATGCAAAAAAAGAAAAAGGGTGATATCTTCACCAATGAGATATTATATAGTAGTGAAAATTAATGTGGTACACTTGACAGGGATAAATATTTAGTATTATTATAAGATTGAATGAAATAAATACATCCCAGAAGGCAGGCTGTACAGTATGTGTGTGTGTGTGTGTGTGTGTGTGTGTGCATACACATGTGCATGCACATATGCGCCCCTGACTCTAAAATATTTGTGTTCATATGTTTGTTTTATTTTTTGAGACAGGGTCTCACTCTGTCTCCCAGGATGGAGTGCAGTGGCATTATTTCAGCTCATGGAAACCTCCACCTCCTGGGTTCAAGCAATTCTCCTGCCTCAGCCTCCCAAGTAGCTGGGACTACCGTCACGCACCACCACGCCTGGCTAATTTTTGTATTTTTAGTAGAGATGGGATTTCATCATGTTGGCCAGGTTGGTCTTGAACTCCTAACCTCAGGTGATCCCCCCATCTCGGCCTTCCAAACTGCTGGGATTACAGGTGTGAGCCACCGTGCCTGGCCGTGTGTTCATATATTTAGATACTGGCTCACTCTGTCGCCCAGGCTGGAGTGCAGTGGTGCGATCAAAGTTCACTGTGGCCTCAAACTCCTGGGCTCAAGTAATTTTCTTGCCTCAGCCTCCTGAGTAGCTGGGAATGCAGGTGTGTGTTACTGTGCCCAGCTAGTGTATTTTTTAGATAAAAGCATATAAAGCAAGCACAAACAATATGTTTCTTTAGGCATGCATATGTTTACCAAGAGAATGGTGAATGCAACATTACCGTGCAGGACAGTGGCTGGGGGATGGTAGTGAGGTGGAAGGATAGGTTCGGAAGGGCTCATAGGTGGATACAAATAAACGGCAGTGATCCCATTTTTGGGTGGTGGATTCAAGTGTGTTCATTAGGTTAATAAATAACATTAATAGCATATAGAAATAAGTAGTAACAGAGAGGCATGCATAAACCATTCAAGAAAATGTGGTAAACTGTAGATTTTGATTCATCCAATATTGTGCACCTGAGAAATAAAAAGAGATAGAACTAGAAATGAAAGGCAGAGAGCCGGGCGCGGTGGCTCAAGCCTGTAATCCCAGCACTTTGGGAGGCCGAGGCGGGTGGATCACGAGGTCAAGAGATCGAGACCATCCTGGTCAACATTGTGAAACCCCGTCTCTACTAAAAATACAAAAAAAAATTAGCTGGGCATGGTGGTGCGTGCCTGTGATCCCAGCTACTCAGGAGGTTGAGGCAGGAGAATTGCCTGAACCCAGGAGGCGGAGGTTGCGGTGAGCCGAGATCGCGCCATTGCACTCCAGCCTGGGTAACAAGAGCGAAACTCCGTCTCAAAAAAAAAAAAAAGAAAGGCAGAGAAAGAGAGAGAGAAGGAAAAAAAAAGATTCCTATTTCTACAAGCAATATTTTTCAACTTGTATGATCAAAGATAGCCATTGAACCACATAAAAGTATCAAGACTCTTAAGAACTTCTGTTGACAATTTCATGGTCTAAAACAGCCATTTAACAACACGGTCAAGGCCAGGCACGGTGGCTCGTGCCTGTAATCCCAGCAGTTTGGGAGGCCGAGGCAGGAGGATCGCTGGAGCCCAGGAACTAAGAGAGCAGCCTGGGAAACAGAGTGAGACCCCATCTCTACAAAACCGCAACACAAAACAACAACAACAACAAAATAGTCCATATACTGCATCTGACGTGATTAGCCTAATAAGAAACCATCAATCAACTTAAAAAACCGGCTTTTTGGTGGCGGTAGAGGGAGGAGGGGTAAGCGTGCGAGTACAGTGAAGGGCAGAGGTGCTCATCTGCATTTGCTGCTCCAGCGACAGGCGGCCTGGGAACCGCCCCGTGCGGGTCCTCCGCGGCCGGCACGCAGAGCCTCCAACCGAGTCCCGGGGGTGCGGCAGCCTGGCCGCCGTCACCTGCCCCAGCCAGCCCTTGTCCCCGCCCGCCCTCGCCCCGGGCCGGCCGAGTTCAGACCTGCAGCTCCTCGCCCTCCGCGCGGCGCGACTCAGACGCGGCGCCCGGCTCAGCTGACTCCCAGCGCGGCGCGGGAGCAGCTGGGGAAACAAATGCCTTACTTAGCCCTTGAGGCCTGGCTCAGCACAGAAGCCCCAAATAAGGCGGCCGACTCCACCCAGGCAGCCGCGATTGCTCAGGGGGCCGGTGACTCACTCGACCTAGCCAGCCAAGCACCTCTCTCCCTCCCCCTCGCTCGGGACCCTCGTCCAGCCCCCACCGTACCGCACCACACCCCGGGGAACACGCCTGGGAACCCTCCCAGTTCTCACCCCGCCCCTCCCCTGGCCTCCCCGAAACCAAACTCTGGCTCAGCCGACTGCTCAGCACCGCTTCCCCTGGAGAGCCCCGGTCTCTGAGCTGCCAAAACCCGGGGGAACAGGGCCTCGCTCCAAGCTTTACAGGGCAGGCATGCCTGATAAGTGTCTATTGATCAATGCATCCATTATGTCAGAAGACAAGGGCAAAAACTGGGCTGGTTCTGGGATGTGTGCGTGGAAGCCACTCTGTTTATCTCACCGTGGAAGGGAAGGCTGGGGTAAATCGGGGCTGCTTCAACACAGGCTATTAGAGCCTCTACAAGTGAGTGTTCTCACTAGTCAGCAGCTCTGGAAGAAAGGGAGGTAACCTGGAGCACACCCCATTTAGCATATGGGGACCCTGGGCCCCAGAGTGCAGAGTGTGACGTGCTTGGCCGGGTGCAGGTGGGGACTCTGTGGTTTCCGTGACCTCAATTTTTCTGGTCTGTAAAGTACAGCGCTTGGTTGTTTATTTTTTCGACAGCGTCTCTGTTGCCCAGGCTGGAGTGAAGTGGGATGACAAGGCTCACCGCACACCTTCCTGGGCTCAGTGACCCTCCCACCTCAGCCTCCTGAGTGGCTGGGACTACAGGTGTGCATCACTATGCCTGGCTAATTTTTGCATTATTATTATTACGTTGGTAGAGATGGGGTTTTCCCATGTTACTAAGGCTGGTCTCGAACTCCTGGGCTCAAGCTATCCTCAGCCTCCCAAAGAACTGGGATTACAGGCATGAGCCACCACGCCCAGTCTAAAGTACAGCACTTTTAACTTTTCAAAGTGCTTCTATTTAGATTTCATGCTCCCTCCCTAGATTATCACAACTATTTTTTTGTGGATAGGAACAAATGAGAAAAGTGAGGCTCAGAGGTTAAGTGACCTGCTCCAGGTCACACTGCTACTGGCTTGGCCAAGAGTGGAAATAAATTAAGGGATTCTTTTCAATGTCCCAAGATTCCCAGATTTTTCACCCACTTTGAACACATCACTCACACTTGCTGGAACTCCCTCTCTCATTCTACAGCATGGAGAGAAGCCACTCTACTCAAGAAAGAGGACTCCAATTTTATCGGAGCTGGAGAAATGAATGGTCTCCCCAACCTAAGGAGAGTAAGGAGGGACTTTCCCACTCAAAAATCTCCATAAATACAAATATGTACATTTGTAGGCACTCTATGGTATACAATGCATTTTCACATCCATTATATCGAGTGATTCCTATCATTTACCTTACCCTGTAAGGTATTCAAGAGGATGTTATCTGATATTTTAAGGAGAGGGTAAAGGCTGCAGCAGTTAAGTGGCATGCTCAACAATAACACCCCGTTTCCTTCCTGTGAGTTGCATTACATTGGTTACCCCTGAGGCTCTCAGATAACCGACGTAATGATGAAGAACTCTCTGTATTCATAATGGAAACCCAAATGTTCTCTGTCCATTTTTCTCATCTCTGTCCTCAAGATGTCCAGGTAGGAGGAGGGCAGAGAGGTAAAATCTTGGCATGGGTCGGGGACGAACTACCAGCACATGGATGAACCCAGGACTCCATGTCCTGGCCCTGGGTCCTGCCCTGAACATGTGCCTTGGACAAGCCTGTATCTGTCATGGAAGCCGCCAGGACTCTATCACTCTTGAATTGGTGGCAGCCAGTTGGTACAACCTCCAAGAGGCTGGGATCTCAGGCTGTCATTCCAAAGCCACCTAACTGCCAAAGGGTGTCAAGTGGCCTACCACAAGCACAGGGACTTTCCCATCCAGTATTCCATCATAGACATTAGACATGGTCTTTGTCCCCAGCCCCACAGTTGCTAATTATCTTTTGGCTGGTGACAGCCTCCAGATCTTCCTTTCTCTCTGTCCCTTCTTGCTCTATTCTTGGAATTTTTTTTTAAAACGCTTTTCTTTAAAAATATAGCTGCAGATAAAATATACTTAGCTTCTTTTTCACACATATACATTTAAGAGAATGAAGTCAGGAACTCTTTACGTTTCTCTCCAATCACAGGCCAGGATGAGAACCCAAACCACAGGGGGAGCCAGCTTCTCCGCCATGAATGAGTAATCCCACTCACAGGTTGATAGGGTATAGGGGGCTTTATTTAGGGTGTTCCACATCTTCTTCCAGAAAGCCTGGCCTTTAGCTGAGCCTGTGTAAAAGCCACTTTACATTTTGACTCCCACTTCAAGGACAACTTGGCCTGCTCACCTTCTCACACCTTCATGTGGGATCCAGACACACAGAGGAAGGTACTTCCCCAAGGCGATCCAAGAGTTCCAAGCCTTCACCCCTCTCTGATTTCTCATCCCAGGTTCAGGCCCTGTGCACCACTCAGGCTGTCTCCAGGCAGTCAGCTTCCAAAGCAAAGGCTATGGCCATCAGCACTTTTTTTTTTCCCTAATCATTTATTCAAATATTTAAGTTTTTTGAGACAGAGTCTCCCTCTGCTGCCCGGGCTGCAGTGCAGTGGCACAATCTTGGCTCTCGGCAGCCTCTACCTCCTGGACTCAAGCAAGCCTCCCACCTCAGCCTCTGGAGTAGCTGGGACCACAGACATGCACTACCATGCTTGGCTAACTTTCAAATGTTTTGTAGAAATGGGGTCTGACTATGTTGCCCAGGCTGGTCTCAAACTGGGTTTAAGCAGTTCTCCTGCTTTGGCCTACCAAAGTGTTGGGATTATAGGCATGAGCCACTGTGTCCAGCTGTTTTTTTGTTTGTTTGCTTGTTTTTCTGTTTTCTGTTTTTACAGAGAGGAGCTCTTGCTCTGTTGCCCAGCCTGGAGTGCAGAGATGCAATCATAGCTCACTGCAGCCTCAAAGCCCTAGACTCAAGGGATCCTCCTGACCCAGCCTCCTGAGTAGCTGGGACTACAGGTGTGCATCACCGTGCCTGGCTAATTTTTTTAAGTGGTGGAGTCTCACTAAGTTGCCCAGGCTGGTCTTAAAACCCTAGCCTCAAGCCTCAGCCTCCCAAAGTGCTGGGATTACAGGTGTGAGCCACTGTGCCCCAGCCATCAGCTTCTTTGTTTCCTTTCTAAAGCCACAGACACTTTGCCTCTGGTTGCCTGTTATCATTGGATTCCACTGGACTATGTTTGGGACTGACTTGTGACCAGTTCTTTATGACGTGGGAAAATGCTCATGATCTAGTATTGGGTAGCAAAAAAACTAAATCAAAATCTCATTATGCAATGTGTTCCCAATTTTGTTTTAAAAATGTATATACTTACCCATGTACGTAAAAGACTAAAAGAGGCTACACCAAAATGTTAGCAGTTATGTCTGCACTTGTGGAAGTTTTAGTTTTCTCTTCATGTTTTTCTGAATATTCCGAACTTTCTAGGATGATCCTGTGTGGAAGCAGTACATAGCTCAGACTCTTTTTTTTATTTTTTATTTATTTATGTATTTTGTAATTTAAAAAAATTGAGACAGAGTCTTGTTCTGTTGCCATGCATCAGGCTGGTGTGCAGTGGCACAATCTTGGCTTACTGCAATCTCCACCTCCTGGGTTCAAGCAATTCTCCTGCCTCAGCCTCCCAGGTAGCTGGGACTACAGGTGTGTGCCACCACACCCAGCTAATTTATGTATTTTTTTTTTTTTTTGAGACGGAGTTTCGCTTTTGTTACCCACGCTGGAGTGCAGTGGCACGATCTCGGCTCACCGCAACCTCCGCCTCCTGGGTTCAAGCAATTCTCCTGCCTCAGCTTCCCCAGTACCTGGGACTACAGGCGTGCGCTACCATGCCCAGCTAATTTTTGTATTTTTAGTAGAGACGGGGTTTCACCATGTTGACCAGGATGGTCTCGATCTCTTGACCTCGTGATCCACCCGCCTCGGCCTCCCAAAGTGCTGGGATTAT
>NW_022436962.1:7239597-7240762 GCF_009761245.1 Sapajus apella | reverse complement strand
GTTGACCAGGATGGTCGATCTCTTGACCTCGTGATCCACCCGCCTCGGCCTCCCAAAGTGCTGGGATTATAGGTGTGAGCCACCACACCCGGCCGTATTTTTTAGCAGAGACAGGTTTCACCATGTTGGCCAGGATGGTCTCGATCTCTTGACCTCGTGATCCGTCAGCCTCGGCCTCCCAAAGTGTTGAGATTACAGGCGTGAGCCACCGTGCCCAGCCTATTGTTATTTTTTAGAGATGGGCTCTTGTCATATCGCCCAGGCTGGACTCAAACTTCTGGACTCAAGCACTCTTCTGCCTCAACCTCTCAAGGTGCTGGACTGCAGGCACGTGCCACCACACACTTGGACTCTGAAGTTTGAGAGCCAATTTGAGAGCCATGGTTTGAATACCACGTCCACTACTTGGTAGCTGTGGGAACTTGGATGAAAGTATTTTATCTCTCTGAGACTTCATTTCTTTTTTTGAAAGGGAAGACAGAAATGATTCCTTCCTTATTAGGGTTGTCATGAGGAGAGAATGAGGTCATGCATTTGTCTTGGTGCCTGACAAGTGCTCAGTATACGTGAGATGCTTTTTATGTATTACTTTTATATGCAGAAAAAAAGTAAATATTCTTAAAAAATAACCACTTTGCACCAGTACGGTGGCTCATGCCTATACTTTGGGAGGCCGGGGTGGGCAGATCATCTGAGGTTGGGAGTCCAAGACCAGCCTGACCAACATGGAGAAACCCCCTCTCTACTAAAAATACAAAATTAGCCGAGCGTGGTGGCACCTGTCTGTAATCCCAACTACTCAGGAGGCTGAGGCAGGAGAATCACTTGAACCCAGGGGGCGGAGGTTGCAGTGAGCTGAGATCGTGCCATTGCACTCCAGCCTGGGCAACAAGAGCGAAACTCCGTCTCAAAGAAAATTAATAATAATAATAACCACTTTGCTAAAAATTTGCCATTTGGATTCAAGTACACCGAGAAAACAACCCTCCTGGAAATGTGGTGTCTCTAAAAGTGACTGAAACAAGAGTGACCATACAATAAGGCAGGGTTTGACTATGTCAGCGTTCCTATGAAAGGGAATAGAAGGTGGGAAGGGTGTTGAATGCGGAGTGATGACCGAAGTTGATGAAACAAAATATAGATACTTTTTAAATGGAAAAAAAAA
>NW_022436962.1:7171376-7239497 GCF_009761245.1 Sapajus apella | reverse complement strand
GCAGAAGTTAGGCTCCACTTAGACAATGGATTTTGGGGATTGGGACTATGGATTCGGCCAGCCTGGGGAGCTCTGAAACAGCACTAGGTACGGGAGATAAGCTGAGCAAGTTAGAGAATGTGAACTTCACTAATGTAAATATAGCTGAGAGCCTGATCTCCTTACATTGTTCTTAAGCAGTGTGGCCTTCCAATAGCCTGACCTGGTTTGTGCCAACGACACTAGCGGACGTTGGACACCAGAAAGAAGCAAAAAGGGAATCACCACCACTACCAACATTCCAAATGGAGCCCAGACCTCCTCTTCACCTTGGCATAGTGGCCACAAAAAGTCATACAGAACAGGGCTACAGGGAGCCCCACAAGCTCCCAGCATGAGTCTGAAAAGGGAGAGAGAAAGATGGAGCTTCCTAAGACATGGGCTCAATAATTCTAGGAGATCAGTTCCTAAGCCAGGTCTCCTGGGGAACTGGCCACTGTTTCTTTTCACACTCTAGTCGCCAACTTCCTAGGAAGATGTCCCCAGTCTCTGTCACTGAAGCCCAGCTGAGCAAGAGAGCTGTGAAATCTTACTTTTAAATGTTGGTACCCAACTGTAATTAATCTGCATGGTTGCTCGGGTAGGAGGAAGCAGAGAATCTTAGAATTGAAACATCCTATCAGTACATTTAGCCCAAGCTATTCATTTTACATATAAACAAACTGAAGTCCAGAAAGGTTCAGTGATTTCCCAAAAGTGACAGAACAACTTAAGGGACTCAAATTCCAGGTCTCCCAGCTTCCAGTCTAGAACTCATTTCTCTAGACCACCTGCCTGTCATTAGGAAGACTTTGCAATTATTCAGGCATGAGATGAGGTTTTGAGCAGGCAGTGTGGTCCTGGGAAGGAAGAAGATAAAGTTCACTGTGGTCTATTTGTTTAGAGAAAATTTTCTATTTGTTTATATCCATCCACCTATCCATCCATCCATCCAACCATTCTTTTTTTTTTTTTTAAGACAGGGTCTTACTCTGCTGCCCAGGCTGGAGTGCTGTCATGTGATCTCTG
Organism: Sapajus apella; assembly: GCF_009761245.1. Classification (NCBI taxonomy): domain Eukaryota; kingdom Metazoa; phylum Chordata; class Mammalia; order Primates; family Cebidae; genus Sapajus; species Sapajus apella. Next base: position 7,238,450 of record NW_022436962.1, on the reverse strand, counting down.
CTTACTGTAACCTCTGCCTTCAGGGTTCAAGAGATTCTCCCGCCTCAGCCTCCTGAGTAGCTGAGACTATAGGCATGTGCCACCATACCAGGCTAATTTTTTTTTTAAGTAGAGACAATTTTTGCCATATTGGCCAAGCTGGTCTTGAACCCCCGACATTAGGTGATCCACCCTCCTTGGCCTCCCAAAGTGCTGAGATTATAGGCGTGAGCCACTGGGCCTGGCCCATCCATACATTCTTTATTGATAATCATCTAAGAGCCAGGGACTGTGCTGAACACTGAGCATATAGGAATGACTAAAGCATCTCTCTCCTCTTAAGCAGCTTGCAGGCTGATGAGTGGGCTCAGTGAAAACGTTGCAGCCAAAACCGACAAGTCGCTGCATCTCAGAAACCATGCTGCCATAAGCCTGTTCACTTGAACTCTCAGCTAATATTCACATCCTTGTGTGTAAGTCACGTCCTCTGAAAGCATCTCCCATCATTGGATGCCATCCCTGAGAAACTGGGAGGGGACCAGAGAATTCCCTCTGTTCCAAGAGAGCCTGGAGCTCTTAAGTGATCCATAGGAAGCGGAAGCAAGAACTGCACCTAATGCCAAGCCCCTTCCAGCCACAAAAGGCAAGTTCCAGTTCATGCATTATCTTGGCTAAGCTGCCATTTCTTGCCAGCTAAAGTCTCTGCGTGGGTGTGTGCTGGGAAAAGCAGGGGAGATTCCAGGCTGAGACTCTCCTGCCTATTTATCCAGGGGCAGCTCAATTCCAGTGCAGCTGGCAGTTGATCTGGATGACCAAATGATGATTGCACCCTTGGGCTACAGCTTCTACAAAAACAAGAGTGTTGTCACCCAGTCTGACTCCTCCATCAACAAGAAATTTCCCAGCATTGGCTCCTACAGCATCTAATCTCAGGGGAGGAATGCAGGGCAAGAGTAAACAAGGTGAGGTGCTTGCAGCTCTCTACCCTTCAGTCTGCCATATTTCACCAGGAGTCTTCTTGCTCAAATATCAAGCAAAGCCCTAGGGCTGGAACCAAGAAGGTAGCCTGTCTCATGGAAATAATGGAGCCCCTGGTCAGCCCCTGAACACCCTTTAATGGAAAATTGCAGGAGGCTGGAGCCTTTGGGCCTTTCCTTACCGGGAAACAATGGGCTATGACCCTTTTATAAATGCACTGAGACCGGCAGGGCGGCTTACGACTGTAATCCCAGCACTTTGGGAGGCTAAGGTGGGCAGATCAAGAGGTCAGGAGTTCGAGACCAGCCTGACTAACATGGTGAAACCCTGCCTATACTAAAAATACAAAAATTAGCTGGGCGTGGTGGCATGCGCCTGTAATCACAGCTACTAGGGAGGCTGAGGCAAGAGAATCACTTGAACCTAGGAGGCAGAGGTTTCGGTGAGCCGAGGTCACGCCACTGCACTCCCCAGGCGACAGAGGCCAAAGGTTAGCAGGGAGCAGGCAGGCAGGCTGGTGCCAGGCTCTATGGAAAAGGAAGGGAGAAATGGAGGGAAAAGAGGAAAAATTAAAATTCAGTAACTACTCTGGCTCATAGTAACGAGCCAGGCACTCAGAACATGTATCACTCTTCATTTGTGTGTGTTCACATTTTCCAGTGGAAACTGAGTCTGAGAGCCTAAATAATTTGTCCGCAGTCACATAGCTGGCCAGCCAAACTTGAACCCAGTTCCATCAGACTCCCTCAAATGTGCACTTTTATATAACACCACCTGCTGTGATTGGAAGGCCTGAACTGTGTGATTTAGGACACAAGGCATTGTGATACAGAAAGGTACAGGAAGGGATTCAGGATTTGGTAAGCTCTGACCCCTGAGGCTGAAAACTCAGTGGAAATTAGCATTCTTTTCTCTATCAATATCAGACCTCAGTATCCTGTTTCCTAGTCTGGGTAAATGGATTTTCCAGTGTTAAGGAAATCTCCTTTCACCTGCTCCTGTCACAGGGCTAAATGGCTTAGGTCAGATACACAAAGTGTAAACACAGATAAATCCAGGGACATACTTTCTTTCAGACTTTTCTATATTGCTCCTCTAAAGTCCCCCATCAAAGTAGACTATGAAGCCAGATGCGGTGGCTCACGCCTGTAATCCCAGCACTTTGGGAGGCAGAGACAGGATGCTTGAGCCCAGGAGTTTAGGACCAGCCTGGGCAACATAGCAAGACCCATTTCTAAACAAACAAACAAAAATTCAAATTAATATATATGTTTTTGAGACAGAGTCTAGCTCTTTTGCCAGGCGCCAGGCTGGCGTGCAGTGGCCTGATCTCGGCTCACTGCAACCTCTGCCTCCTGGCTTCCAGCAATTCTCTTGACTCAGCCTCCTGAGTAGCTGGGACTACAGGCGCCCACCACCACACCCAGCTAATTTTTGTATTTTAGTAGAGACGGGGTTTCACTCTGTTGGCCAGGATGGCCTCGGATCTCCTGACCTCATGATCCGCCTGCCTTGGCCTCCCAAAGTGCTGGGATTACAGGTGTGAGCCACCAGGCCCAGCCTGTAAATTAATTTTTTAATTAAACAAAATTGGGAACATGTTGTATAATGAGATTTTGATTCAATTTTTTTCCTACCCAATACTAGATCATGAGCATTTTCCCACATCATAAAGAATTGGTCACAAGTCAGCCCCAAACATAGTTCAGTAGAATCCAATGATAGCAGGCAACCAGAGGCAAAGTGTCTATGGTTTTAGAAGAGAAATAAAGAAGCTGATGGACCAGGCATGGTGGCTCACACCTGTAATCCCAGCACTTTGGGAGGCTGAAGCTTGAGGCTAGGGTTTTAAGACCAGCCTGGGCAACTTGTGAGACTCCACCACTTAAAAAAATAAAAAAATTAAAAATAAATTAGCCAGGCATGGTGATGCACACCTGTAGTCCCAGCTACTCAGGAGGCTGAGTCAGGAGGATCCCTCGAGCCCAGGGCTTGGAGGCTACAGTGTGCCGTGATGACACCACTACACTCCAGCCTGGGTGACAAAGTGAGATCCTGTCTCTAAAAACAAAGAAACAAAACAAAACAAAAACAAAAAGCAAACAAAACATCGTATACTGTGGGAGCACCCCAGAGGCTTACCCCACTGGTCCTGGGCCCATTGTCTGAGTCCTTTTTCCCTCTGACTTTGGGAAGCCTAGGGGTACTGAAGTTACCAAAGCAAAATCCACTCAACGATTTTTTACTGAGTACTCACTATGTGCCAAATACCGTTCTAGGTGCTTGGGATATATCAACAAACAAGACGAAGATCCTTGCTCTCACGGAGCTTATCTTCCAGGAGAGTAAATAACCTTTTTTGCATATCAGAAAGGCCATGAGCTTTGGTGCCAGGCCTGGGTCAGATATCAGCCCCAACCCTAAGGAGCCAGATGATCTCTGGGCAAGCTATTTAAGTCAGTAAGTGTTTGCTTTCTTACCTGCAAAATGGGAACAAAGCATGTTGTAGGCGTGTTTTAAGGATTACAGATAGTGCATGTTAATTGCCTGGCACACAGCAGGTTTCAAAAGTGGTTAATATTATTTTTCCAGTCCTAGCTAAATCCATGGATTCTGGGACAACTGGCTTGCCCTCTTATTTGTTGGCTTCCACCAAAGCATTATTATTACTGTTATTATTATTATTTTGTGACGAAGTCTCGCTCTGTCACCAGACTGGAGTGCAGTGGCGCGATCCTGACTCACTGAAACCTCCGACTCCCTGGTTCAAGCGATTCTCCTGCCTCAGCCTCCTGAGTAGCTGGGATTATAGGCACACACCACCACGCCCAGCTAATTTTTGTAGTTTTAGTAGAGATGGGGCTTCACCATGTTGGCCAGGATGGTCTCGATCTTCTGACCTCGTGATCTGCCAGCCTCAGCCTCCCAAAGTGCTGGGAGTGCCGGCCCAGAGCATTATCTTTAAGATATCCTAGAGAGAGTCTGGTGTGGTAAAGAACATAGTTGGGTTTGAATCAACCTAAGACCAATGAATTTTCCCTCTAGAAATGTCTGCTCCCACCCCTAGCCCTGATGCAAAAGATAGGCCTGATTAGTCTCCTTTCCCTACCACAAGCCACAGATCACTGGATTGCAGTGGACATCAGATCTAAGCTGGAATCAGTGTCTGTTAGCGTTTGGACTGAGAGACTGAGTTAATTTACTTCGGAGACCTAAGTGGGAAGGCTACATGGGCTGAGAGATTGAACCTATTGCTTGGTTCACCCACAATGGGTCCTGTGCTTGTGGATGAAAGAGAGGAGTCCATCTGTGAAGAAGAGAGTGCTGCAGCTCCAGGATGTAGAAGTGGCTGACAGAGGGCTACACCTTCCACAAGGAAGTTCTGTGCTATTTCCCTGGAACGTTCTAATACAGCCCCTTTTACTTTTGCTTCTTTGAGTAGGCTTCTGTTCTCACAACCAGACGATCTCCAAGACAAAGCCCGTACCTATCTCAGAAGGTGGCTGTTGTGACATAATTTGGAAGCATCTGGCATTTAGTCGACATTCGATAAAAGCTGTTGAAACTCCCCATGTTCTTGTCAACCAGTCAGTCACTCAGCCATGGAAAGAAGAAATCTATTCATGAGCTAAACTAAGGGCGCATCTTAGCCTTATGTTTTATGAACATCTTCATCAGTGTGGAAAATGAAGACAATGCTAGTATCGACCTCACTCTTCACTGAGAATATTAAATGAGATGATTCAAATTTAATACCTATCACATAAATAATAAATGTTAGCTCAGATTATTTCTTCTACTGTTGTCATTGTTATTTAAGATGTGACGAGAGCTGGGTACAGTAGCTCACACCTCTAATCCCAGCACTCAGGGAGACTGAGGTGGGCAGATCGCCTGAGATCAGGAATTTGAGAGCAGCCTGGGCAACATGGCAAAACCCCATCTCTACTAAAAATACCAAAAAAAAAAAAAATATATATATATATGTATATATTAGCCGGGCATGGTGGCATGTACCTGTAGTCCCAGTTACAAGAGAAGCTGAGGTGGGAGAATCACCTGACCCCAGGAAGTCGAGGTTGCAGCGAGCCATGATTGCACCATGGCACTCCAGCCTGGGCGATGGCAGTGAGACCCTGTTTCAAGAAAAGATGCAATAGGTGTTGCTTTAGGTCTCAATCTAGGCAAGGAGGGAGGATGCAGTGAGAGCAGGAGTGTGAGCAGACAGTGAGAGAACAAGAGGGTGTTCTGGGGAGTGGGGAATAGGAAGAGAGGGTCACCGGAATAATAAGATTTATGTGTATCTAGCACTTTAATGTGTATGGGATGCTTGCACCTGCAATACCTTATTTGTCTGTCATACACTCTATGGGGTAGATGACAAAAGGGGTTACTATACAAACTTTAAAGAGGGCAAAACTGAGGCTAGGTGCAGCTGTGTATACCATGTACCAACTGAAGCTGAATCCACTCCCTTATCCTTTGTACCACATTGCTGCTGAAAGCAGGGATCAAGAGATTGAAGTGAGAGGTAAGGACTAGCGGAGGAATTGGAGGGCTTCTCTGGAGATGTGTTGTTTTATTTCTCAGTACCATTTGGAGTCCTCTGGGCATCCCAGCAACAGGACGCCTCCACCCATCAGAGGCAGAGGTTCCAGATGTAAGCAGGAGATGGAAAGTCAGGCAACACTGGGAGGCCAGTGGAGCGGCTGAATAAACCAGGCTGGACCCATACCCGGCTTCGGCACCATGCCCTGGTCCGGGAGGAGGCTTCCTTTAGCAAAGGACAAGAGCAAGCCCTTTACCATTCAGGCCCTCCTAGCTCCATTGTGTATGGGGTCTAGATCTTACCTCCCTGAAGTCAAGGGTTAAATGTGCTCTCCAGGGAAACAAATGCAAATTCCCTGGAGCACTACCAACAAGCAGGGCTTGCAGTGAGTCCCAGGCTTGGGACAGTCATCCCTGAGCTCAAGGGCAGTGCTGCTTAGCCCTTCCTTTGCCTCCTGGATACCATTGCTTCCCAAACCCTTAGCATAGTGCTTGGCATATGGTCTGTGCTTGCTTCATGTCTGTTGGATAAATAAATGGGTAAGTGAACAAGCAAATGAATGACAGATTGGCTCAGGCAATCAAATCACTCTGTGCTGTCACATTATAGTGGCCCCACTCTCCTGACTCTTAGACCCCAAATCAGAGCTCAGCAGCCAACCTGACTTAGCTACTAAGGAAGTATGGAGATAATAGTGCTTCCCCTCTGCACTTCCTCTGGCCTTTTGAAAGAGCCATGCCCTGAGGAAAGGGTAGGGCCAAGAATACCCTGGCAGGAGGATGTTACTGCCCACCTCATTCCAGGACTTCTGCCTCCCCTCTCAATTACCCTGCCTCACTCAGCTCCAGGCCCAGTGTGTGGGTAGGAGCTGTGGAGGGGACTGTTAGGAGCTGCATGGTAATGACCTTAATTTTTTTTTTTTTGAGATGGAGTTTCGCTCTTGTTGTCCAGGCTGGAATGGATTATAGGCATGCGCCGCCACACTCAGCTAATTTTGTATTTTTAGTAGAGACAAGGTTTCTCCATGTTGGTCAGGCTGGTCTTGAACTCCCGACCTCAGGTGATCTGCCTGCTTCGGCCTCCCAAAGTGCTGGGATTATAGGCATGAGCCACGGTGCCTGGCTAATGACCTTAATTGTTAATAATAACAGCAATAGTAACAATCATGGCACGGCATCTTTATGGTTTCTAGAATCTGTCTTCCAAAGTGCTCCTAGCACGTGACCTCACATCATCCTCAGAGGGACGGGGATGGTTCTCTTTGCCATGTGGGTAGAGACATTGGGTACCAGGGAAGTTTGGAAGTTTGGTGTTGATCTGGTCACATAGTGTTGCAGTGATGGGGTTGAGGGCCCAGTCTTGGAGTGGGGAGAACTGGGCTCTACCCCCAGTTCTGCCTCAAACTCACCCAGTGTCTTTGGGCAAGGCTTGAGGTTCCAGTTCTCTGTCCATCTCAAGTGCCTGTCTCAATAAAATGAGCCTGATGACCAGCCCAAAGCCTGGTGACCAGCCTCCCCTGTACCAGGTCAGAAAGTTCCTGGAATGGATGCTTGCTGTGCCTGTCCTTGCATCCTAACAGATGTCATATGAATGCTTCCCACAAAGAAGGCTGTAATACAGACGGCAGGGAGAAAACATCAAAAAATCATCTTAATGGTCCATGAGTGCCAGGAGAGCAGACAGGCGGCAGGCCGCCGCTAAGGCCAGATGCAATCCTGCCCACAGTACCCACGCTGGCTCAGACAAAGGCTGGAGGCCTTCCAGCGGGTGGGAGCAGACAGCCTCCCTCACCTGCCAGAGCACCCGACTCTCTCGCCAGGATGTTCTGAGTGCTCTCAGTCAGGATGCAGCAGCACACCCATTCCTCCCTGTTTCCCCTCCCCTCCTCCATCAAATTTATCCTTTCTCTTTCTTTCTTTTTTTTTTTTTTTAATTTTTTATTTTTTTTAAAGACGGGGTTTCACCATGTTGGTCAGGCTGGTCTTGAACTCCCAACCTCAGGTGATCCACCCACCTTGGCCTCCAAAGTGTTTGGATTACAGGCGTGAGCCACCATGCCTGGCCTATCCTTTCTCTTTCAAATCCTGTTTGGCAATCACCTCCTCCATGAATAATTTCCAGGTAAGCCCTGCCAAATTCTGGTCTCCCCATTCCCACTAACACCCCTTCAGCCCCCAGTCATCCTATTAGCCGCTGCCAGCCGTCCCTAAGTCATGTGTCCCTGTGCCAGATGAGACTTCAAGTACATGTTTCTGCTCTTGTCTTCCACTAGACAGGGGACGAATAGGGCCAGTATTTCCTATTTCCTCCTTTCTTAAATTTTCCTCTGTCTTCAGCTCCCAAGATATGAAGCAGGGCATTCAGGACACAAGAATAGCAGACTACAGATGGATGGTACATTCCTCTCTACCTCGGGCAGCTTGCCTGGCCACCTGCCAGGAAGGTTAATGCTAGAATCTCAACCAGAGTCCAAACATGGCCTTTGCCAACACATCTACCTCCAGGGCTGAAAGTCTGGACTGGGATGGAGGGTAAGTTGGCCTAGCAGCTGGCGACTTTGCCCAAATTTCTAATCCAAACCACAACTCAGGTAAAAACCTAATCTCTCCAGCTCTGAGCACGGACTGCAATCCCACTGACATTATTCCAGTGTAGAGTAATATTGTTAGGTTGAGCTACATGAAATTGCCTTTGTAGGTCAAAAGTGGTTGTATATTGGCATTTCCATATGGTTCAATCTAATAACTTTTTGGGGGATCATGTGCCCTAGAAAATAGGAAACTTTGTGAAAGTCTGAATTTCTCTACCCCTAGCTAATATTCCTTAGTTCCTGGCCTAGAACATAGCAGAATTGAAGCCTTGGAAGGTACTTCCTAACGGAAGTTCCCAGCAAGTGGAGGTGGGAAGTCTTAGAACCTGTTCTACTCCCAAACCTCAATGGTGGCAATCCAAAGGCATAGGCCTTTTGGTCTCTTTTCCCCTTGTCATTCTGGGCAGAAGGATGGGACTTGGCTGCAAGTTGTCACATTGTGCTAGACTCTATTTGTGACAAGAGTTTGATTTGGGCATTGAGAGTTTCACTCCTTTGTTTTCTTTTTTTTTTTTTTTTTTTTTTTTTTTATAATTTTTGTTTGAGGTGGAGTTTTGCTCTGTCGCCCAGGCTGGAGTGCAATGAAATGCTCTCGGCTCACCGCAACTTCCGCCTCCCAGGGTCAAGCAATTCTCCTGTCTCAGCCTCCCAAATAGCTGGGATTATAGGTATGCACCACCATGCGCGGCTAATTTTGGTATTTTAAAGTAGATACTGGCTTTCACCATGTTGGTCAGGCTGATCTCGAACCCCTGACCTCGTGATCTGCCCGCCTCAGCCTCCCAAAGTGCTGGGATTACAGGTGTGAGCTCCTGGGATTACAGTTGTGAGTTCCCGGCTCACTCCTTTGTTTTCTATAGAAGAGGAGAGTCTTAGGCTGGGAGTGGTGGCTCACACCTGTAATCCCAGCACTTTGGGAGGCTGAGGTGTGCGGATCACGAAGTCAAGAGAACGACACCATCTTGGCCAACATAGTGAAACCCCATCTCTGCTAAAAATACAAAAATTAGCTGGGCATGGTGGCGTGTGCCTGTACTCCCAGCTACTAGGGAGGCTGAGGCAGGAGAATCGCTTGAACCTGGGAGGCAGAGGTGGCAACGAGCCAAGATGGTGCCATTGCACTCCAGCCTGGCGACAGAGCGAGACTCCATCTCAAAAATAAATAAATAAAAAATAAAGGAGAGGAGGGTCTTGAATCAGGAATGTCTGTATGTCCAAACTTGGTTTCATGTAACAGTGCAGTAGATAAAGGCCCAGAGATACTCCCTGCTTCAGCAAGGCTACACAGCAGACAAAAGTCCAGATGACCAGTTTTCTGACTTCTAGTCCCGTGCTTTTCTGGCAAGCCTGGAGGCTCACTAGAACAAACTTCTCCCTGTCTGCCGCCTTCCAACTTTCTGGCTCCCGCTCTTTCAGGCTCCCTCACCAACACAGAAGGGGAATTGACTAAAGGATCAATGGCCCTCGCCTACATGAGCCTACATAAAAAGAGTCCTGAGTCACGTAGGGACTAGCCACAGGGTTTCCAGGAGAAGACAGAGATAGAGAGAGAGTAAGAAGCCGTCCTGGAAACTCAATCTCTCTCCAGAGCCAGGATGAGGATGGGGAGGGAGGCGGAGTGAGTAGCACAATGATTTGGGTCAATGACAGGACAGCCAGGTGTGCTGTCCTTGCCAAGGGAGTGCCTGGAAGGGCTTGCTTAGCCCAGGCATGAAGGCTCGGGGCAGGCCCTGCTTGCTGGGTTCTTTCAGAATCACCTAATTAGAGAATACTAAGTGACGCTAAAGGTTTGGTCAGCACCAACCTCTGGGCTATTTGGTGAATTTCTTCTCTTACACCTGGGACCCCCCTCCTCAAAAGGTAGGTGGGTGACTCCGGAAGCCCTCAGTCCCCAGCCTCCCACGGCTGGCTCCATGGCATGGTGGGAGAATGCCTGTGATCCTGCCTCCCTTTGTGGCCCACCCATCAGGGACCAGCCACTCCCATCTGGACAGAAGAGCCTGTGGATGGGGAGCAGTGAGGGTGGGAAAGAAGGCTTCCTAAGGGACATTACTTTCTCAAAAGATCCCTCTGTGTGCTCCATGGGGACTCTCAGTACTCAAGAGCTTAGAAAAGACACTCCTCTTGGTCAGGAGTTTCACAGTTAGGTGAGAAGAGACCAGGAATCTAGGAGTGCCTCTGGCATTGACATCTCTCTCTGGCTAAGTATTTTGAAAAATTTCAGAACCTGAAAGCTTGAAAAAAATAGCACAATAGACAACTGCAGACCCTTTACTTAGTTTCACCATTTAAAAAATTTATTTATTATTTATTTTTGAGACAGGGTCTCACTCTGTCAACCAGCTGAAGTACAGTGTCATGATCATGGTTCCCTGCGGTCTTGACCTGTTGGGTTCAAGTTGTCCTCCTGCCTCAGCCTACTGAGTAGCTAGGACTACAGACAGGCGCACAGTCAGCGCCTAGCTAACTTTTTATTTTGTAGAGATGGAGTCTGGCTATGTTGTCTGTCTCTAAAAAAAAAAAATATATATATATATATATATATATTGGCCAGCCATTGTGGCGTACACCTGTGGTCCCAGTTACTTGGGAGGCTGAGGTGGGAGGATTGCTTAAACCTGAGAGTTTGAGGCCGCAGTGAGCTATGATTGCACCACTGCACTCCTGCTTGGGTGACAGAACAAGACTCTGTTTCAAAAATAAATGGGGGCCAGGTGTGGTGGCTCATGCCTGTAATCCCAGCAGTTTGGGAGGCTGAGGAGGGCGGATCACCTGAGGTCGGGAGTTCCATACCAGCCTAACCAACATGGAGAAACTCCATTGCTACTAAAAATAAAAATTAGCTAGGTGTGGTGGCATGTGCCTGTAATCCCAGCTACTCGGGAAGCTCAGGCAGGAGAATCATTTGAATCTGGGAGGCGGAGGTTGTGGTGAGCTGAGATTGTGCCATTGCACTCCAACCTGGGCAACAAGAGTGAAACTCTGTCTCAAATAAATAAATAAATTTTTTTTAAATGGGGCCGGGTGTGGTGGCTTATGCCTATAATCCCCACACTTTGGGAGCCTGAGGCAGGTGAATTGCTTGAGCCCAGGAGTTTCAGACCAACCTAGGTAACATGGCGAAACTCTGTCTTTGCAAAAAATATGTCTACCAAAAACACATATATGAAACTAGTATTTGTCAATTAAAAATTAAATTAAAAAAATTTTTTTTGAGATGAAGTTTTGCTCATTACCCAGGTTGCAGTGCAATGGCGTGATCTTGGCTCACCACAACCTCTGCCTCCTGGGTTCAAGCAATTCTCCTGCCACAGCCTCTGGAGTAGCTGGGATTATAGGCGTGCGCCACCATGCCTGGCTAATTTTGTATTTTCAGTAGAGACAGGGTTTCTCCTTGTTGGTCAGGCTGGTCTCAAACTCCCAGCCTCAGGTGATCTGCCTGCCTCGGCCTCCCAAAAAATTAAATTAAATTTAAAGAAAAATTTTGTCATTACTACTAGATTTTATTAGTTTGCATTTTCTTTTTTTTTTTTTTTTTTTAAACAGAGTCTTGCTCTATTTCCCAGGCTGAAAGTGTAGTGGTGCAATCTTGGCTCACTGCAACTTTGCCTCCTGGGTTCAATCGGTTTCCGGCTAATTTTTATATTTTTAGTAGCAACGGGGTTTCACCATGTTGGGCAGGCTGGTCTCGAAATCCTGACCTCAAGTGATCCATCTGCCTGGGCCTCTTAAAGTGCAAGGATTACAGGCATGAGCTACCACGCCCAACTGGCATTTTTAATTTTTTGACACTGAGTCTCGCTTTATCAACCATTCTGGAGTGCAGTGTCATGATCAGATCTCATGGGAGCCTAAAACTTCTGGGCTCAAAAGATCCTCCTGCCTTGGCCTCCCAATGTGGGAGGATTACAGGAGTGAGGTCTTGTGCCTGGCCTAGTTGGCATTTGTGTTCAGAGTTTTCCCTCCCTGCTCCTCCCTGCCCATGTCAAAACAGACTCAAGGAATTTTTAATATTCAATGTGTTGCAATCTATTACCATTTATCCTTCTGAATGTTCAATATGTTTCAAAGGGTTGGCGGGAGCCCCTTTAAGCCAGCTCCTGTGCCAACATGTCATGACAAGAGCATCTTCTAGTTTCTGCCACAACATAGTTCACTTGTACTTTCCCAGTCTCAGACTTGGAATTAGTCATTCCTTTAAGGAGCACTGTTCCCTACAACCTTCCCTGTAGGAAGTGGTACTTAGAAATAAAAATCCAGATACTGGGTGTGTTCCGTGCTACTAGGCAGCATTATTTCTAGACCCTTTCAGTGGCCAGACCGACAAGATATACAAAAAGCCCCACAAGATTCTTCTTCCCCATCCCCCATTCCATACTTATATCTCTCTTTTTCCATAGTGAGACCCTGATTTCCAGCAATATCACCATAGTTACTCATTTCATCTATCCTACAATAAACAAAACATAGTTTCCAATTTATGACACCAGTACCACGACCAATAACATATCTACCAAGGCGAAGATTTCTTTGTAGTTTTTTTTTTTTTTACTTAAAATATAAATTCCACAAAGAATATAGAATCAGAGTATTCAGCTTAAAAAGTACTTGAATTAATTCTTTCTTTTGTAATCAAATTGATATTTGGTTAGAGTTACTGCTTCTGTTGTGGTTAGCTTTATGGTTGCTTTTCCTTTCTTGAGGATGTATTTTAATTTTTGAAAGATGTAAATAGTTTACATAGACAGGAATGGGAATGGTTATACTTTTTCTAGTTCAAAAATTAAAATGGTGGCTGGGCACAGTGTGTTATGCCTGTAATCCCAGCACTTTGGGAGGTCGAGGCAGCTGGCAAGCTCAGGAGTTCAAGACCAGAGTGGGCAACACGGTGAAACCCCGCCTCTACTAAAATACAAAAAATTAGCCAGGCGTTGTGGCGTGTGCCTGTAATCCCAGCTACTCAGGAGGCTGACACAGGAGAATTGCTTGACGCCAGGAGGCAGAAGTTGCAGTGAGCCGAGATCACACCATTGTACTCCTGCCTGGGTGATGGAGCGAGGCTCCGTCTCAAAAAAAAAATTCACCTTGTATATATCTTTCCATATTTGTGAATGAGCATCTTCTGGATGAATTTCTAGAAGCAGGATTGCTGGGTAAATGCGTATGCAGTTTTGCTGGATATTGCTAGCTTCATTGAGGGTGTACTACTGGTTTGTACTCCTGGCGTTGATTCTGCAACCTCAGGAGACCTTGCTATGAGGTGTTCTAAGCTGAGAGATTCCTTGAACCTAGCTGAGCGTCTCTGACCTCCCTACCAATGAACTCTCAACTCCCTTTTTCACACACCCAGTGAAGTAGCAAGAAGCTTTGCAAGAGGAAGAGGGTCTTATTAATCCCATCCCAGTTCATCTTCCCAGAGTTGTCCCAGGGATTTGTGCATGAAAGTCGGGAAACTAGAGCAGAGGTGAGTGACGAGGCTGAGGATCTCAGGCAGATAGGAACTGGGGTAAGGGGAGGTAGAAATGGGGGCTCTGCTCCCAGACACCTATGTTCTCACCCCTTTTCTTTCCTTTGGCCTCTCCACTATCCCTTCACACATAGACTGCCTCTCAACAGCCTCTTCCCTGACCCGGAGCCCTTGGCTCTGGTTCTCACTAGAGCCTGCCTGGCTTCCCTCCTCAACCCAAGTTCATGTAGGCTGAACAGAGGACTGGCTTAAGGTAGAGACGGAAATAGAAAGTCCCTGTCATTTCTGTTTTAACATGTGCAGAGGAAATAAGTCAGTGGAACAAGAATGGCTCACACAAGGGAAAGAGGAAAGAGGACACAAAGATAGATACTGGCAGAGGAAGCCAAGGGCAAAACATTCCACGCAAGCATTTTGGACTCCAGCCCCAGGGCCTGCTCTAATCCTACGACCTGCAGAAAAGGGAAAATGACCGGAGAAAGCTTGTCATCCCAGTCTGACAAGTCAGGGGCCTTGCTTTTCTCCTCCCTGTTTCCTTCTCACCCCTACCCACCAAATACCGACTGGGGGAAGACAGGAACCAATGCTGGTCTAAGAAGCAGGGGACTGGGCTGGGTGGGGAGCCTTGCCTGCCGGGCATCCTTGGAGGGAAGAATTCAGATGGCCTGAAGAATCCTTCTAGGAAAGGGCAGTTAAGACTCTGAGTGGGGTGTTCCCCTTCAAGGTCAAACACTTGGGGCTCATCTAACCTTGGCCAAACAGATTTTTAGGGGTTTGGCTAACTGGGTTTGTTTGGTCATTCTGGGGACCAAGAATGAACAAGATCCTTTCCTCTGTCCAATGCTTAGTGGGTCTGCAATATTCTTTCCTAGTGGGGAGGGCTGATCCATGTCTTTGGGTGCCAGAAACATTGAAAAAAAAAAGAGAGAAAAGGGCCCATCTGGGTTCTGGAGTTTTGGAGGGAAACTAAATCCTTGAATAGGAGGCGGCTTCCGGTGGAAGGCGTGACCTGCTGACAGGCGGCAGGGGGCAGCCCAGCCCCTGTTCCTCTGGGGACCCCCCAGTCAGTGGGAGTGGGGAACAGTAAAGCCTCCCGATATCCTGGCCGAGGACGTCCAGCCCCTCCACCCGCCTTACGTCTTCCAGCACCCACGCCCAGCAAATTCTAACTGCTTTCCTTCCGCCCCTAACTGGGCCCTCCTATTTTGGTTTTCTACCGACAAAGACCACAGCAACGTGATAATCTGCCTAGCCACGCCCTGTCACCTCTCCCGTGGAGGGCAGGCTTTCCATCGTGCAGCGGGGAGCCTGGAGGCCAGACGGCGGGTTAGGAACCCGCTGGCATCAGGCTGATTCCAAGGCCCCCCAAACTGGCCGTATTCTCTCAGCGCGCACTGACCCAGAGCTCTAACGTCCCAGGCTCGGCGCTGGGCGCTGGGGCTCCCGGGGGTGAGACGGGCTGCGCGCCTCCCACTTGACCTTGAATCCCGAGACGTGGTGGTAAATGGAAGGGAGAAGGGACTGGGGCTCGACACGACCTGGGAGGCAGGAAGCCTCGGTTCGCAGCTCTGAGCGCATTCTCCGCGGAGTTCCCAGACTACGGCAGAGCCCGGGAGGGAGGAGCCCAGCGGCGGAGAGGCCGGCGGGGCGGGGTCGCAGAGGCCGCCGAGAGCGGAGGGGCCCCGGGGGCGCGCACTCGATCCTGCCCTGGGCCCCGGGGGAAGGGCTGCGGCCGCGGGAGCCGATTCCCCCTTTGGGCGCCACCCCGGCCTCAAAGTCGCGGGAGCAGGCGCCCCGGTGCGCGCTAAATAACGACCTCCCGGAGAAGCCGTCCCCGAGCCCTTCAGCATCGACCCCTTATCAGATTCCTGAAAATAGGAAGGCCGGCTGCAGGAATAGTGGCACTGTGGGCCCCCACGATGGGAGGCCGCTGCGGAAGCGGCGTGATTTTTGGGGTTGTACCTCAGCAAGATGGTGGCAGGGAGGATGGGACTCCCGAGGCGCAAAGAAATGGATCCCCTCCCTCCAGAACACAGGCGTTCGGTCTGGGGTCCCTGCCCACTGGGGAAGGCCTCAGGCCCTTCTCGACCAGAGTGCAGGTGGGGAAGAGCTGTCTAGCCTACAGCCTGGGGGTGCAGTCAGATCAATCAACACCTCGAAATGAAAATCGGTTCCTGTTGCTTCCCCAGCCCCAGATGAGCTCTCCGACAAGTCGCTTGCTTCCTTCTCCCCTAGTTTCTCAGCTCTAGCCTTTACCCCTCCGCCAAGCCCTGGGGCTGAAAGCAGGTGTTTCCTCCCCACCAGCCTGATTCGCAGATTTGTGTGCTTCAGGGTTTAGGGCCCACCTTCCACAACACCCCTTACCAAGCTGCCACCATCCTTCCTGCCCTCCCAGATTCTGCTCCCCAAGCCACCACCCTCAGCCAAGGAGGGAGACCCTGCTTGTGGGGGAGACCCAGCCCGAGGAAGGAGACCCAGCTCCTAAACGCTATGGGCCCAGCCCCTCGTCATCCCCGGGCTCCTTTCCTGGGCCTGGCCCAGCCTGGAATGACCCTGGTCTCCTCCCTCCCTGCAGGTAGAGGGCCCAGAGTGGAGGGGGGCATTGCAGGGACCTCCAATGGGAAGAGCTGGAGAAGGGGCAGCTTGGGGAGGAGCTGAAGGAGCGAAGCCAGGGTCTCTAGACTCCCAGACTCCTCACCCTGAGGAGAGGGCACTGCAGAATGGGATTTTGTTGTCCTTCCCCGATCCACAGGGGCCTCAGTTGAGTGCCGGCCTATTTCTCCATCTGACATTCCCCCTCCCCAGCCAGCAGGCGCCGGCATCAGGTCTGCAAGTTATTGTAAGTCCTGCAGGAATGCCCAGGAGCGAGGTGCCTCTGGCCAGCAGTGCCCACTCCTCTCCCATGATGTGGCTGACCACTCCTGCGCCCTCCACACCCAGCTGGTGAAGAGCGGGTGCCGTCAGGGAGGTGGAGGAGTGTATGAGGTCAGACTGGACTCGGGGAAGGAAGCCAGCAGCCCCCTCTACGAAGAGTGAGCTAAGTATCTGTGTGAGAGAGAGACCGAGAGAGAGAAGGGAGGGCAGGAAGGACAATCCCGGCCTTAATTCCTAGCTCTTCAGCTAGCCAAGGCAGTGACCTAAGACGCTCAGGGACCCGCCCACGGATGCCTTGGCCCACCCCGTCCACCGGGCACTCACCAGCCCCAGTCTCCAGCCTCGAAATCGGAAACTTTTCAATTCACCGCTCTCCTTCCTCCCCTTTGGGACCCGCGATGTGTGGGGCGGTGCCCTCGGAGACACTCACACAGTTGGTTCTGGACGCTCACACACTCAAACAACAGCGGTACGAGGGAACTCCCAGCTTTTTCCACAGCTAATTATAGATGTGAAAGTCTGAGGATGTTTTGCAAGCAGCACAGAGAAACTGCTGAGGTTTCTCTGCAAAGCTAAAGAAATTTCATTTGTGCCCTGTCCTTCCCCCCTGCTCCCAACTTCTCCCAGCCCACCTCCACCCCACGGCCCCAGAGTGCCCCTCCCCTAGTTCCCGCTGCAGCCCCTCTTTCCCGCAGAAGATTTCTTTGGTTCCCCTTTTTTTCCCCCCATCTCTGTTTTGGGCTTTCGAGAAAGGGAACAGACACGGAAAATATTTTTGCAACAGTTTTCCATCCTGCGTCCCATTCCCAAGCCAAGGGGGAAGGGGAGGACCGGAACAGAATGGGGTGAGGGAAGGGAGATAAATATCTTTTCCAAGAGCTCAATTTTGGTGTCAAAAAGAGAGTCCCTCCATTCCTTTAACCCCATAGCCCCGGAATGACAAGAACTAGGAAAAGATCACTTGTTCCATTATATGGTTTCTCAGAACTGATAAGAGGTAAAACAGTATTTGACAAATCTGTGCACGCACACAATTTTTAAAAACCCTCCAAAACCAATCGCATGAAACATGCTAGAAAGAGGAAAATCTGGGAGTTTTAGAAGCCATTGAGAGAAAAGAAACAAAGTTTGCAAATCACAAGTCAATTCATTCTCTGCAAGCCTACCTCTCTTTCTAGCAAAGATCCAGGTTTCTCCAAGCGGGACTCTCCCTCCAGGTTTCCATGGATGGGGGTAGGGTGGGGTGACCACCACCAGTCTCCCCAGTGTGGCAACCAAGCGAGAGATGCTGGCTTTGCCCTCTTGCCTTTCCGGCTGAGGCCGGGGAGTGGGCTGGGTCTCCTCCCCCTGCCCTTCCAATGGGAAGGACCTCTCAGATTCCTGAAAGAAAACGGGTGCAGGGGAGCTACGCGGGTGTCTCTGATCTTGCTCTCTTCGGAGGGACGGTTTCCCAGGAAGTTCGTGCCCCCCTCCCAGCCCCCAGCTTTGGACGATCTCAACAGCGGAGCTTTCTTAAGAAAATGCTTGTCATGGCAACAGCTCCAGCTAACTCGGGCCAGACTCCTGCTCACCAGCTCTCCCCAGGCAGTGCGGGAAGAGAGAGGGGAGGAGCGGGAGCTGGAACAGAGGTGGGACTTGGCACGAGGCCAAACCATTACTCTACTGTTAAGGTGGCCCGATTACTGCAGTTGCTTCCTGGTTCGTCTTAAGGGGGAATGCGGAAAGAAAGGGGAGGAATCCTCTCCCCCCTCAGCTTTCTTTGCCGCCCTGGCTCTCACTTGTTGAAAAGAAAGCTGCGTAGGGGTGGAGGTGTGAGGGTGGAGGTGGGGAGTGGATGTGGGTGGCGGTATTCAACGGTTGTTGGGTGGAGGGAAAAAAGGAAGCTTCTGCCTGTGGTTGGCTTCCTGCAGCTCCTACTGGCCTCTCCACCCCTTACTCACTTAGATCCAGGACCAAGAAATCCGAGGTGTCCGTGGACACCTGTATGTCTCCTCCCACCTTCCTGCTCCTGTCTGAATAGGTGCTCCTTGGAAAAGGAGAAGAAATTGTTTTGTACACACACACACACACACACACACACACACACACACACCTCCTCCCCCACACCTTATATACAAGTCACGTTTTGTTCCCTCTTGCCCCTGTACCCACCAGAGGTATATTGACAGTGCATGGAAATAGCTGCCCCCTTATGACACCAAAAGTTTTGTCTATACGGTATCATTTCTAGCCCTCGTGGCAATCCTGAAAGGTACTTATTATTAGCCTCATTTCCTAGCTGAGGAAATTGGGGATTGAGTGACTGGCCCAAGGTTATACATCTGGTTAATGACAGAGCCAACGATTCAAGGCCAAGTCAGATGGACTTCAAAGCCCTTGTATTCTCCTGTACTTGTATCAAACCCTGGCACACATTTCCATTTTAATTTGCACACACTCAGACATCCATGCACACTTGGACACAGCCTGTAAACTGTTAATTACACCCCCATACCCACACACCCACCAGCATTGTGCAACAGTGCCACCCATAGATATTGCATAGAACTTTATGGCTTTTTCAAGCACAAACACGCACCATCAGCTGGTTCACACAACAACACCTCCTCGTCGACTGACAGGTTCCCACACCGACCTCAGCAAGCACACTCACTCATGTTTATTTGCCTACGGAAGCCATGTTGACAAATATCCCACAGGTTATAGCTATGAGCTATGCTGTGAAGAAGGTGACTGGCCACTACTTCCCAATCTTTTACACAGAGGGCTGAGAAAAGGTCTCTTTGATCCTGTCACCCTAACCCAACACCTCACACCACCCTTGTCCTTCTTTGCTGTCATCCCTGTCCCAGGAAGCAGAGATACAGCACATGGAGAAACAGAGTTGTGAATTAGACCCAGGGGGTCTGGTTTCCCCCTGTCTAATTAGCACCCTTCCCAATGTTCTCTCTTTTGGGTCCTCATTTTTCTCTTCATTTGCCTACCCTTTTTTTTTCTTTTTTTTTTTTTTTTTTTTTTTGAGATGGAGTGTCTTCTGTTGCCCAGGCTGGAGTGCAGTGGCGCAATCTTGGCTCATTACAATCTCTGCCTCCCAGGTTCAAGTGATTCTCCTGCCTCAGCCTCCTGAGTAGCTGGGACTGCAGGCATGTGCCACCACACTCAGCTAATTTTTGTATTTTTAGTAGAGATGGGGTTTTACCATGTTGGCTAGGCTGGTCTTGAACTCCTGACCTCAGGTGATCTGCCTGCCTCCACCTCCCAAAGTGCTGGGATTACAGGCACGAGCCACCATGCCCGGCTTAAATTGCTATTTCTTAATAACTCATCCATATCCTATTTCTGAGCTAGAGAAAGTTAGACAAAAGTAATGTTTTTAGACTGGTTGGGCTGGGCTCAGAACTCAGAGTTCCTCAATGTGAGGCTGGAGATTGCCTGCTGCCATCTGAAAACAAAATGCAAAATAAACCCTGGCCAGGCTCAGTGGCTTATGCCTGTAATTCCAGTATTTTGGGAGCCTGAAGCGAGAGGGTAACTTGAGGCCAGATTTCAAGACCAGCCTGGGCAACATAGCAAGACCCACCCCATCTCTACAAAAAAATTAAAAACAAAACAAAAAAAAGTAAGCCCCTGCCGGTGCTTGTGCCTCTGCCTGCCAGCAGCCGAAGAAAGCTGCAGGAATAGGGGGAGATTTTAGGGCCGAGATCTATGGAAACTATGGATTATTTGGTCCTTTTTGCCTAGTGATTGAATTTTACCCTCAAGGCACTTACAGGACACTATAGGTGACCTTTGTTCATTTCAGCCTCTTGCAACTCCTCTGGTCACTCCCATCTTCCCAGGGCATTTCAAGGACAGAGTTGCTTGGTTCCTTCCTTCCTTCCTTCCTTCCTTCCTTCCTTCCTTTCTTTCTTTTTCTTTTTTCTTTCTTTCTTTTTTCTTTCTTTCTCCCTCCCTTCCTGCCTTCCTTCCTCCCTTCCTTCCTTCCTTTTTTCTTTATCTTTTTCTTTCCTTTCTTTCTTCTATCTTTCTCTTTTCCTTCCCTCTTTCCTCCTTCCCTCCCTCCTTCCTTCCTTCTTTCCTTCCTTCCTGCCTTCCTGCCTTTCTGCCTTCCTCCCTTCCTCTCTTCCTCTCTTCCTCTCTTCCTTCCTTCCTCTCTCTTCCTTCCCCCTTCCATCCCTTTCCTATCTCTCTTCCTTTCTTCCTTTCTTTCCTTTCTCTCCCTTCCTTCCTTCCCTCTTTCCTTCCTTCCTTCCTCCCTCCCTTCCCCCCTCCCTCCCTCCCTCCCTCCTCCCTTCCTTCCCTCCCTCCCTCCCTTCCTTTGTTATGGGTCTCCTAGGTTGCCCAAGCTGGTCTTAAACTCCTGGCCTCAAGTGATCCTCTCGCCACAGCATTCCAAGAAACTGGGACTATGGGCACCCTCCATGATGTGCCGTACCCCTGTTAGATTTTGGTAGGCCCTAGCAAAATGTCAGCTTTAGGATCCCAAATCAATTGTTGGTGAAGATGTGAGAAAGAAAGGGAAAGAAATGAATCAGCGGAAGAGAGCTGCAGATTTAATGGCTTGTCAGGCTCCCTGCTGGATGGCAGCAACAGGACATTTTAGCACCCAATGAGTGTCAGTTGCATCTTTACCATGAGTCTCTGAAATGACTCTTTAAATGTATTAAAGTGTATTTCAAGCTGGTCTGCAGTGGCTGTGTGTGGCGGCATTGCCTAACAGTTCAGTAAACTTGTCTTGGAGGAATAACAATTTAGGCCAGATGTACGGTCCCATTAAAGAAGTCTGCTTTGGCTGCCTGTTTTGTGTGGACTGGGAAATGATACCTTCTCCTAGCTGGTTATTACTGGAAAGATAAGCTCTTCCCCTCAAACTCTCTGGATTCCAGGGAGA
This sequence comes from Sapajus apella, assembly GCF_009761245.1. Taxonomy (NCBI): domain Eukaryota; kingdom Metazoa; phylum Chordata; class Mammalia; order Primates; family Cebidae; genus Sapajus; species Sapajus apella. The sequence continues at coordinate 7,217,122 of NW_022436962.1, read as the reverse complement.
CAGGCTCTGCTGGAGAAGTGCTGTCAAAAGAGGCTGGGATGGCTGGCCCGCCTCTGGCTGGCTAAGCTGCAGGGGCAGGCCAGGGTTCCACGGCAGCCGCAGATCCTCACCGTGACTTCCATGGTGGCTGTGGGGTTGTGGGGCGAGAAAAAAGAAATCCTCCTCCCACTCCATTCCCATCCCAGCCCTGCTGCAGAAAGGAGGGAGGGATAGCGGGGGGTGGGACAGTGTGACCCCAGAGGAGCCGAGAGGACCTTAGCCTGATCTCTGTCACCGAGCTGACCACCAAGGCCTGTGTTTTCTGGAAAGCTAGAAGCCTCAGTGCTTCGCTTCTTGCAGTGGCAGGTTTGAAGTCTAGAACGGGTAAAAATAAATCTATCCATAAAAATAACCCACTAGATGTGGGAAACTGGAGTTGGCCTCCCTGGGGCAAGAGAGAGGACACTGCCTCTGGCATGCGAAGTTCACAGTCTGCGTGTTCTGCTCAGCTCTGAGAAGTCCTGCCTCCCTCTCCTCCTGGCTGTACTCCTGACTTTACAGGTTCCTGTTCTTTAGGTCCAGCCTGGCTCTCCTCAGCCTCCCCACAGCAGGTCAGTCTCTACAGGGCTTATATCACTGTGGACCCTGTTCCCACCCCATCTCTCGCTAGAAAATGCAGTCAGCCCTGTGTCTTCCTTAGGTGCTGAACAGAATATGTTCTTCTGCCTCTTGACGGCTCCACCTCGAGTTTTCCAAATCCTCCTCGCCATTTCCTGCACCTCCCCCAGTGCAGACTGCATGACTCCCTGTTGTGAGTATCTACCACTTTGCCTTGGCTAGATCAGCAGCCATTTTCCCCATACCCAAACTCAGTTCTTTGGGGTGTCCTTTCCTCTCACTGTTAGGGACGATGGAAGCTGAGCCAGGCACGGCGGTGCACGCCTGTAATCCCAGCACTTGGCGGGGCCGAGGTGGGCGGATCACACAAGGTCAGGCATTCAAGACCAGCCTGGGCAATGTGGTAAAACCCCATCTTTACTAAAAATACAAAATACAAAAAGGCCGGACTCACGCCTGAAATCCCAGCACTTTGGGAAGCCAAGATGGGTGGGCGACTTGAGGTCAGGAGATGGCGACCATCCTGACCAACATGGTGAAACCTGGTCTTTACTAAAAATACAAAAATTAGCCAGGCATGGCAGTGCACACCCGTAGTCCCAGCTACTCCAGAGGCTGAGGCAGGAGAATCACTTGAACCCAGGAGATGGAGGTTGCAGTGAGCTTAGATTGTGCCACTGTACTCCAGCCTGAGTGGGTGAAGAGCGAGACTGTGTCTCAAACAATAAATAAATAAATAAAAATACGAACAATTTGCTGGGTGTGCCTGTCATCCCAGCTACGCAGGAGGCTGAGGCCCGAGAATCACTTGAACCCCAGAGGCTGAGGTTGCCGTGAGCTGAGATCCAGCCTGCGTGACAGAAAAAACAAAACAGAACCAAAAAAAAATAACAATGGAAATTGACATTTTGTTAGTGGTCCTAACCCCACATGACCCAAGCTGAGCCAATTACATCCTTTCCTGAGAGTTTTGCACTTACAATTAAAGAGAAAACAAGGCTTGGTTCCTGCCGTGAATACCATGAAGAGAGAGGCTCTGGAAGTATTAGGGGCCATGTTCCCTGTCCCCTGGAAGAAGCCTGCAGCAAGAAAGAATACAGCTTGCATGCAAGGGAGGCAGAGGAGAAAGCTAAGGAGTGAGTACCAGCAGCACTTGAGTTGGTTGTACCTCATATCCCACTGTACCCCTGCCTTTCCTATAGATGAGCTACATGACTCATTCGTTATACATGCCTACGCTAGATGAAACTAGGTTTTTTGGTCACTTGTACTAAGTAATGTAGAAATGTAGTGTAGCAAGTAATACAGAAAGTGTCTGAGCTAGTACTTACCATTTAGATTCCATCATTTCTGTGAATGTTATTCATTCAGTAAGTATCTCTGAATACCCACTATTCAATTTAGCATACATTTATTGAATGTCTACTGTTTCAACATCTACTGGGCCCAGATGAGGGATACAGAGGTAATAAGCTTCTAGTTTAGTAGAAGAAAAAGATACTTTCATAGCATAAGTAGGTACAATCAAAGATGCCGTAGTTAATCTTTTAAACATATGTACTGAATGCTTACTATGTGCTAGGTAGCGCATGTTAAAAGATGAAATATAAAATGCTAGGAAATGCTAGGGAGTGATTACTTCAGATGGGGATACTAGAAGACTCTAGGAAGGAGATAATATTTGCAACTACCTGAAAAATCTTGAAGAGCAAGCTTTGCCAGGTGCGGTGGCTCACGCCTGTAATCCCAGCACTTTGGGAGGCCGAGGCGGGCGGATCATGAGGTCAAGAGATTGAGACCATCCTGGCCAACATGGTGAAACCCTGTCTCTACTAAAATACAAAAATTAGCTGGGCGTGGTGGCGAATGCCTGTAGTCCCAGCTACTCGTGAGGCTGAGGTAGGAGAATTGCTTGAACCTGGGAGGCAGAGGTTGCAGTGAGCCGAGATTGCGCCATTGCACTCCAGCCTGGCGCATGGCAACAGAGCAAGACTCTGTCTCACAACCAAAAAAAAAAAAAGCAAGCTTTAAACTGTTTTGGATGGTGATGAGGTTAGGGTGGGACATGAGCAAAGGTTTGGAGGAGGTAGAAAGAATAGAGAATGAGGTTGGTGGATTGCTTGAGGCCAGGGGTTCGAGCCTGGCCTGGGCAACATGGTGAAACCCCGTCTCTATTAAAAATACAAAAAACTAGCTGGGCGTGGTGGCACACACCTGTAATCCCAACTATCTGGGAGGCTGAGGCATGAGAATAGCTTGAACCTGGGAGGCAGAGGTTGCACCACTGCATTCCAGTCTGGGTGACAGAGTGAGACACTGTCTTAAAAAAGAGAGAGAGAGAGAGAGAGAGAAAAGGCTGGGGAGGTGCTTTGAGTCGGATGAACGGAGGGCCCTGAGTGGCCTCACGGGGTCTATGTTTAGCAAGCTGGCTGTGGCAGTAGTATGTAGGGTAGACTGCAAGCCTAGGGATGGTGGAGGGATAATCCAGGCACAATGCATCGCGAGGCAATGTTATGGGACATAGCCCCTGCCTTCCAGAAGCCTCTAGTCTGGTTGTGGAGACACACAAAGCAGGTAACAACAGAATAAATTATATGTTCTGGTCTAAAACTTGGATCCAGATGAAAAACCGAGTGAAAGTTTAGTAAAGGAAAGCCGAAGACGCGCTGGAAGCTTTGCAGAAGGCTTCTTAGAGTTGTCGAGACTCCAGCTGGACTTTCTGATTATTCCCAATGCTTTTCTTTCTACCTCCTTGCAGAGCAGGCCTGGTGATGGCTGCAGGGTAGACAGATGCATTTATCTGAGTAACTTCTGCCCCCACGTCCTTTGTCTATCCTTATTATACAAAACCCAGGGCAAGGGTTCTAATAGGGAAGACACTGGGTTCAGGAAGACCCGCTGAGCTCCAGTTAAGGGACTGGGGATATCCATGCTAAGCAGAGACACCAAGGCAGAAGTCCTCGGACGTGGTCTAGTCAAGATGGCAGGACATCAGAGAAGGCTGCTAGATGGAAACACAAATAGCCAGGGTTTACCCTCCAAGACATTCTCATCTACAATCAAAACAACTAATTCTCTGGCTGGGCATGGTGGCTCACTCCTGTAATCCCAGCACTTTGGGAGACAAAAGCCAGCAGATCACTTGAGGTCAGGAATTCGAGACCAGCCCGGCCAACGTAGCAAAACCCCATCTCTACTAAAAATACAAAACAATTAGCTGGGCATGGTTGTATATGCCTGTAATTCCAGCTACTCAGGAGGCTGAGGCATGGGAATCGCTTAAACCCAGGAGGTGGAGGTTGTAGTGAACGGAGATCACACCACTGCACTCCAGCATGGGTGACGGCAAGACTCCATCTCAAAAACAAGACCAAAACCAAAATAAAACAAAACACAACTAATTCTCAAGTTCGGAGTGAGGATTGCTTCAGGAAGCAGGGAGGGTTTGCTCAGGGAAGACCACAGTGACTACAGCTGGGAGGGTCAATGAACGACAAAGATGGATAGTTCTCCCTGTATTTAAATGAGAGATAAGCAAATAGCAGCAGTGTCTCAGCAGCAATGGGAGCAGCAGCAGTGGCAGCAGGCTGGGCAATTTCTCCACTGCTAGAACCTTGCTGGGTCCTCCATGGGAAGGCTGGCTTCCAGTTCACCTCCTTGCTGAGTGTGGGTGGTCTTCTATACTTGACAAGCAACAATTTCATTTTTCCCACTTCGTGGGATTCCTGTGGAGAGGACTGGATGGAACAACCTTTACAGAGATTATTAGAAAGCTAGGAGTGGGGGACCACCAGGTTGCCTAAGGAGGAGTGAACCGGCCCAGGTCGGAAACGGAGCAGGTCAAAACTCCCGTGCTAATCAGTAGTGGGATAGCACCTGTGAATAGCCACTGCACTCCAGCCTGGGCAGCAAAGCGTGACCTCGTCTCTAAAAAAAAGAAAAACAGAGATCATTAGAAAGAGTGTCTGGCCAGGCACGGTGGCTCACACCTATAATCCCAGCACTTTGGGAGGCTGAGGTGGGTGGATTACCTGAGGCCAGGAGTTCGAGACCAGCCTGACAAACATGGAGAAACCTCCTCTCTCTAAAAAAAAAAAAAAAAAAAAAAAAATTAGCCAGCTGTGGTGGCACATGCCTGTAATCCCAGCTACTTGGGAGCCTGGATAGGAGAATCGCTTGAACCTGGGAGGCGGAGGTTGTGGTGAGCTGAGATAGTGCCATTGCACTCCCTCTAGCCTGGGCAACAAGAGCGAAACTCCATCTAAAAACAAAAAGAAAGGGTGTCTGAATCTGCAAGGGTGTAATGTAGAATTAAAGAACACTTTCGATAAGGGCTTGAGGAGCTGGTCTCAGAAGACCACCTAGTTACTGTCACCACAGAGATCTTTGTGGCTCAACTTCTGGTTGTTGGGTTTTTGTTCTTTGTGTATTGCTGGTTTCATGCTCTGATTCTGGCAATAATGAGGTTTACTAGGGATGCCAAGAGTTCCATTTTACTCTGCGATCTCAGGCAGCTGCTGTGTTAGAGGTGTGTTAAGCTGGGCAGAAACAGCATGTGTTCATGGGAAAACCGGTGTGTTGGGCTGTGTGATCCTGGAGGGAGGAGTCTGTCTCTTCACCATCTTTGCTTCCCCAGTGACTGGCACATCAAAGGCATCTGTGCATACTGTTAAATGAAGGAGTGCAGAATTTGACCTGGAAAACCCGAAATAAAGGAGGTGAGGGCCAGAAGCATCTTTCTGATTCAGGACCTTTGATGATATGCAGAATTCGTTTGAGTTACTTGGGTGCATATTTTGCTGTTCTAATTTCATTCTGGTTCAATTGCTTTGGAAGCTGCAGTGGTTTGATTCTAATTTCCCTTTGAACTCATTAACTAGGCTTTTTTTTTTTAATGCAAGTTTGATTCATGATTTGTTTTCCTAACAAAATATTTGTCTCTCATTTATTTCAGGGTATAGCAAATTAGTACCATTTAAAAATAATTTTTGGTTAATGGTTGGGCTCAATAGAGCTGAGGAAGTGAGGGTGGAGTGAAGGGAACAAGCGATTATTTTTAAATTGAATTTTGGATCCTAATTGGAGTATCAGCAATGCCCTAGGTTCTCATTAAGTTTCAAATGAAGATCAAAGGAAGCCCAACTGGAAGGATCCTTGCTGGCCCCATGCTACATAGGAAGAGTTTACAGCCTGTCCCACCCAGAGCCCCCCGTTCCAGAGCCTTTAATGCTTCTGTGTTTGCACAGTACATTGCAGTTCACAAAGCGCTTTTTCTACATAGAATATTTAATTTGGGCCTGGCTAGGTGGCTCACGCCTATAATCCCAGACTTTAGGAAGCTGAGGTGGATGGATCACCTGAGGTTGGGAGTTCAAGACCAGCTTGACCGACATGGAGAAACCCTGTATCTACTAAAAATACAAAATTAGCCGGGAGTGGTGGTGCAAGCCTGTAATTCCAGCTACTCGGGAGGCTGAGGCAGGAGAATTGCTTGAACCCGGGAGGCAGAGTTTGTGATGAGGCAAGATCACGCCATTGTACTCCAGCCTGGGCAACAAGAGTGAAACTCCGTCTCAAAAAAGAATATTCGATTTGATCATTGCAATAGTCCTATGTGGTAGAAAGAATACGGCATGAGTTATTATTCTCATCTTACAGTTGGGGAAACTGATGCTCAGAAAGGCTGGCCACATTGTTGGGTATCACACAGTTCATGGTAAACATAACAGAAATCCTTTGACTGCTGGCACAAGGCTCTTTCCCTTGCCTTGAGGTGACAGGCTTTCTTGCCCTCTGTGTTTCAGGTCAGTTCTGCAGACTTCAGGATCCGCAGACCTGGGGAGAAATGGGGAGAGAAACCCTGGCTGAGAGCGGATGCTGGGAAAGGAGGGGCGGCAGTGGAACCTGTCTCCATGCCAGGAACTGAATTCAAGGTCTTCTGGTTCTTAAGATGACACTGGGAGCCTGGATTTCCGAAACTCACCTTCTCATCTTGGGGAGACCCCAGGAGGCAGGCCCTCCCAGAAACCTAGTGTACCATTTACTTTGTAGGAGATGCTCAGGCCTCTTCAGTCTCTGCATGACTTAAGCAGCTCCTAACGCCATTTTCATGACCTCTTCCAGTCATACAGCTAATGAAGCCACAGCTTCCCAGCCTGGCCCACGCAAATGCTCAGGTTGTGCACTTACCTTTCAGTCATTCATCCAGCAAACACTTCTCGAGCTTACTATGTGCCAAATAAAGATGCAAGGCACTTTACTTGCATTATCACCTGTTACTTTTGGAGTTCTAAGAAATAGGTGTCGGCCGGGTGCGATGGCTCACACCTGTAATCCCAGCACTTTGGGAGGCCGAGGCGGACAGATCACGAGGTCAGGAGTTTGAGACCAGCTTGGCCAACACGGTCAAATCCCATCTCTACTAAAGATACAAGAAATTAGCCAGGCGTGGTGGCGCATGCCTGTAATCCCAGTTACTCGGGAGGCTGAGGCAGGAGAATCGCTTGAACCAGGGAGGCAGAGGTTGCAGTGAGTCGAGATCACATCATTTCACTCCAGCCTGGGCAACAGGGTGAGACCCCATCTCAAAAAAAAAAAAAAAAAAGAAAACCCAAAAACAAACAAACAAAAAAACACTAAGTGTCAGGTGTCATTACTCTAATTTCATAGGAAATGAAACTCAGGGCTTATAACTAGTAAGCCACAGAGCCGGGCTAGCTCTAGTCCACTTGCCTCTGAGGCTGTGCCCTTACCCCTCTGTGTTACATGAAAGAAAGAACATACGTGTGAGAGAGAGCAGCATCCAGGTGGGCCGTGGTGGCTCACACTTGTAATCCCAGGAATTTGGGAGGTGGAAGCAGGTGGATCACCTGAGGTCAGGAGTTTGAGACCAGCCTGGCCAATATGGTGAAACCCCATCTCTACTAAAAATATAAAAATTAGCAGGTGTGGTGGTGGATGCCTATAATCCCAGCTCCTTGGGAGGCTGAAGCAGGAGAATCATTTGAACCCAGGAGGTGGTGGTTGTAGTGAGCCGAGATGGCGCCACTGCACTCCAGCCTGGGCAACAGAGTGAGACTCCGTCTCAAAAAAACAAACAAACAAACAAACAAAAAAAGAGGGAAAGCAGCATCCAGGCCCAACCCAGAGTGTCTGGGGCAGTGGGGAAGAGAGAAGCCTTAAATGTCGGTCTAGGCTGTGTGTACATCTCCGTATAACAGCTTCCAGGAGGCAAGAGCTGGGAATGGCAAAAATGTCCTGTGCTCACTGCAGAGGCTCTTGGTCAATGGGTCGGGAAGGCAGGAAGAGGGTAACTAGTCTCTGTATTTAACCTGGGAAGTGTGCAGGGTAGAGGTGGAGAGCAGGCTACTGGGGGCAGACCCAAAAGTGAACAGAAGGGTCATGAGAGCTGGCTTGGGTGAATTTTTGTTTCATTTTGTTTTGAGATGGAGTTTTGCTCTTGTTGTCCAGGCTGGAGTGCAAAGGCGCAATCTCAGCTCACTGCAACCTCTGCCTCCTGGGTTTAAGCAATTCTCCTGCCTCAGCCTCCTGAGTAGCTGAGATTACAGGCATGCAGTGCCATGCCCAGCAATTTTTCTATTTTTATTAGAGACAGAGTTTCACCATGTTGATCAGGCTGGTCTTGAACTCCTGACCTCAGGCAATCCACCTGCCTTAGCCTTCCAAGGCCGACTGAGTGAATGTTTTTTTTTTTTGTTTTTGTTTTTTTTTTTTTTTTTTGAGGCGGAGTTTCGCTCTTGTTGCCCAGGCTGGAGTGCAATGGCGCGATCTCGGCTCACCGCAACCTCCGCCTCCTGGGTTCAGGCAATTCTCCTGCCTCAGCCTCCTGAGTAGCTAGAACTACAGACACGCGCCACCATGCCCAGCTAATTTTTTTGTAGTTTTAGTAGAGACGGGGTTTCACCATGTTGACCAGGATGGTCTCGATCTCTTGACCTTGTGATCCACCCGCCTCGGCCTCCCAAAGTGCTGGGATTACAGGCTTGAGCCACCGCGCCCGGCTGAGTGAATGTTTTTAAATAAACTGCTCACTACCCAATAACTGTCTGCCTCACTCTGTTCCCAACTCCTCTGGGTCTCGCCAGACCTCCGGAGAAGGAGGCACCCTGGACTCTTGGGAAGTCTCTCCACCCATACCCCTGCCTCCAAGCTGAACTGCAAATGAACGTTCAGAGAAGGAGACTTTGCAGCCTCCCTGGGTTCCACACCCCTGCTTTTAGTGACTAGATGCAAGCAAGTTCTTCAGGAGGTCTGTTGTTAGTCCTCAGTGCACTCTCGTGGGACACCCACCTGAAACAAAAGAGAGCAGCCACTGAGAGATGAGGCATTTGAAGACTTCTGCTGCGTCTGCCCCAGCGTCCCCCTCCCAAATGACCTGGAGTTCCACCTTAGAGGCCCTTTCGTCTACTGGAACCGAAAGTGAGGATGACATAGAGAGGTGCTCGCCGGAGCCCAGGAGGAGTGGGGGAGGGATTGCTCCGGTATGGCTTCATCTGCCTTCTTAGCTTCTTCTAGGACTTGGTGTCAGGGGTAGGGAGAGAGTTTGCAGGAAAAGCTAACCCTATTGTGTTACATGGAGGAGTATAGATTATCCTTTAGGGGCCACAGACAATGTTTTATTTTTGTTTTTTTTTTTTTCACTTTAGCAATCAGCTAATTACACTGCCTTATTTTTGTTTTTATTTTTTAAATTAACTAATTAATTTAGAGACAAGATCTCACCCTGTCACCCAGGCTAGAGTGCAGTGGCTTGATACCGACTCTCTGCAGCCTCAGCCTCCTGAGCTGAAGCAATTCTCCTGCCTCAGCCTCCCAGGTAGCTGGGACTATAGGTGCGTGCCAGCATGCCCAGCTAATTTTTTAATTATTTTATTTTTTGTAGAGACAGGGTTTTACGCCATGTTGCCTAGGCTGGTCATGAACTCCTGGGCTCAAGTGATCTGCCCACCTTCCATGAGCCACTGTGCCTGGCCTTATTTATGGTTTGCTGAGTGGCCTTTGCAAGTGTTAACCTCTCTGGGACCCTGTGGATTTCTCACATCTGTGGCACTGAAATACAGGTGGGGGACACAATGGGCTGCCTTTCCTATGTAGGGTGACACCTGAAACGTGCTTAATTAATTTGAGGGAAAGGCCCAGGGCAGCACCATGAACCAAGATCCTTGGGATAAGTTGGAAACACACAGGCAGATTCTGGAACTATGGGTTCCATGACAAATAGGATCTTCAGAGGTCGTCTGGTTCTTCCCCTCCACATTCCAGGCAGGATACCACTCACCACGAGAGGTCATAGTGCCCAGGCTGTCATCACGGGCATGAGCTATAATTTCTGCTTGGTAGTTACGCCAGTGCAGTCAGTGTCCTCGCATCTCCCTGTGATAACCAGCCTGACAATAACCAACCTGTTATGCTTCCTGCATGATAAAGGCTGAGGAATTGCAGCCACAAAACCACTGTGGCTCAGATCCGTCTGTTCAGCAGTCCCTTAAGACTCAGGTCCCGTGCCATCTCCTCTGAGAAGCCTCCCGGATCTCCTCTTTCGCGCCCTGGTTAGGTGTTCGTCAGTGCTTCTGTAGCACCATTCGGTTTCAGGTCTTGTTCTTTACTCTGATGCCCGTATGTTCTCTTCCAAAGATTCTGCTCCTAGGGTCCATGGCTCCAGGAGCTCTGACTTTCTTCCATTCCTCCCCACTGCCTCCACTTGTCCTTTATTGTGTTAGCTGTTTCTTTCTTTTTTTATGTTTATTTTTTTATTTTTTACTTTTTTTTTTTTTTTTTGAGATGTAGTCTTGCTTTATCACCAGGCTGGAGTACAGTGGCACGATCCTGGCTCACGGCAGCCTCCGCCTCCTGTGTCCAAGCGATTCTCCTGCCTCAGCCTCCTGACTAGCTGGGACCACAGTCGCGTGCCACCACACCCAGCTAATTTCTGTGCTTTCAGTAGAGATGGGGTTTCACTGTGCTGGTCAGGATGGTCTTGAACTCCTGACCTCAAGTGATGTGCCCGCCTCAGCCTCCCAAAGTGCTGGGATTACTGGTGTGACCCACCACAACCATCCAAAGCAAAACGTTTTTGAAAAAAAAAAAAAAAGCAAAAAACTCTTTTTTGGTGGGTCGTGGTGAAACATGGTGAAATCTTATCTCTATTAAAAATACAAAAAATTAGCTGGGAGTGGTGGCATGCACCCGGCAACCCAGCTACTAAGGAGGCTGAGGGAGAAGGATCGCTTTAGCCTGGGAGGTGGAGGCTGCAGTGAGCCAAGATTGCACCACTGCACTCCAGCTTGGGCGACAGAACGAGACACTGTCACAAAACAAAACAAAACAAAACACCATTCACAGCAACATCTATGTTACAGAAAAGGGGTCCAGATCAAGACCCCAAGAGAAAGTTTTTGGATCTCGAGAAAGAAATAGCTCAGTCCAGAGTAAAGTGAAAGGAAGTTATCAGGAAAGTGAAAGAATAAAGAATGGCTACTCCATAGACAGAGCAGCCTCTTTCTTTTTTTTATTTTTGAGACATAGCCTTGCTCTGTCACCGAGGCTGGAGTGCAGTGGTGCAATCTCAGCTCACTGCAACCTCAGCCTCCTGGGTTCAAGCTATTCTCCTGCCTCAGCCTCCTGAGTAGCTGGGATTACAGGCACGTGCCATCACGCCTGGCTAATTTGTGTATTTTTAGTAGAGATGGGGTTTTACCATGTTGGCCAGGCTGGTCTGGAACTCCTGACCTCGTGATCCACCCGCCTTGGCCTCTCAAAGTGCTGGGATTACAGGCATGAGCCACTGCGCCCAGCAAGTCAGCTGTTTCAAGTTCACAAAGTAGTTTATTACGGAGTCTGGCCTCTTGGTGGATAAGATCAATCCCGGTGAGCTGAGAGGTGTAAAACTCCAGCATCCGGGCCTGTCAGCATAGGCTCCCTGGCGCACCAGCTTCCAGAGCCACATTTCCTGTTCCTTCTCCCGAGTTTCCATTCCTTCCACTCCATGGCCAGGGATATTTCTCTTGCTTTCTCCTGTCACACCAGAAGCAAAAGTTATCTCGGCTTCCTATTTTTTTTTTTTTTTTGAGACAGAGTCTCACTCTGTTGCCAGGCTGGAGTGCAGTGGTACGATCTTGGCTCACTGGTTCTAGCAATTCTCCTGTCTCAGCCTCCCGAGTAGCTGGGATTACAGGCAGGAGCCACCACACCCAGATAATTTTTGTAGCTTTAGTAAAGACGGGGCTTCACCGTGTTGGCCAGGATGGTCTTGGTCTCCTGACCTCATGATCCGCCCACCTCAGACTCCCAAAGTGCTGGGATTACAGTCGCGAGTCACTGGTCACTGTGCCCAGCGTTATCTCGGCTTTCATCACAACAATCTCAGTTCCAGGTCATCAGATCTCCTGAATTATAAAACCAGAATTTTCCAAGTAGTTTCTACCCCTTTGAGATACCTGGGACAGATTATCATTGCTATTATTATTTTTGCTAAACATTCTCTATTTTTCTTGAACTCACAGTTTTCCTAAATGCCTGGTGGGTAGTTAAATCAAATGCACAGAATTTATGCCAGGCTTTGTAAGACTGAGACAGAGGTGGATACGACTGAACCCCAAGAGTTTGTCAGAAGTTCCTCATATTACTCATCGATTTAAATACATTGCCTAGGGCTGGGTGCAGTGGTTCATGCCTGTAATTCCAGAACTTTGGGAGGCCAAGGGCAGGTGGATCACCTGAGGTTGGGAGTTCGAGACCAGCCTGGCCAACATGGAGAATGCCTGTCTCTACTAAAAATACAAATTAGCAGGGCATGGTGGTGTGTGCCTGTAATCCCAGCTACTCAGGAGACTGAGGCAGGAGAATCACTTGAACTCGGGAGGCAGAGGCTGCCATGAGCTGAGGTCGATCGCACCATTACGCTCCAGCTTGGGCAGCAAGAGCAAAACTCCATCTCAAAAAAAAAAAAAAAAAAAGAAAAGAAAGAGAGAAAATAGTTGGGTACACCTTGAGTTGCTGGGAGCCATCTTGCCAATGCCTGTCTGAGGGTAGAGCCAATGCACAGGAAAGCCCAGCTATGAGTTGGAGGGAAATCAGTCTGACCACATCCTGTGAGCTGTGTGTGCAGCTGGGCCTGATATACACACAAATTTTGCTCAAGCCAATTACAAACGGATTTCTTTTAACTGCAGTGGAAAAAAATCCTCACTAATATTAAACGCAGGGCCCATATTAATTAAAAAAAAAAAAAGTTGCCTATTTCCACTAGCCCCAGGAAACAGGAGTGATTTTCCCTTTCTTCCCATATCTCCTGTTATATAGTGGCCTTTTTTTTTTTTTAATTTAAATTCCCTCCCTGTTCAAGGCTGTTGCTAGGGTTTGGTATATCCTGATTTCATCAGGATAAGCATGCTACAGAGTGTAGATGGTGGATGACGGGCTGGCCTCCAGACATTGCTGTCCTGGTGGTCCAGGGTGGCTGACGCCATGGAGGACTCTGGAAGCAAGGCTTTGTGCCTCAGGAGCCCTCAGTTTGAGGTGGCCCAGCCTGCAGTTCATCCCAGGAATAGCCCTAAGGGTGTCGGGTTACTAAGATTGGGTGAGGGAGTAGCCGTTGGTCAATGGTTTGGTCTCAAGGACAATTATACTTTTTTTTTTTTTCACTTTTGTCTCCCAGGTTGGAGTGCAATGGTGTGATCTTGGTTCACTGCAACTTCCTTCTACTGGGTTCAAGTGATTCTCCTGCCTCAGCCTCCTGAGTAGCTGGGAATACGGGTACCTGCAACCAAGCCTGGCTAATTTTTGCATTTTTAGTAGAGACGGGGTTTCGCCATGTTGGTCAGGGTGGTCTCGATCTCCTGACTTAAGATGATCCACATGCCTCAGCCTCCCAAAGTGCTGGGATTACAGGCGTGAGCCACTGTGCCCAGTCTGTTATGCAACCTTCTGAGAAGTTGTCTGTGATGGTTAATACTGAGTGTCAGCTTGACTGGATTGAAGGATACAAAGTATTGATCCTGGGTGTGTCTGTGAGGGTGTTGCCAAAGGAGATTAATATTTGAGTCAGGAGTCTGGGAGAGGAAGACCCACCCTCAATCTGGGTGGGCACCATCTGGTCAGCTGCCAGCACAGCTAGGATATAAAAATCGGGTAGAAAACTGTGAAAAAGATGAGACTGGCCTAGCCTCCCAGCCTACATCTTTCTCCCACTGGATGCTTCCTGCCCTCAAACATCGGACTCCAAGTTCACCGGTTTTGGGACTCGGACTGGCTCTCCTTGCTCCTCAGCTTGCAGCCTATTGTGGGAACTTGTGATCATGTAAGTTAATACTGAATAAACTCCCCTTTATATATATCTTTCCTATTAGTTATGTCTCTCTAGAGAACCCTGATTAATACTTTGTCTAACTACATTTTCTGATTCTTTTTCTCCTTTTTTCTTTTCTTTTCTTTTTTTTTTTTTTTTTTTTTTTTTACAAAAGTTTATTCCTAAATGTACAACAACAGCTCTAAGACAACACTGAATTCCAGCTATAGGTGGCAAAAGATGTTATGGCAGGGAATACAGATGTTTAAATACGGATGAAATAGGCCGGGCGCGGTGGCTCACGCCTATAATCCTGGCACTTTGGGAGGCCCAGGTGGGTGGATCACCAGGTCAAGAGATCGAGACCATCTTGGTCAACATGGTGAAACCCTGTCTCTACTAAAAATACAAAAAATTAGCTGGGCATGGTGGCGCGTGCCTGTAATCCCAGCTACTCAGGAGGCTGAGGCAGGAGAATTGCCTGAACCCAGGAGACGGAGGTTGCGGTGAGCCGAGATCATGCCTTTGCACTCCAGCCTGGGTAACAAGAACGAAAGTCCGTCTCAAAAAAAAAAAAAAAGAAAAATACAGATGAAATAAATAGTCACCATCTCCCCAGGCACAAGGAACAGCTTACTTTTTGCCAGATTTCTTAATTCCACCTGTGGCCAGGGACCCTTCCCCATGGCCTTTGCTTTTAGCTCCTCCAGTTTCTTCTGCTCCTCTTTTTGTTTCTGCTTGAAAGCCTTATCTTCCTCATCCGTCTCCTTGACCTGCTTCTTGGGCTGTTTCAGGGGCTTCTTGCCACCTTCGTGGCTGGACATGGCACCTGCCACCCCTTCCCAGACCCTCTACTTTCTGATTCTTGAGCCTGAGGTAAATATCCTTTTTGTCCCCAAACTCCGAGATACCTGGGGGCCTTGCTCCTATCTTTTTCTATCCAAGGACCCCCGCCAAAAAGGCTGTGGTATAGTTGGATGTAAACACATACATCCAGAAGCAGCTGGGGGTGATTTTACTCACAAAAGCAAAGGGGTATGGAATTCAGCAGGTATGAATATTAAATCTAAAGGTCACATGTTTGACAGGTGTGGTGGCTCACGCCTGTAAGTCTAGCACTTTGATAGGCTAAGGCGGGAGGACTGTTTGAGTTTAAGACCAGCCTGGGTAATACAGCAAGACCCCATTTCTATAAAAAGTAAAAATTGGCCAGGCATGGTGGCACATGCCTGTGGTCCCAGCTACTTGGGAGGCTGAGGCAGGAGTACTGGAGATTGAGGATGAGTGAGCCATGACTGCACCACTGTACTCCAGCCTGGGTGACAGACTCTGTCTTAAAAAATAAATAAAGATAACATTTTTAAATTCAAATAAATGTAATTAACTTATTTTTACAGCA
Organism: Sapajus apella; assembly: GCF_009761245.1. Classification (NCBI taxonomy): domain Eukaryota; kingdom Metazoa; phylum Chordata; class Mammalia; order Primates; family Cebidae; genus Sapajus; species Sapajus apella. Next base: position 7,201,820 of record NW_022436962.1, on the reverse strand, counting down.
TTTCACTAGGTCATCAGGGCTGGAGTGCAGTGGCACGATCATAGCTCACTGCAGCCTTGAGCTCCTGGGCTCAAACATTCCTCTTGCCTCAGCCTCTCTAGTAGCTAGGACTACAGGTGCACACTACCATGCCTAGTTATTTATTTTAGAGATAGGGTCTTGCTATGTTGCCCAGGCTGGTCTTGAACTCTTCACCTCAAGTAGTCTTCTGGCCTTGGCCTTCCAAAGCCCAAAACAGTGGGATTACAGGCATGAACTATCACATTAAATGTTACACTTTAGATAGGTCACCGTTAGGGTATTTCTCTATCAACAAGCTATTGCTCAAATGCATTAGGCTAGCAGAGCTGTCTTCTTATGGGGTACTGCAGACAGACTTGTCAGCCGCTCCTTCTGCTTGTCCCCTTCCTCTGTCTTCCTAGTTCCTGCATCTCTCTTGGCTCCTGGCCAGGTTGTTTTTGAATTACCATTGAGAGAAGCAGTACTTGTAGGAATTATCTCCATGGCATTCTTTCCCCCAGCATCCTCTTCTTCATCTGGAGATTCTGAACCTTGATAAGAAGGCCGTCCTAGGCCAGGCCGGTGGTTCAGGTGGATCCCAAGGCCAGGAGTTCGAGACCAGCCTGACCAACATGGTGAAACCCTGTCTCTACTAAAAATGAAAATTAGCTGGCCATGGTGGCGCTCGCCTGTAATCCCAGCTACTCAGGAGGCTGAGGCAGGAAAATCATTTGAATCTGGGAGGTGGAGTTTGCAGTGAGCAAAGATAGTGCTACTGCACACTGCACTCTAGCCTAGGTGACAAAGCAAGACTCCACCTCAAAAAAAAAAAAAAAAAAAAAAAAAAAAAAAAAAAAAGAAGACCACCCCCCAAACAAGAAAAAACCTGAAGGACGGAAAGCATATCCCAAGCCAGGAAGCATGCAGCAGCCCTGCCTGACAGGCTCCTTTGTCCTCTCTGAGAGACCTTACCAATCAGACAGGGGACCAGTGCCTTTCAGTTCTTAACTTGGCTGTGTGCATCTGGGAAGGCATCCACAGATGCCTCTGAAGGCTGGATACTACCTTGGCTGGGGCCCTTCTGCATTCAGTGACTGCCACCCCTTCATGAAACCCAGACAATTGGTTTCCCCGTGGGCTGCCTGCCCTATGTCCTATTAGGCTGATGAGATATCCAGCACTACCTAATTTCATATTAGCATGGAGACACTTGTGTACCCTTGGACGCTGTTCCTAGCTTGCCTGATGTTTGCCCCAGCCCTAGCCACTGTAGCTATGTCTGCACTGATATCTTAGTCTGGGTCTGCCTGGTTGTTTTCCTTCCTAAAAGCCCCAGCCACCTTGAACTAGATCAGTATCATGGAAAGCAGTAAGGTAAAAGTAAAGGAAGAAAAGCCCTCTGGGTCCCTCTGCAGGGCTTGTGCCTGAATTCTGTCTGTGGTGGTGGGAGGCTCAGTCACACTAGCTCATCTTGTGCCTGGTTGGCCAGTGGCACGGGGCAGTATGGGTGATTGGACTCAGAGCCATCTATATCCTGGACCCTAAGCCCCAATCCCATTAGGCTAATGCGCTAACTAAGTTAAGCTCATTCATTTATTCAGAACATAAATAGCTTTAACATCAAGTATGTGACTGGCTTTGTACCAGCTGCAGGAAGAGTTATGAAAAGGCTATGGTACAGTTGGATGTAAACACTAACATCTACGAAGAATGAACCAGTGACATAATAAAGCAAGGGATAAATGACATGAGTGTCCCGGAGTGGTCTGTGATGTGCTGTTGAGTGGATCGGAAGAGAAATGCTGTGTGTTCAGAGTGGCGAGATGAGCAGACGCTGGGATTGTCTGAGAAAGTCCATCAGGAGTTGATGAGGATCTTTAGGGTGTCAGGATCTAGACCAGGCAGGCCTGGCCTCCCAGGGAATGGCTAGAACCAAGGCGGGGAGGCCCGAGCTTCAGAGGAATCATACCCCGAAGAATATCAAAACTGAAGCCAGCGGTTTCTGCTGGGGGTCAGCAGACGATGAGAGTGTGACTCTTCTTTTAACAGTTTTGGGGAAAATCAAGAACTTGGCTGTCAAAATAGTGAGTAGCATTTGTTAAAGTGCTTTATACAAATAAAAGACGCACTCAATCCTTAAAACAACCCCACGAAATAAGCACTATTATTACTCTCTCCCCACTTTTTTTTCTGAAACGTGGTCTTGCTCTGTCTTGCAGGCTGGAGTGCAGTGGGGCAATCTTGGCTCACTGCAACCTCTGCCTCCCAAGTTCAAGTGAGTCTACTGCCTCAGTCATCCAAGTAGCTGGTGCTACAGGCACACACCACCATGCCCATCTAATTTTTGTTTTTTAGTAGAGATGGGTTTTGCCATGTTGGCCAGGCTGGTCTTGAACTCCTGACCTCACGTGATCCATCTCCTCGGCCTCCCAAAGTGCTGGGATTATAGATGTGAGCCACTGTGCCCAGCTCTTCTCTGTTTTTAAAGATAAGGAAGCTGAGGGCCGGAGAGCAGCCTGGCTAACTTGGTGAAATTCGATCTCTACTGAAAATACAAAAATTAGCCAGGCATAGTGGCATGTGCCTATAATTCCAGCTACTCAGGAGGCTGAGGCAGGAGAATCACTTGAACCTGGGAAGTAGAGGTTGCAGTGAGCCGAGATCGTGCCATTGCCCTCCAGCCTGGGCGACAGAGGGAGACTCCATCTCAAAAAGAAATAAAAATTAATAAATAAATAAAGATAAGGAGGCTGAGACCCAGAGAGCTGAAGGCCCCAGAGATGTGTCAGGATTTGAATCTGTGTGCTTTCAAAATACTTGCTTTTCTCATCATGCCATGCTGGCCACCCCAACCCACCCGGCCCCTCTTTCCTGTGTTGATGGGTCCTGGTGACTCACCTTCTTTCTTGGCAGACATTGTGGTTTTCAGACATTGTGGTTTCTGATAGCTCAGTAAATGAAGTCATCCTGTTGTTGCCGTCTCTGCCCCTTGGGCCGCACTCCCACCCCGGTGTCCTTGTCCTGCCTCAAGGCTCCTGGTTGCTGGAGCAGGAGCTCTTAGCTACTGTTGCTTTTTTTGTTCGTTTTATAGTATCTTCAAAAGAACATGGTTTCACCAGGGGGTGAGCCAAGGCCATTTAAGTGATATGCTCAATACTATCTAACAATGTCTTTCTTTTTTTTTCTTTTCAAGACGAAGGCTCTCTCTGTTGCCAAGGCTGGAGTGCAGTGGCATGGTCTTGGTTCACTGAAACCTCTGCCTCCTGGGTTCAAGCCATTCTCCTGCCTCAGCCTCCTGAGTAGCTGGAATTACAGGCACATGCCACCACACCCGGCTAATTTTTGTATTTTTAGTAGAGATGGGGTTTCACTGTGTTGGCCAGGCTGGTCTCAATCTCCTGACTTCATGTTCCACCTGCCTCGGCCTTTCAAAGTGCTGGGATTATAGGCATGAGCCACTGCACCTGGCATAATGCCTTTCTTTTTTTTTTTTTTTTTAGATAGAGTCTCACTCCATCACCAGATTGGAGTGCAGTGGTGTGATCTTGGCTCACTGCAATCTCTGCCGCCTGGGTTCAAGTGATTCTCCTGCCTCAGCCTCCTGAGTAGCTGGGACGACAGGCACGCACCACCATGCCCAGATCATTTTTGTATTTAGTAGAGATGGGGCTTCACCATATTGACCAAGATGGTCTCAGTCTCCTGCCTCATGATCCACCGCCTCGTCCTTTCAAAGTGCTGGGATTACAGGCACGAGCCACCGCATCCGGCACAATGTCTTTCTTTTCTTTTCTTTTTTTTTTTTTTTTTTTTGAGACGGAGTTTCACTCTTGTTGCCCAGGCTGGAGTGCAATGGCACGATCTCGGCTCACCGCAACCTCCGCCTCCTGGGTTCAGGCAATTCTCCTGCCTCAGCCTCCCGAGTAGCCGGGACTACAGGCACGTGCCACCATGCCCAGCTAATTTTTTTGTAGTTTTAGTAGAGACGGGGTTTCACCATGTTGACCAGGATGGTCTTGATCTCTTGACCTCGTGATCCACCCGCCTCGGCCTCCCACAGTGCTGGGATTACAGGCGTGAGCCACCGCGCCCAGCACAATGTCTTTCTTATAGATGGAGAACCAGTGCTCTTACCTCAGGGCGTGTTTTCTGCCTTCTCAGGCCTCCACACACTCACAGTACAGGACAGCCTTCATCTTCCCTTTTTGCTTGAAGCCTCAAGCTTGTTATTTCAGCAGCCCAATCCTCCATCCCAAAGGCCTTTACCTTTTCCTCAGTGCCCTCCTGACCCTTGTAAATGTGATATGTTGGTTGTCAGCATCAGGATCCCAGAATTCCCAGGGTGGATGTGCAATTAGGCTCACCCCGTGCCCCTTGCTGGTGGAAACCATGGAGGGAAGTAATACCAAGGAAAAGAGGAGAGGAAAAGGGAAAGAGCTAACGTGGACTTGTAATTTCTTTCTTTTTTTTCCTATGATTCAGTCTCCGTAGAGACTGCCAAAAATTGCCAACACCGACTATATTTCAAACGTCATGGCGGGGTATTGGGAAAAGTTTTCAATTAGCAATAATCACGCCTCGGATAAACCTCATTGGCTACGATACTGCCGCTGCGCAAAGCTAGACTTGTAATTTCTACAAGCGAGGCACAGTGCCTTACATAAACAGTCCTGAGTCACTTAACAAACAGAGCTGTATTCTGAGAAGTGTGTTGTTAGGTGGTGTCATCCTTCTGCAAACATCATAGGTATACCCACACGAACCTAGATGGCGTAGCCCACTACACACCTACGCTGGATGGTCTGGCCTACTGCTCCTAGGCTATAAACCTGTACAGCCTGTTACTGTACTATAGGCAATTAGAATACACTGGTGTCTAAACATATCTAAACATAGACAAGGTACTGTAAAAATACGGTATTATAATTTTTTCATGAGACGGAGTTTGCTCTGTTGCCAGGCTGGAGTGCAGTGGTGCAATATCAGCTCACTGCAACCTCTGCCTCCCGGGTTCAAGCAATTCTCCTGCCTCAGCCTCTTGAGCTGGGACTACAGGTGCATGCCACCATGCCCAGCTAATTTTTTGGTTTTTTTTTTTTTTTCAGCAGAGATGATGTTTCACCATATTGGCCAGGCTAGTCTGGAACTCCTGACTTCATGATCCACCCTTCTCAGCCTCCCAAAGTGCTAGGATTACAGGCATGAACCACCGTGACTGACCTTTTTTTGTTTTTGTTTTTGTTTTTGTTTTGAGACAGAGTCTCACTCTTGTCACCCAGGCTGGAGTGCAGTGGTGTGATCTTGGCTCACTGCAACCTTTACCTGCCAGGTTCAAGCAATTCTCCTGCCTCGGCCTCCTGAGTAGCTGGGATTACAGGCGCCTGCCACCACACCCAGCTAATTTTTGTATTTTTAGTGGAGATGGGGTTTCACCATATTGTCTGGGCTGGTCTCAAACTCCTGACTGGTATTATAGTTTTATGGGATCACTATCATATATATAGTGTGTTGTTGACCAAAACGTTATTATGTGGCACATGACTGTATTTTAAGGCTTAATCACGGTAACATCCTAGCAGTACTATTGCCCTCATTTTGCAGATGAGAAATTGATGCTCAAAGAGGTTGAAGTAACCTGCCCATCAAGGGCAGGGCCAGGATTGGCGCCAGGTCAGCTTTATTCCAAAATGTTCTTTTGAACTTGATCCTCTGGACAACAAAGCATCATTGAAGGTGTCCAACAGGAAACTGAGAGGCCAATGCTGAATTTGGGAAGATTAATATGACAACAGTGGATGGAAGGAATGGGAGAGAGACAAGGCCAAAGCTGCGGGGCGCCACTAGTAGGTTACACAACAATGTCAGCCTGAGACTCTTCCAGGAGGACAGCAGAAACAGAAAGGAGGGGCGGCGGTGAGACACAAGGAGAAGCAGAGATCAGCAGCCTTTGGCAGCTGAGTAGTCCCAGACATGACAAGGAAACCCTCCTTTTTCTGATCATTCAGGGTCCTGCCATATGTGGGTGGCCTATACCAGGGATAAGGCCTGTCACTTCTACTTCAGTTAACCAGGAGCAGAGAAGGCAGGGAAACATGTGTGGTGAGAGGGTGTCTTTCTCTGCCCCTTGACAGGGCTAGGGTAGGTAGTCTGACATCCCTGGGCAAGGCCTAGGCCTTTGGAAGTTCTGGTTATTCAGCCCAGGAGATGGCATCTTGTGTGTTCAATAAATGGTAATTGGTGGTGGTGAGCTCAGAAGCATCTCTAAAATAGAGAGTGAGCAATCACTGTTTACGAGGAACCGCTCTCCCCGGCTGGTGGAGGCACATGGATCTAATAACTCCTTTCCTGGGGAGGAAACCGAGGCTCAGAGGTCTCATGGCTTTCCCACGGTCTCCTGGAGAGCCAGAGGGCAGAGTCAGTGTTCGAATGCATCATGCCCAGCTCTGACCTAGAGTCCTGTTGCCTTCTCCAGCTCATCTCTCTTTGGTGTCAGAGAAACAGGGAGAATTAATGATAAACCTTCACATGAGTAAGGCCATTTACAGTTTACAAAACTGCTTCCCATCCATTATCTCATTTGATCCTCACAGCAACTGGGTATTTTTCTACTCACTTTGCAGATGAAGAAACTGGGGCCCAACAAATTTGAGGCTATGGTCATTCAACTGTGAGTGAAAGAGATAGAATTCAAAAGGAAGTTTTCTGACTCCAGGTCTAAGCTCTTTCCAGGAGGCCATGAGAATCAGGGAGCAAATGAAAAATAGAACAGCAAAGGGGAGAAGCAGAAGTGTTCGGGGGAGGGCAGTGAATGCAGCGTAGATGGTGCTGGAGGGCTTCAGATTAAACACATGAAAGCTTCTGGGCAGGATAGATTGTTCACTACAGGTACCAGCTGCTGAGGGAAGCTGGTTTATCTGTTTGGGGAATTAGCTTAGTTTTTGGTAGAGGCTGATTGGTTGAAGAGATAATCTCTAGAAAAAACATTTCCCGCCTTCTTACCCTTGGATCTTGTGAAGAAAAAGAAGAGGAGAAAGAGGAAAACACTAATGTTAGCATTTGCCTTATAGATGCCAAATAAACTATATTGATTGGATGGATGAATGGATGGCTGGGTGGATGGCTGTTTGGATGGACGGATAGATATACAAGTGGGTGGGTGGATGGGTGACAGATGGATGAGTGCGATTTGGGGAAATCGCACATCTCCTTGGGCAACCTCATGGTCCTATTTACAACTCCTGAAATTACTCTACATTTGTTTTTCCCACCCTTTAACCCATCCACATTATCCCATGTTATAAATGACATTCTTGTTCCAGGAGGAAGAATTGGTGTAGCATTCAGAGAAGCCAGGAAGTAACTTCCTTTGTCCCAGGAAGGCAAACAGAATGGAATATCTCTGTCCTCCTGTTCACTTGAAGTCTCTGAAGCCCTGCTCTAACCTAATAGTCAGGATTCCTGGGGCCTAGCCCAAGGGACCTTCCAGCTGCTCCTGCTGGAAGCCAACAGCCATCTTCTCATGGGGTGGCCTCTAGAAAGACTAAGAAGGAGGCTGGGTGTGGTGGCTCACACCTGTAATCTCAGCACTTTGGGAGGCCAAGGCGGATGGATTACAAGGTCAGGAGTTTGAGACCAGCCTGGCCAACATGGTGAAATCCCATCTCTACTAAAAATGCAAAAATTAGCCAGGTGTGGTGGTGAGTGCCTGTAATCCCAGCTACTTGAGAGGCTGAGGCAGGAGAATTGCTTGAACCCAGGAGGCAGAGGTTGTAGCAGTAAGCCGAGATTATGCCACTGCACTCCAGCCTGGGTGACAGAGTGAAATTCTGTCTCAAAATATATATATAATATCTATATATCTATATATACATATCTCCAATGGTAGAGTGAATGAATGAATGAATGAATGAAATAATTAGCTGTGACCTTGGGCAGATTATTTTCCTTTTCTGGATCTTGGTCTCCACATTTATAAAATGGGGATAATAATGCTGCCCTGTCTCCTATGCACAGCCATCCAGAGCCGTTGGGAGTAAATGAATAGATAGATGTGAATAGTGTTTCTGTACCGTGAATTTCTGAGCCCCCTCCAGGGACTACAGGGTGGCTGGCATTTGAGCCCCATGCCCCTGCACGTGCTAGCCAGGTCTGCTGCTCATCTCACACGTGCCACAGGCCCACAGCTCTCTAGATCTCCGCTATCCGCTCTCTTGGAGCTTTGTTGTCCCACAACCCCCACCTTCAGGGATCGGGCTCTGTTAACATGAAAGTGATACTATTTACTCTTTATTCACACCTATATATCAAGCATTTAGGTCATTATGTCCTCATCAGGGTCCTCTAAGGGACTTACAGTAGTGAAGTGACTTGCCCTAGGCGACATAACACTTAACTTGGCAGAGCCAGGATTCCAGCCAGATCTCTGATCCTGCTTGTAGCTGTGGATTCATGGTCCACCCAGGGCAGGCAGTTTCATTCAGTGCAGTGAAGAAAGTACAACAGTCAGAGGTGCCAGAACCGCATTCAAGCTTAGAGGTGACCGCTACTAAACTGGGTGCTGGCCAGGCGTGGTGGCTCACGTCTGTAGTCCCAGCACTACAGACCAAGGTGAGCAGATTCCTTGAGCCCAAGAGTTGGAGACCAGCCTGAGCAACAGGCCGAAACCCCATCTCTACAAAATGTGCAAAAATTAGCCAGGCAGGTGGCATATGATGCCTGTAGTCCCAGCTACTTGGGAGGTTGAGGTGGGAGGATTGCTTGGGCCCGGAAGGTCTAGGCTGCAGTGAGCAGAGATTGCGTCACTACATTCCAGCCAGGGCAACAAGCTAGACCTGATCTCAAAAAAAATAAAAATAGGCTGGATGCAGTGGCTCATGCCTGTAATCCCAGCACTTTGGGAGGCTGAGGCGAATGGATCATGAGATCAGGAGTTCGAGACCAGCCTGGCCAATATGGTGAAACCCAGTCTCTACTTAAAAAAAATACAAAAATTAGCTGGGCGTGGTAGCATCTGTAATCCCAGCTACTCAGGAGGCTGTGGCAGGAGAATCACTTGATCCTGGGAGGCAGAGCTTGCAGTGAGCCAAGATTGCACCACTACACTCCAGGCTGGGTGACAGAGTGAGACTCTGCCTCAATAAATAAATCAATAAAATAAAAATAAAAATGAACTGGGTGTCCTCAGCAATTTCCATCAAAGTGCTAATTCTCTATCCTGACCTCAAAGTTGTGGGGATCAAAAGCAACGGTGTATTCAAACCACTTAGTAATGTGTCCCTCAAATATTGGATATGATTTTTATAGGAGGTCTTCTAGAGGCATTGGTTTAACAGAAAGAAATCGCTGTGACAGTGGGGATTACAGAGACCATAGCAGGCTGGTGAATACTGTGGGGAAAGAAGTCTTTTAAAGTTGCTTAGGTCACATGGTGAGTCCTGAGAGCAGTCATTTGCTCCCTCTCTGGCTAAGAAGGCTCTGTCCTCAGGCTCTGGAGTTCCAAGGCGATAGCAGGGTCCTACCTCGCTGTGCCCGGCAGGTTGCTGCTTACCTAGGCCCCAGATTCACCTAAGACTTAACCCATGGTTCCTTTTTCTTTGAAAGAGCTTGCCCATGTCAGGGGAGAACTCTCCAAAGTACTTGGAGGTCTCCTTTCTGCCTTTGCTCAGCCCAGGACCACCCAGGTGAGACAAGGGAGGAAAATAGCTCAGCCATAAACTCATCCCAGCTGAGCCTCTTATGGAAACGCTGACAGACCCTTCTAGAGGAAACGCCAGCTCCAGTGGTGGCGCCTTCCTAAAGCCCTGGCTGGGAGCTAAATATAGTGGCAGGAGGGATGGGGTGTGGACTGGGGGGATGGATGGGGAGGGACTTGGGAGGGGAGGGAGGAACGGGAGAGGGGAAGAGAGGGTGGGGAAAAAAGAGAAAGAAAGAAGGGGAGGGGCAGGGAAGAAGTTGAAGAAATGGGGAGAAAATGAGTAGAGGCTCAGAAAAGAGTTTTAGGGAGCCGGGTGCAGTGGCTCATGCCTGTAATCCCAGCACTTTGGGAGTCTGAGGCAGGTAGATCACGAGGTCAGGAGTTCAAGACCAGCCTGGCCAAGATGGCGACACCCCATCTCTACTAAAAATACAAAAATTAGCTGGGCGTGGTAATCCCAGCTCCTAGGGAGGCTGAGGCAGAGAATTGCTTGAACTCAGGAGGCAGAGGTTGCAGTAAGCTGAGACCGTGCCACTGTGAGACTCCATCTAAAAAAAAGAGAGAGAGAAAAAGAACTAGTCATAAAAAAAATGCCTATGAAGTAGCCATTCTTTCTTCATTACTTTTTTTTTAAGTGAAAGCAAGTTTACTAAGCAAGCAAAGGAATGACTACTCCATAGGCAGGGCAGCCCTTTACTTTCTTAACAAACTTGTTTTCACTTTACCGATTTGCCTCAAATTCTTTCTTATGTGGGATCCAAGAATCCTCTCTTGGGGTCTGGATCTAGAGCTGGTTGGACTGGCGGGGCATGGGGGAGCCCTGGGAATCCAGGAGGGGGTGGTGAAGCCCCAGGGTCAGGGAGGAGGAGCAGGAGCTGGGGAACTGTCAGAGAGATTTGGGAAATTCACTACATTTTGGTTAAAAATCTAAAGCTATGCCACTATCGTATGCAACTAAGTTTGCTTTCATAGCAACTCCTTTTCTTTGATACAGAGCCTTGCTCTGTTACCAAGGCTGCTGTGCAGTTCTGTCGTCTCGGCTCACCACAACCTCCGCCTCCTGGGTTCAAGTGATTCTCCTGCCTCAGCTTCCCGAGTAGCTGGGATTACAGGCACCCGCCACCATGCCTGGCTAATTTTTGTGTTTTTAATGAAGACAGGGTTTTGCCATGTTGGCCAGGCTGGTCTTGAACTCCTGGCTTCAAGTGATCCACCTGCCTTGGCCTCCCAAAGTGCTGCGATTACAGCTGTGAGTCACAGTGCCCGGCCCACAGCAGCTACTTTTGAGGCATAGGTCTGGCTTTTCTGGGATGTGGGGTGAGGCTCTGATCAGGCCTCCCAACTGTGTGGGGTGGGAGGGTCTAGGGGAAGGAGAAAGGGCTGGGTGTGCTTTGCTGTGTAAGTCAGCAGTACGTACACAGCAAGTTTACTGAGTAGCTGCTGGGTAAACATTTGCGGGTGATGGTTAGGGCAGGTGTGTTGAGAGCCTGGAGAGCAAGAGACTGAACTCTCCTCTCCCTCATCCCAGTCCCCTTTTCTGCTAGGCTCTGGGAGGGAGAAATGGACAGGAAAGGGGGAAAAAGGAAGCCACCAGTGAGAGAACAGGAGGAGATAAATGAGTCTTGTTACCCTTCTCCCAGGCTCCGCAAGAGCGGAACAGCTCCTATCCCCTACGGGAAGATGAGCCATTATTTATGAGCTTGTCTGGAGGGGGCTGTGCTGGAATTTCTAGCCTTGTTCCCTCTCCCCCCAGCTAGGGAAAGGGTTGGGAGGAGCTGGTGGTGCCTGAAGGCGTGTGCTTTCTTAAAGGCACAGAGGCCCTTGTGGGAGCCTGGGGTGTCTAGCCCATCCTGAAGCCTAGGCAGCTTTCCAAGTAAAGGAAAAAGAGGAAACTCAGACTGACTGCAGAGAGAACGCTGTGATGGGGAAGGATTCTGAGACCCTGGCTTGAAGGAAGGAAGGAGCTTGGGGGTTCTGAGCACCTGAAATCCTCGGAGACTGTGTCAGAGCCGCTGAACCCCTGCTGGTGCTGGGCCCACACAGCCGGCAGGGGACTTACCAAGAATGAAAGGCTGGGAATTTGGGGAATGAGTGGAGGCCTGGGTGCAAGAGGTGAATGAAATAAAAAATGTCTATATCCCAGGTTTGGGTCCCTATGGCTTGTCCAGCCAATTTATGGTTGGAGAGGCAATGGCTGAGGGTTCAAGACCCAAAACAAGGAGCCCAGGCAGAAAAGGGAGAGATGGAGGGGCTGACAGAGGGTTAGAATGGAACAGCAGTTGGAGGAGATGGATGGGAAAGGAGGGAGAAGACAGAATAAAGCAAGGGCGAAATAGTGGACATTGAAGACAGAGGAGAGGGTTCCAGGGATAAAATGCAAGGCCAAGCAAAGCTAGAGGTGAGGCTGGAGAGCAGGAGGGACAGGATAATGGCAGAGACAGGAAGCAGGGGCCACAGAGCTCCTACAAGGCAGGAAAAGAGAGATGAAGGAAGGGAACGATGGGCCATCAGAACCTCACAGGCCGGAGAGAGGAGGGGAACGGAGAAGGAGCTCAGGCCTGGAGTCTGGCAGGGGAGGGAAGGGTGGAGGTGGGGGAACCAGGGAGGGAGGACAATTGTGCCAGCGAAGGAGAGATTGCTGCTTTATTTCTTCTTTTTCATTTCAACCGCTATCAATAATACATTCCCGAGGAGCCGCCTTTGACAGCAATTAAAAAAGCATTTATGCTCCCAGAGAGAAATTGAAATGATTTCCTCCCACTTCCCTACGCTCTCTGGGCAACGGTCCCTAGCGATGATCTCCCTGCTGGTGTGCGGTCCAAACTGGGGACACACGCAGGAGGGGGATGGAGAGGGGCCGGGGAAGATTCTCCACCCTCCTCCCCAGAGGGAGACTATCTGAATGTTTTATACCAGCTCTGTGTGTGGGGGTGGCTGTGGGGAGATGGGCGGATGCAGAAGCTGGGATTTTAAATATGGCACGAAAACACTTTACTGATGATCCCACCTCAGTGAGGATGAAAGGGAGGCTGGCCGCCTCTTCAGCCTGCTGGCTGGAGGTGACCTTTGTGTCTTTGCTAAAGCACGAAGAACCTGGGAGGCTGAGCTGTAAGGGACACCTTCCGGAGCTCTTTTCAATTCAGCAGACCTCCACCAAGCAACTACTGTGTGCCAGGACCTGTGACAGGTGGTGAGGGTGTTTCCGAAATGAGTGAGACAGGCTGTCTGTCTTCGAAAAGCTTATTATCTGGTGGGCAAGGGATGCACACACAAAGAACTAGGTTGCCAGGCAGATGGCATAAGGAGCCATTAGGAGTGCAATAAAGCAACAGAGGAGTGGGAAGGAAGGAGAGAGGGATAGGCCAGTGGGAGGCCTCCCCGCCAGGATTGGGGAACCAGGAAAATGATCATTGCTCCACCTTTCAATACCCCTCTAAGCCAGGCTTTGTGCTGGGCACTTTATATACATTACCCCTTTGACTTGAGCCCTGGCAGCAAGTCTCCAAGAAGGCAAATACTTTCACAGTTTAGGAACCAAGGCGTAGAGAGGCTACCTTGCTTGAGATCGCACAGCTGGGAAGTGACAGACAGGATGAAAGGTACCAGTCTACGCTTCCCCCATTCTATTCTGCCTCACTTTGGGAGTGTTTAATTCCAGAGCCTATTTACTCAGCAATTTCATGTCTAGAAATTTATCCTACAGATGGCCTTGCACATGTGCAAAATGACATTATATCCAAAGTTTCTCACTGTCACATTCTTTTTAATAGCAAAAGATTGAAAACAACCTAAACATCCATCATAGAAGCCTGGTTAAGTGGATTTGTCGACAATGGAATACTCTGCAGTCATCAAGAGAAATGAAAGACACTTTATGTCTGGATATGGGATAATTCCCGGAACACATTATTTAGTACAAAATTCAAGCACAGAATGATGTGTATGATATCTTGTCATTTGTGTAGAAAGAGGGAAGGAATATTTATGCAGAATTACTTGTTTTGCATAATGTACATACAGAAGGATATTCAGGAGATGGTAACTCCTGAATATCACTGCAACCTCTGCCTCCTGGGTTCAAGCAATTCTCCTGCCTCAGCTTCCTAAGTAGCTGGGACTACAGGCCTGCACCACCATGCCTGGCTAATTTTTGTATTTTTAGTAGAGACGGGCTTTCACCATGTTGGCCAGGCTAGTCTTGAACTCCTGACCTCAAGATATACTGCTGCCTTGGCCTTGCAAAGGGAAGTTGCTTCTGGGAAGCATGAGTATATGCTTGAGAATCAAGACTGGAAGGAAGGCTGGGCACAGTGGCTCAAGCCTGTAATCCTAGTACTTTGGGTGGCTGAGATGGGTGGATCACCTGAGGTCAGGAGTTTGAAACCAGCCTGGTCAACCTGGTGAAACCCCGTCTCTACTAAAAATACAAAAATTAGCTGGGCATGGTGGCATGTGCCTGCAATCCCAACTACTTGGGAGACTGAGGCAGGAGAATCACTTGAACCCAGGAGGTGGAGTTTGCAGTGAGCCCTCCCCAAAAAAAAGACTGGAAGAAAGACTTCTTTTCTTCTCTCCCTTTCTTTCTCTCTTTCTTTCTTTCTTTCTTTCTTTCTTTCTTTCTTTCTTTCTTTCCTTCTTTCTTTCTTTCTTTCTTTCTTTCTTTCTCTCTCTCTCTCTCTCTCTTCCTTCCTTCCTCCCTCCCTCCCTCCCACCCTTCCTTCCTTTCTTTCTTTCTTCTTTTTCTTTCTTTTTTTCTTTCCCTTTCCCTTCCTTCCTTCCCTCCTTCCGTCCGTCCTTCCTTCCTTCCTTCCTTCCTTCCTCCCTCCCTCCCTCCCTCCCTCCCTTCCTTCCTTCTTTCCTTCTTTCTGATGGAGTCTCACTTTTTTGCCAAGGCTGAAAGGCAGTGACATGTTCTCAGCTCACTGCAACCTCCACCTCCTGGGTTCCAGTGATTCTCCTGCCTCAGCATCCTGAGTAGCAGGTACCACAGGCCCACACCATCATGCCTGGCTAATCTTCATATTTCTGGTAGAGACGGGTTTCACCATGTTGGCCAGGCTAGTCTCGAACTCCTGACCTCAAGTGATCCTGCCATCTTGGACCTGCAAAGTGCTAGGATTACAGGCATGGGTCAAGGCTTTTCATAAGATACTCTTAGTTAATTTTTAAAAGATTTGAACATGTGATCTATTAAAAATAAAGAATAACAATTAAATATAGGCTGGTGTAGTGGCTCACATCCGTAATAGCAGCACTTTGGGAGACCAAGGTGGGAGCATCACTTGAGGCCAGAAATTCGAGACCAGCCTGTGCAACATAATGAGACCCCCGTCTCTACAAAAAAATTAAAAAAGTAGCCAGGGTGGTGGTATGTGCCTGTAGTCCCAGTGATTTGGGAGGATAGCTTGAGCCTAGGAGTTTGAGGCTATGGTGACCTACTGCACTCCACCCTGGGCGACAGAGCAAGACCCTGTTTCTATTAAAAAAAAAAAAAAAGTAGCCGGGCGCGGTGGCTCATGCCTGTAATCCCAGCACTTTGGGAGGCCGAGGCAGGCGGATCACCTGAGGTCGGGAGTTTGAGACCAGCCTGACCAACATGGAGAAACCCCTTCTCTACTAAAAATACAAAATTAGCCAGGCGTGGTGGTGCACGCCTGTAATGCCAGCTACTTGGGAGGCTGAGGCAAGAGAATCACTTGAACCTGGTAGGCGGAGGTTGTGGTGCGCTGAGATCACGTCATTGCAGCCTGGGCCACAAGAGCAAAACTCTGTCTCAAAAAAAACAAAAGAAAAAAAAAAAAAGAAAGACCTGGGCTTTGATCTGTATGCTGCCACTCAGTAGCTACAAATCTTTAGACAAGCTACTTAACCTTGTTTTGTCCCACTGGCTCACTGTTTTGTTTTGTATTGTTTTTTAAGCCATCGCACCCAGCCCCCAGTGTCTCATCTGTGATCAGGGATACACTTTCCCCATGGCTTCGGTTAGTGAGGAAGTTATATGATGACGTAGGTGTGTGCTTAGCAGAGGGGCTCTGAACCAAGTCCCCAGAATGTGGCAGCTGTAACCACCTGGTCCCTGGAAAAACCCAAGGGAAGGAGAGCCTGGGTGCTGCTCATGTCTGACCAAGCATAAGGAGGCCTTGCTGATTTTTGAAGGCCTCACTGGTTCTTGAAGGCCCGGCCTCCCACATTGTGCCTGCGCGGCTTGGCCATCTATGATGTTGCCGTAGTTACTGGTGGTGGAAGGAAGCGTGGAGTTCACCAGACCATTGGCTCGCCATTGGCAACCCTCTTGCCTGGACAGAGTTGACCTCCATCAGGAACTGCTATGCCCCACCTGCTGGCAAGAAACCCCAAGGGCAGCAGCGGCCCCGCACAGACCTGAAGACCATCTCAGCCTTCTCCTTTCTTGCACCCAGCTTTGAAATTATCTTCGAAGATCTTTGTATCCAGCCCAAAGGTGGAAATACCTTTCCTGAAGGTGGTGGTTTGTGAGAGTCACGTGACAGGGTAAGAGGGGCTGAGCGGTGTCGGGGCATCGTGGTAGACTAGAGTCAGACCTGCCTCCAAACTGGGGCTCCGATTCATCTTTGTGATCCTCAGTTTCCTCACTTGTAGAATAAAGATACACCTGTGAAGATCAAATATCTGGTAAAACTGTGAGTGTGAAAGCAGGAAAGCTGTAGGAATTTTGCTTTTGTCATTCTGGATTTTTTTTTTTTTTTGAGATGGAGTCTTGCTCTGTTGCCAAGCTGGAGTGCAATGGCACGATCTCAGCTCACTGCAACCTCCACCTCCAGGTTCAAGTGATTCTCCTGCCTCAACCTCCCGAGTAGCTGGGATTACAGGCGTGTGCCACCACGCCCAGCTAATTTTTGTATTTTTAGTAGAGATGGGGTTTCACCATGTTGGCCAGGATGGTCTGGTTCTCTTGACCTCATGATTCTCCCGCCTCTGCCTCCCAAAGTGCTAGAACTACAGGCGTGAGCCACCGCCCCAGGCCATTCTGCATGGTTTTGATACAAACATTGTGGAGACTGATACATAAGTAGACAAGCCCTCAAACCAGGTTCTTCAAACCCAAACAAGATCAGCCAGGGGCTTCATAGGGGCACAATGCCAGCATGAGAGGTGTTCCTGCTGCCTGGGGTGCCTAGGGGTGGGCCGGGTACAGTGCGTGGGAAAGGGAGGTGGAGGGGTCAGCCGCAGTGATTTTTCTGGGGGTTTTCTCTACTCAGTCAGCAATCAGGAATGGGTGTCCCTTTATTGGTTCCAAGAAAAGGTAAGACATGAGTAGCCCCATTCATGAGGAACCTTCAGAGATCACTTGTTCATTCAGCAAACACTTAGGGAGCCGCTTGTGAAAAGGGCTGAGAGACACCCAAGGTGGATGAGCCACGGCCCCCGCTCTCCAGAAGCTTGTAGAGGAAGGAAAGCTACTTCACAGCACACAGGCTGAATTTTCACGAGAGGAAATGTCCATTGTGCCAGTTGATCATGTGAGAATGGAGGGAACGTGGAGGGATGAGTAGTCACAGCCAGGGAGGCTTACCGAGAGAGGCTTCCCGAGAAGGATGGAGCCTGGTCAGTAGGACCAGAAGCAAGAGGCCACTCTAAGAAGAGGAGGGCTGACCCAGGTAGAGAGCAGGGTCTCCAGGAGCATGATGCAGAACCATCTGGAGAGGAGGGGCTGCTGGTGGGTGGTCTGGAGCCCTGAAATACAAATGGACCGCTCTCCGAAATCCCCTCCAGCCAGACAGTTGTGGTGCTGCCTTGCCCCGTGGGGGTGAATAAACTGCTTCTTATTCTCCTCCCAGCCCCCAACTTCTCTCCACCTCCCCCACCCTCGCCCATCCTCACCCAGGGATTTCGCCTGGCCAATCACCACAGCCAACAGGCAAGAGCTGTGAACCTCAGGCAGGGGTGGGAGGAGCTGCCACAATGAGACCAGGGGCCCATCAGACCTGCCCAGGCATGAGGCTGGAGTCTCGGGGTCTGGCCAGCTCCTTCTCCTGTAAGCCTCAGCCCAACCGGAGACTCCAGGCACCTGAGCCCGATGCAGCTCCTTGCTGGCTTTGTGTCTGAGTTGAAACCCGCCCATGCTGGGGATGGCAACTCTCTGCCTCTGTCTGCTGGGCCTCCCCGTGGAAGCTAGGCCTGGTGGCTTCACATAAATATTGATTGTCTACTCTGCCATCCGGCAGGGAGAGAGAAGCCAGGCAGGAGAGGGAGCCGGATCAGGCCACGCTGGATGAATGGAGTCCTGCTGTGAGAGAGCTGGGGGGGATGCCAGAGGCTGACTGGGGAGAGGCAGGAATCCTAGGGTAGAGAATTCCCCAAGGGGGATAAATGCCAAGTTCAGAGTAGCAGTCACCTGGGGAGGAAGAGGAGCATAGCGGGGCCTTCGGGGGTGACAGCCGTGGTTTATTTACTCTGAGAAGGGCTTCACACGAATTAATGCCATTCTTTGTACGTCTGAATTGTTTATAATACATTTGTACCTAGTGAGCTGTAGAGGTCCTGTCTTCCTTCCCCCAGCCTGCAGGGAAGATTCAGGAATCCGCTAGACACCAGTGCTGCTCTAGTCTAATTCGGAAACTGTAAAGCAGAGATTCCTGAGACCCCAGTGCAACCCAGGCCCCATCCTGCAACCAGCCCTTCCTGCAGCATGATCAGGGAGAAGGCATTCTTTCCCTTGCTCAGATAACAAGTCCTGACTGTGTCAGGAGGGAGACCATGGCTCTGGGGTCTGGGCAACAGCCTTCATGTCCTGCTCTGTGTTCTATGCTCTGGTCGGATAGTTCCTATTCTTTCCATCCTCCTCGCCGACTCCACTGTCTGAGCCATCAGTCAGGGAAGAGATGTCTGTTGCCTTTTGGGGAAATCAGGCCTTTGGGAGAGAAGCAGGCTCCAGAGAACCTTTCCACCAGCCTCTTTTCCTTGCTCATTCCCATCTTCCTGAAACAAACGCCTTTATGAAGGACATGGGACTTAGACCAGACTAAGAATTTCCACAAGAAAATTTCTTTCTCTCTTTCCCCAACCACCACCTCCACCCCGCGCCCCACCCCCAATTCCTGTCTCTGGTTTTGAACTTCCAGCCTCAAGCGATCCTCTTCCTCCTGCTTTGGCCTCCCAGAGCACTAGGATCAGAGGTCTGAGCCACCGTGCCCAGCCTCCTTTACTTTTCTTGTCGGTCTTTATCTTTCTCCCCTTTCTGTTTCTCTTCTTTTGCTATTCCTCATTTTCCCAAGCCATTTTCTTTGACATCTTCCTCTCTCTCCTCCCCTCTGTTCCCCTGGCTCTGGCTCCTGCCCTCCCTGGCCTCCCCTGCACTCTCACCTGGCTGGCTCTGTCCCGGGCTCTCCCTGGCATAGGAGACTCTCCTAGGGAATTCAAGGAAATGAGCAGGAAGCATCTTCTACCTTTGAAGCCAGATGAGGGGCTGCTCTCTACTCAAGCCATGCTAATCATTAGACAGTCATTTCTGGGAAGGTTCTTAGCTCTGGAACCCAAATGGCTCCCGCCCTATGTCATTGCTCCTGCTTCTCAAGGCCCCTGGTCTCCGTCAGTGTCCTCTGCAAACCAACAGCCCTGAAACCTTAACAATTATGTCATCTGAGTGGATTCCTTTTTTTGAGTCCACCCGGAGGACAGAATTCTACCACACCCTGAAGGGAGGGGATGCTGTTTGGAGGATCAAGAAGCTTTTATCTAGTAGGGGAGATGGCATGCTCATGAGTCAGTCCTGACACAAGCTCAGACAACAAGCAATAAACAGAAAGCAATTTTCTTAGGGCCGAGAAGCCAGATCATTTAGAACAAAACAGATTTAATTAGAGAAGACTTCTCAGAGGGAGTGAATATGGAGCAAGAGCTGAAAAGAAAGGTGCTGGTTAGCCAGGCATGGTGGCATGCACTTCTAGTCCCAGCCACCTGGGAGGCTGAGGCGGGAGGATCTCTTGAGCCCAGGAGGTTGAGGCTGCAGTGAGTTGTGATCTCACCACTGTACTGCAGCCTGGGCAACAGAGCAAGACGTGTCTCTCTCTCTTTTTTTTTTTTTTTTTTTTTTTAATTGAGATGGAATCTTACTCTGTCACCCAGGCTAGAGTGTAATGGCATGATCTCAGCTCACTGCAACCTCCACCTCTCAGGTTCAAGCAATTCACTGCCTCAGCCTCCCGAGTAGCTGGGACTACAAGTGCGCCCAACCACACCCAGATAGTTTTTTGTATATTAGTAGAGACGGGGTTTCACCTTTGTTGGTGAAGATGATCTTGATCTCCTGACCTCATGATCCACACACCTCGGCCTCCCAAAGTGCTGGAATTATAGGCGTGAGCTACCACACCTGGCCCATGACTTTTTATTATATGTGTTGGGGGTAAGGTAGGGAGGAAAAGTGTATCAGGATCTTAAAGTGTATCTCTGCTTTTATGCGTATGTATCTTCATATTTGAAAAAGATGTGATTCTGCAAATCTGCATGAATGAGTGTGTTGTGCACACCAGCCCCTGGGCCACACCCCTCCTGTTTTTATTAACAATCTCTTTCTGTCATTCTCAGACTTTCTCTTTCACAGCCTGAGGCCCCATCAGCCCTCCCGCGGAGCAGGGGCTGGGATGTGGGCTGAGCCCATTGCATCTTTCTACTCAGTAATGCCACAGATTGGCTACAGAGAGCTCCAGGCCCAGATTGAATCAGGAGAAAGTCCCCTCTCCTCTCTGACTAGGCTGGGGACGGCTGGGCCTGCAGGAGAGGATGGAAAGAAGGGTGGGCAGTTGTCTAGGGATTAATTCACTGATGCTCATGCAACATGCATTTTAAGAAGCTTCCTTTGCACTGGGTTTCTGGATACAGTTATGCCATAGCAGGGAATTCCTTACATCCAACGTTTCCCTGGCTTTCACCTGAAATTTTCCTTCTCTAGAGAAACTCAGTGGCTAAAGCTGGAATCACCAGGTTTGCCCCTTCCCCCCATCCCTGCCATCCTCATCTTCTCCTCCTTCCCTCCCTCCTGCTGCAGCAACCCGGGCTGGGGTGGACAGAACAGGATGTACCCTCAGGTCTCTTTAAGCACTTCGGAATGAGAATGGAGGGGTCATTCATTTCCTCTAGCAAGCTGGCAAACCAACACCTAGCATCCCAGGTCACTGGCTGTGTCTCCACCTCTGTATCTCTCAGAAAGGACTTGTCTGTTCTGGATGAGAAGGTGGCCTGGGCCCATGACCCATTGCCTTCCTGGTGGTCCTTGGCTCTCTGCAGACAGCAACCTCAGAAAGCAGCAATCAGGCTAAGCATGGTGGCTCATGTTTATTAGTCCAGCACTTTGGGAAGCCGAGGCGGGTGGATCACCTGAGGTCAGAAGTTCAAGACCAGCCTGGCCAACAAGGTGAAACCCCATATCTGCTAGAAATACAAAAATTAGCCAGGCATGTTGGGGGGCACCTGTAATCCCAGCTACTTGGGAGGCTGAGACAGGAGAATCTCTTGAACCTGGGAGGTGGAGGTTGCAGTGAGCTGAGATGGTGTCACTGCACACCAGCCTGGGCAACAGAGCAAGACTCTATCTCAGAAAAAAAAAAAAAGAAAGCAGCATTTGGAGGCCTGAAGCTGTCACCATGAGTTTTTCATCTGCTCCTTTGGGGGAGAAGAACTGTGGCCCCAGGGGATCACCATCCGTGAGCTCTTAGCTGTCAAACCAGGCAGGGTGGGAAATTGACTGGCCCAGGAGCAGTGCTGGCGAGGGGAGTAGGGCTGGGTACTTATTTCCGTGACTGTTCTCTGCATTTTGTCCTCTGTCATGATCCTGTACATTCTCCATGGAAGAGGAAGTGTTACCATGTTTTTATTTGCCATTTCTGGGTCTTTGTGCTATAACTGTTTTGTTTTGTGAATGTATTCTTCTCTGTACCTGTTCATCCTTTCAGACTGAAACTTTCCTGAGAGAAGGTGTGGTGTCTCCCCAGCATGGGGCCTGCCTTCTCTTCAGGGACTGTACGTGCTTTTGGTTGATTAGGAAACTTGTTTCCTGCCAGGGGTCCCTGGGCCACTAGGAAGGTTAGGAGTGAGCATAGAGCAAAATCATCAGATGGCTTCTTCCTCCAGAGACTCCGAAGAAACTGGCCAGACGTGGTGGCTCATGCTTGTAATCCCAGCACTTTGGGAGGCCAAGAGTTCGAGACCAGCCATGGCCAACATGGTAAAACCCCGTCTCTACTAAAAATACAAAAAATTAGCTGGGTATGGTGGTGTGCGCTTGTAATCCCAGCTACTCGGGAGGCCTAGGCAGGAGAATTGCTTGAACCCAGGAGATGGAGGTTGCAGTGAGTTGAGATTGCACCACTGCATTGTAGCCTAGACAACAAGAGCAAAACTCTGTTGCAAGGAAAAAGACAAAAAACAAAAAAACCCAAAGAAACCTCCAAAATACTTGATGAACAAAATCTATATGTCTTCCTAACGTGTCTGGGAAAGCAGAGCACAAAATCCCCATTTTTTTCTATCGGAGTATGGAATCTCTGAGAAGTCAGGCGTCTTAAGACACACAAATCTGGGAGTAGCAAAGTGAAGCTTCAAATGCACAGCCTTCTTGCTCCAGTCCTCAGCTAGTCCCCCACTCCTATTTGGTGGGATCTTAGCAAGCTGGAAAAATAGCTCACTACAGCAATAAGAGATACCAGAACAGCCCCGCAAACCCTCACTGGCATCTTTATGAAGTCAGTTTGCTGGCTCCTGCTAATGAATAATTCAGGTTAGTTGTATAGTGAGACAGATCGGATAAAGGGCTCTACATGCGCAGAAGACAGCCGCCGCTCTAACCGAAAGCAGGTTTCCCAATGCTCTCAAAGGAGATGAGGAAATTGCATGAAAGGAGAAGTGGGGTACGATGCCTCGCGGCAGGCAGGGATGTTAGGGAAAGGTCTGCAGGGGTGAGGATGGGCAACAGTGGGGCCAAAGATGAACAGATCATCTCCTGTTGATACTGAGTTAGATAATGAAGCAAGGTTGCCAGTGAGAGCAGCCACTCACAGGGTCCGATGCCTCACAGGCAGGAAGGCCTGGCATGGAAAGAGGGATACGGATTCACCAAAGCAGAAACGAAAGACCTGACTGAGTAGGATAAGAAGGGCGGGGAGGGGAGGGGAGGGAGGGGTATGCTATCACACAGCCTTCAGCTCCTAAGAGTGACAGCTCTAAGGTTTCCTAGGAGTTGGAGCCCAGAAACTGGAGAAGTCAGTGGGTGCTGGGAGGAAGGACAGAGATAGGCAGGAGACTCCTAAAGCCTGGGATGTGCAGCAGGGAGGGTGGGGGAGGCTCTGCACCCAGGTCTTCCAGCCACTGAGTCACTCCCTGAATGAGCCAGTCCGTGGCAGATGGTTCCACTCCTCACTTCTTACTGGGTGTTCACCTTTACTCCTGGCCCAAATGGGAGCCGGGACGGTGGGTGGTGCCTCAGAATGGAAGAAGATGCATTTCCTGATGACTTCAAAATGTTCTCTCCTCTCTCCCACCCTTTCAAGGAAGCAAGCCTCCTTCTGCATCTCCTCGACACCCCCATTCCATGCTCCCCTGACTTCCACAACCATTGCCTTGGCTTTGTCTTACTTTCCCTGGGACTGGGGGCAACTGTTGCCTGCATAGAAAAGAACTTGGTAAGTGCTCAGCATTCCCCAGCGAGGCTGGTGTTTTGTGAGCTGGAGCTATTGTTATGTCACGTGAGAACTTAAGCTTGCTGTTGTTGGTGTCTTTCAAATCAATGGCAATACACAAAGGCTCCACTCAAATCAGTGCCTGTATCTGCAGGTGCTAAGAACCCATGGGGGAGAGCTCCACTAGCAGTAAAGGAAGGGCAGATAAAGGGTAGGGAGGAAGACAGCCAGAACCTGGCATCTGAGCTCAGATGCCAGGACTTAGGGCAGGCACAGGGAGGGGTCTTCCGTGTCTTGTCTGACACCTGCCAGGTGGGATCCTTGGAACTACAACCAGAGGAAAAGTGAGAATTAGGGAGGCGAGGCGTGGCCACCTTATTTCTCCCTAGCTCAGCCATGTTCCTGGCAGAAGAGACACGCCTGTTTCTGAAGGACAGTCAATGAAGTGGATGATCTGAATTAAAAGCCAAATTGGGGTTGGGCACGGTGGCTCAGGCCTGTAATCCCAGTGCTTTGGGCGGCTAAGGGAGGCGGATCACTTGAGGTTGGGAGTTCAAGACCAGCCTGACCAACATGGTGAAACCCGTCTCTAATAAAAGTACAAAAATTAGCTGGGTGTGGTGGCATACACCTGCAGCCGCAGATACTCAGGAAGCTGAGGCGGGAGAATTGCTTGAACCCAGTAGTGGAGGTTGCAGTGAGCAGAGATTACGGCACTGCCCTCCAGCCTGGGCGACAGACAGAGTGAGACTCTGTCAAAAAAAAAAAAAGCTAAATTAGGGGTCAGAGAATTTCAAGGGATATTGCCCCCCTTTCCCAACAGAGGGTAAGATATATAGCTATGTGGCTTTCTGATCTGAAGCCAGAAGGTTAGATCAAAGCTCCCGCAATTTGAATTCTTATGAATCTTATTACTATCAGAGATGTTATAAATGATTAATAAGGAATTTGAATTGGAGGTATTGTCCAGGGGAGACAAGAAAGGAGGAAGATTAATATTTACTGAGTACTGACATACATCAGGCTTTCCGCTTGGACTGATGTTATCGAGTGTAGTTGAACCTAAATGAATTGCAGCCTCAGTTTAACTCTTTGCCTCCCACAGCTTCCTCTTCCTTGCCTTTCCTCTCTCTGGGCCTTTGGAACTCAGGTCGGTAGTCCCCAGGGGCTGTCTTGGAGCCACAGGATCAAGAGAACAGGTTTTCAGGATTTTCTGTCCCAAGTCACCAAGTGAGAACGGAGCACACAGAGCCAGCTGGAGACACGTGGGACAGGCTTGGAGAAGGGAGTGGGGGAACCGGACACTTGCATCATCTTTTCCAATCAGCACAGTGACCCTGGCTCTTGACAGAGCCTCTGAGAAGGTGCTGAGCTGCCGTCACAGCCTGTGCCGCTGTCCTCTCCCCTGGACGCTGCTTGGCAGGCTGCGCCCTGAGCGCTGGTCCTGAGCCGCCGTTCGCTCACTTTTCTTCAAGAGTTCAGGAGCCGTTTCTCAGACCTCAGCCAATTCCAACCTTCCACGATGAGCTATACAGCTCATCGGAGAGCTCCATCAGAGCTGAGACTTTTCCTGTTGTGGGCACAGCCGTGCCTAGAACAGTGTCTGCCTGGCACATAGCAGGCATTTGAAAAAGATTTATTGAATGAGTGTCCTTTTCCTCTCTTCCTTCATGACACATCCTTTCCTAGGAAGCCCACTTTTCTCTGCCCTTGGACTTTTGTCTGGGAGTAGCGTGGGGAGCCAGATGGAGAAGTGAGAGTTTTGGCTTCTTCCTCCCTCCTTCCCTCCCTCCCTCCCTTTCTCCCTTCCTCCCCCTTCCCTCCCTTCCCTCCTTCCCTCCCACCCTCCCTTCCTTCCTTCCTTCCTTTCTTCCTCCCTCCCTCCCTCCCTCCATCTCTCCTTTTCTCTCTCCCTCTGTCCCTCCCTTCCCTCCTTCATTCATTCCTCTCTCTCCCTTCCCTCCCTCCCTTCCTTCCTTCCCATGTTCCTCTCTTTCTCTCTCTCTTAGTCCATAGTTTTGAACTCCTGGGCTTTAGCCACTTGAGTGGCTGGGGACTACAGGCACACACCACCACCCCCAGCTTTCTTTTTGCTTGTTTGTTTTTTGTGGAGACAGGGTCTCACTGTGTTTCACAAACTCCTGGGCTGAAGTGACCCCCTGCCTTGGCCTCCACAGTGTGGGATTACAGGTGTGGACCATGACACTCATCCCACCTTGGCTATTCGTGCACATCGTTCTTGGGGTCCTGGCTTCCCAGCAGGCTCAGCAACCTGCCACGGCAATGCCAGCCTATCCCTTTCTCTGGTGTGGCACAGGAGGTTGAGGAGAGGATTGTTTCCAACTTTACACAGGGTCATTAGGGGCTGGGCATCTCAGAGCATGAGGTCGCAGGAAGGAGGGGGTCTGGGGGGAGGGAGTTGTCACACTGCATGAGGTAAAGAGGCAGGGCAGTGAGAGAGAACGGGACTGAGCAAAGCCTACCACCTTCATCGAGGGTTTATGTTATCACAAACAAAACTTCCCCTCAATCCCACAAAATCTTCAGAGGTGGCCGGCCTGGAGTATAGGAAACCCCCGCTGCTAGAGGCTCAGTCCTCCCCTGGGAAATGGCTAGAGCCCCCTCATCCTCCTGTCCCAGGTCATGAATTCTGGAGCTCATTGGTCCTCTGGAATCTTGGGCAGGAAAAGCCCTCCAGGGGTCATGTAGCCGCCCCCACCACAGGCACGCTGGGAGCCTCCTGACTGGCAGGCTGGCCAGGAAGGGAGATCAGCCTCCCAGGGTCAGGCTTCCTACTTTCCCTGCAAAGGCCCTGCTACGCTCCCACCACCCCCGCTACTTTGCAGCCAGGGCAGGACTTGAGCAAGCTTAAAAGTTCATTCCACAGGCCAGGCGTGGTGGCTCATGCTTGTAATCCCAGCACTTTGGGAAGCCAAGATGGACAGATCATGAGGTCAAGAGTTTAAGACCAGCCTGGCCAACACAGTGAAACCCTGTGTGTACTAAGAATACAAAAATTAGCTGGGTGCGGTGGCGGGCACCTGTAATCCCAGCTACTCCAGAGGCTGATGCAGGAGGATTGCTTGAACCCTGTCGGTGGAGGTTGCAGAGAGCCGAGATCATGCCACTGCACTCCAGCCTGGGTGACAGAGCTAGACTTCGTCCCAAAAAAAATAAAATAAAATAAAAATAAAGTTTATTCCACTGTGGAGGAGTGAGCACACTCCTGGACTTCCAGTGGGCATGGGTCCTTCATTATACAGAGGGAGAGCCTTGAGTCTGGGCCATAGGCCTTGGCACAGAACAGCCCTTGGACCCCAGTGCCAGCACCATGGGGAGGGGCCAGATACAGGGCCAGAAGCTCTCTCTTTTAATGACAGCAGGCTGGTCTCTCCCCGACAGATTTATAGGATCGGGCTTCCTGTAGATGGGAAGGAAACATGGCTGCTATCCTACGTGGCCTCCTGGAATTGTTGTCTCCGAAAAATAATGTGTGTAAATTTTATTCTCTCTTCATGCCACCCATTGTAGACCAAAATTCAGGGAATGAATTCTGTGCCCCACAATTTTCCTGTTACCCCTTCTCCCCTAGGGTCAGTCACCCAGTTAATCCAGCTAGAAGTTCAGATGGGGAAGTTTTCCCTAGGGGCACGAGAGGGCTGGATGCTCCCATCACTTTAGCTCTGTCTGGTCTCCAGAGAAGCCCCCTAAGGGGCCACAAGTTGGGAGCTGCTGTCTGCCTGTTTGGGATATTTGCCCGGGTTCCGGAAGGGCAGTCATGTCATTTTCGTTAGTGTTGGCCCATTGCTGATGATTACCCTGCTCCTTCTGGGGGCACCTTCTGCTTCCTCCTTCATGTACCTCCCTTCTCAATAATTAAAAGAGCCTGGAAGAGCATCCCTCCAACAGACGGCCAAAAGGCAGAGCAGGCAGCCGTGGCAGTGGCAGTGCCAGCAAAAGGACAGGCAATTAAAACGAAATGATTCATCTCGGGAATGAGTGCAAATCGCTTTCCATTTACGGAAATTAGGGTACCGTTCCAAACAGCCTTTGCGGGCTCGTTGAGGAGACAGGAGTCCGGTCCATTGACCATTAAGTAATGAGCTCCTCTGAGTGCTCCCTGCTGACTCTCACAAAGGGGATCCAGTGGGCAATGTGGGCGGGAGAGCCAGGGAATGGGCAGGGAGACCTGGGGCTGCTCAGTCTCAGTTAGAACACAGAGAAAGTGGAGCAGTACCCTTGCAGGTGGGGACCCTGGTGACTATGGAGATCCAGGGTGCTCCTGGGCACCTTGTTATTGGAGACCAACAGAAAAGAGTCAGGCTGCCCCCCCCGACTCTTTGCTCTGCCACCAGGGATTCCAGGGTGTGCAAGATTATTTAAAGAGTGTTTGCAGAGCGTGCCAGTCACGGTGCAGGCACTGGGGAGTAAGAGAAGACTAAGGCAAGGATCTTGTCCTCAAGGGACTTATAGTCCAGGGCAGGTGGTGGGCAGGTCAACCAAGGGGAGCCAAGGATAAGAGCTCTGTGACAGGCTGGATGCAGTGGCTCCCGCCTATGTTCCCAGCACATTTGAAGGCCAAGGCAGGAGGATCCCTTGAGCTTGGAAGCTCAAGGCAAGCCTGGGCAAAATAGTGAGAATATCTCTACAAAAAAATCATAAGAAATTTAGCTGGATGTGGTGGTGGTGAGTGCCTGTAGTCTGAGCTACTTGAGAGGCTGAGGTGGGAGGATTGCTTGAGTCTGGGAGGTTGAGGCTGCAGTGAGCCATGATTACCCCACTGTACTCCAGTCTGGGTGATGGCGAGAACCTTTCTCAAAAAAAAAAAAAAAAAAAAAAAAACCTAGCTGGATGTGGTGGCATGTGCCTATAGTCCAAGCTACTCGGGAGGCTGAGGCATGAGAATTGCTTGAACCTGGGAGGTGAAGGTTGCAATGAGCCAAGATCACCTCACTGCACTTCAGCCTGGGCAACAAAAGTGAAACTCCATCTCAAAAACAAACAAACAGAAACATGCAAAACCAAGCAAAATTCTATGATAGAGCCGGAAGGAGGCCATAATAGTAGGGATAGGGAGAGTGAGTCCTACCTGGCAGGAGTGGGGTGGCCAGGAAAGACAGGCACCCGAGTGGCTCTTGAGCTGGGTCCTAAAGCCGACCAAGTATTCTCCAAGTGGGTTGGTGGTGGGGCAACCGAGTGGAGTGGGGGATTAATCCACCTAGAGAGATGAGCCTGAGGAAAGGCCATATGAAAGGACCAGTGCTGGAATTTGAATAGCCTGCCCTGGCTTTAGTAGAGGAAGGCAAGTGGACACAGGCCGGGGCTTAGGGGTCAGAGGAACGCCTTGCTAAAGAGCTTGGACTGAGCCTGGAGGCTACGGGAGCCACTGAAAAGGTTCAAGCAGGAGTGTAATGAGGTCAGGCTGCATTTTCAGGCAACATCCAGCCATCCTGGGGCTTTTCAATCGTATCTCATCCAGGCAAGCCCACTGTAGTCCAAAAAAGAATCTGAAACAGGTATCACAGACTGTTAGCATTGGTTTTAAAAGAGTAGTAGCTATGTGGGTGTCTGTTATTTTATTTTCTGTACTTTTAAAAAGGTTTTAAATTTGGGAATTAATACTGAATGTGTATCCATATGATAGAATACTGTGAAGTATTGATGAATGAAGGTGAAAACATGTATTCTGTCATGACAAAATGCCTGAGATATGTTTTAAATTGCAAAATAGAATCTATAATATGATTGCATTTTTGTAAGAACAACAAATAAATCAAGTGAATCTGGCAGGAAATGTAACAAACTATTAACAGTGGCAAAGTTACCGTTGCAGGGTGGGATTTGGATACTGACGAGGGAAGGGGGATTTTCATTTTCTATTCTATGCCTTTTAGAATTGTATAAGTCTTAAAAAATGAGCTTGCGTGATTTTAAAACAAAAGCCCACTCTTGCGGGGGTAACTTTTTTTATTTTGAGACCGAGTTTTGCTCTTTTTGTCCAAGCTGGAATGCAATGGCGTGATCTCAGCTCACTGCAGCCTTTGTCTGCCGGGTTCAAGCGATTCTCCTGCCTCAGACTCCTGAGTAGTTGGGATTACAGGCGTGTGCCACCGTACCCAGCTAGTTTTTTGTATTTTTAGTAGAAACAGGGTTTCGCTGTGTTAGCCAGGCTGGTCTCAAACTCCTGAGCTCAGGTGATCTGCCTGCCTTGGCCTCCCAAATTGCTGGGATTACAGGCGTGCGCCACTGAGCCCAGCCTTTTCTTTTCCTTTTTTTTTGAGACAGAGCCTTGCTCTGTCACCAAGGCTGGAGTGCAGTGGCACAATCTCAGCTCACTGCAACCTCCACCACCTCCAGGGTTCAAGTGATTCTCCTGCCTCAGCCTCCCAAGTAGCTGGGACTACAGGTGTGTGTGCCACCACGCCTGGCTAATTTTTGTGTTTTTAGGAGAAATGGAGCTTCACCATGTTGGCCAGGGTGCTTTCAAACTCCTGACCTCCTGATCGCCTGCCTCACCCTCCCAAAGTGCTGGGATGACAGGTGTGAGCCACCATGCCTGGCCCTGGGGGTAACTATTTATTTTGATGCAATTTCAAACCCAGAGACAAGTTGCAAGAGGCGAGGTATATTTAATTAGCCAGTTGTGGTGGCATGCACCTGTATGTAGTCTTCTTGGGAGGCTGAGGTAGGAAGATCACTGGAGCCCAGGAGTTGGAGGCTGCCGTGAGCTATGATTGTACCACTGCACTCCCACCTGGACAGCAGAGCGAGACCCTGTCTCCAAAAAAAAGTTGCAAGAATAATAAAGGAACTCCCATACACTATTAAGACTCACCACTTGCTAATGTCTTGCCCACACAACATACATTTTTAAAAAGATCATCCATTACTCCCATTTTGCAAACCCCAGTGGCTACTTGGGATTATCTTTCTGGGCCTCTCTGCTGCTTCTGACCCTGCTGTCATCTCCTTCTTTCCCGAAACCTCCTGTTTCTTGGCATCTGTTCTGTGGCTCTGAGTCTTCTCTGGTTTTCCTTCTACTTCTCTGACTTCCCTCTAGTGTTGTCTTTTTTTTTTTTTTTTTTTTTTTTTTTTTTT
>NW_022436962.1:7157873-7171276 GCF_009761245.1 Sapajus apella | reverse complement strand
GAGTTTTACTCTTGTTCCCCAGGCTGGCAGGCAATGGAAAATGGAAAGATCTCGGCTCACTGCAACCTCTGCCTCCCAGGTTCAAGTGATTGCCCTGTCCAAGCCTCCCGAGTAGTTATGATCTGTTTGTCCACTGCACCTGGCCATGTACGCCATCTTATACCTTTGTATCCTTAGTGCCTTAGTGCAATGCCTAGCATGAAGTAGACTTATAATAAACATGGGATTGCAGGTACCCACTACCACACCTGGCTAATTTTTGTATTTTTAGTAGAGATGAGGTTTCGCCCTGTTGGATAGGCTGGTCTCCAACTCCTGACCTCAGGTGATCCACCCACCTCGGCCTCCCAAAGTGCTGGGATTACAGTTGTGAGCCACCGTGCACGGACCAGCATTGTCTTTCTTAGAGGCCTCCTTTTCACGGGAGTTTCACCCTTTAAACCTGAGAGTTTTTCAGAGTTCTAGCCTGAGCCCGCTTCTTGGCTTTGAGTGTTTTCTCTCTGGGAGAACTCTTCCACTTCCATCTATTGAAGCTATGATCTGTTTGCTGATGAAGCCCGAATCTGTGTCTTCAGCTGCTGTCTCTCCCCTCAGTTTCCCATGTGCATATTCAAATGCATGTTAGATATATACCCTTAAGCAGTCCACAAACATTCTATACTCAACTTGCCTAAGCATGTCATCATCACCCCTCCCCGCTGCTAGCTCTTCTCTTTCCGCGTCCTCCGTCTCAGATAATGGCACCACATCTTTCGCTGTAACAATGGCAATCAACTCCTAATTGGTCTCCCTGACTACTGTCTTCCTCCACAGAAATTCACTCTCACCCTGTAGTCAACGTGACACCCCTAAAATGCAAATCTTGCCACATCAGGCACCGAGAAAACCTGTCAATGAGTCTCCATCACCTGCAGGTTGAAGTCAAGCCCCTTAGCCTGACGCACGTGGCTCCCTGCACCTGGTTCCACCTGGCCTCTCCAGCTCTTGTCACGTCCCTGCCACCTCTGCACCCCATTCCGTGTTGGCTCCTGCGTCCATGTGTTTGCTCATGCTGCCTCCTTAGCAGCACCTCTCTCCCCGTGGCTGATCTATCCATCGATACTGAGTTCAACAGGCATCTCCTTCAGATGGAAGTGCCCTTTATTATGTTCCCATTGCATTCTTCTTCTCTTACTTCTACCTAACAAATTTGTTTGTTTGTTTGAGATGAAGTCTCGCTCCTGTCTTCCAGGCTGGAGGGCAGTGGCGCAATCTTGGCTCGCTGCAAGCGATTCTCCTGCCTCAGCCTCCTGAAGAGCTGGGATTACAAGCACCTACCACCATGCTCGGCTAATTTTTGCATTTTTAGCAGAGATGGGGTTTTACCACGTTGGCCAGGCTGGTCTTGAACTCCTGACGTCAGGTGATCTGACTGCCTCTGCCTCCCAAAATGCTGGGATTACAGGCGTGAGCTACTGCGCGCGGACCTAAAAAATTTTTTATGATGCTTTTCTGCTATGAAAGGTGGCCAGGGCATGCTTTTATTTTCATTTATTTATTGAGACAAAGTTTTGCTTTGTTGTCAAGGCTGGAGTGCCATGGCGCAATCATGGCTCACTGCAGCCTCAACCTTTCTAGGCTCAAGTGAGTCTTCTGAGTCGCTGAGACCATAGGCATGCACCACCATGCCTGGCTAATATTTTTATTTTTGTAGAGATGGAGGTCTCACTGTGTTGCTTAGGCTGGTCTTGAACTCCTGGCCTCAAGCTATCTTCCCGTCTCAGCCTCCCAAAGTGTTGGGATTACAGGCGTGAGCCACTGCTCTCTGCCTAACACATCTTTATAGTCTCAGTTTTTGCATGTGTCCCTCTTGTTGCTCTGTAAATCCCGGAAGGAAAGGGGTTTGCATGTGTTTACCATCTTTTTTTTCTTTTTTCTTTTTTAGACCGAGTCTTGCTCTGTCACCCAGGCTGGAGTGCAGTGGCACAATCTTGGCTCACTGCAACCTCTGGCCCCCCAGGTTCAAGCAGTTCTCTGCCTCAGTCTCCCAAGTAGCTGGGATTACAGGCGCCCGCCACTATGCTGGCTAATTTTTGTATTTTTAGTAGAAACAGGGTTTCACTATCTTGGCCAGGTTGGTTTTGAACTCCTGACCTCGTGATCCACCTGTCTCAGCCTCCCAAAGTGCTGGGATTACAGGTGTGAGCCACCGCACCCGGCCATGTATGCCATCTTATACCTTTGTATCTTTAGTTCCTTAGTGCAGTGTCTAGCATGTAGTAGACATGTAATAAATGTTTGATTAACTGAGGTAGGCATTCACTGTTTATTCACCCCTCTCTGCCTCCTTTCCCTGGCGGCAGTAAGCTCAATCCCATGGCCTCTGTTCCCCATCAGTAGTTAATTCCAGGCCTCGACTCCTTGGCTGCAGCCCCACTCCACGTTCCCACTCCGTCCCTTTCCTGGGTTTGGCTCCTGTGTGCTCTTTCTCCCTGTGCTTCTCTCCCTGGTCTTCTCTTCTGCTTCTTCCCTTTTATTTTGATCAGCTTTTGCTGCCCTCCTGTATCTTTCCAGGTGCTCCTCTGCCACTCTTCTCCCCTGTGGGGGCCACTCAGGGCAGCTCCAGCCCACTCCTGGCCCGGGTGTGTGCAACAGGACTTTATATAATTACCTTCACAATGGGGCCTAATGACTGGAAAGCGTTTTCATCTCAACCCACACAGTTCCAGATTTACAGCAGCCGAGGCCTCGGGGATACAGCTGGATGCACACCCCACCAGGTCTCTCTCTAAAGTGTCTTTTGGAAGATGTACCTTACAGCTCTTTAAGGAAGAGGGTCACTTGCTAACAGCTTTTCTCTCTAGTGCTTTTAAACATAAGCACTTAGCTTCATTCCTTGTTCTCTGTACCCCAGCTCTGCAGTGAGGATCGCGTTCATCACACTCCACCAGTCATGTAGCGTGCTCTAAGCTGACCTTCTTCTGTGGGAAGACCCTCAGGGATGAACATATTCATTCTGTCATTCACTCAGGTGTTTACTGAGCTCCCACTAACACCGCCCCTGGGGGTGGGGACAAGGGGTCACAGATGAGCTTGTCCCCCTCTAAGACCCAAAGGAACCCACGGTCTGGTGAGGAAGACAAATCTGAAAACCACTTTGCTAAACTAAGGCCTTGGTGGAGGTAAATATTGGGTACTATGAAAACATAGAGCGGTCACTGGAGCATGCCTAGGTAGGAGGAAGGTTTTTTCTTTCTTTGTTTTCAAGAAGGAGTTTTACTCTTGTTGTCCAGTCTGGAGTACAATAGCACAATCTCGGCTCACTGCAACCTCCACCTCCTGGGTTCAAGTGAGTCTCCTGTCTCAGCTTCCTGAGTAGCTGGGATTACACAAATGCACCACCACGCCCAGCTAATTTTGTATTTTTAGTAGAGATGGGGGGGGCGGTCATCATGTTGGTCAGGCTGGTCTCGAACTCCTGACCTCAGGTGATCTGCCTGCCTTGGCCTCCCAGAGTACTGGTATTATAGGTATGAGCTGCCACGCCCCACCTGGAGGAAGGTTTTACAGGGATTTCATTCAAGGAGTGAACAGGAATTGATGAGGCAGACAGGGACAGTGAATGGATATTCGTCATGGTTTTGATTGTCCAGTACTAAGCAACCTTCCTATTTTGGAGGGAATTCCTCATTATATGAGTCTTAGTTGGGGAAGAATTCTACCTTTGACCACATACTAAAAAAGGCAGAGTTTCTGTCTCCCTGCTCCCCGACCCCCCACAAATGTGGCATGGGCAGAGTGAGGGTGGGGTGAGGATGGCCTGGAAGCTGAGTTCAGCCAATCTGATGCTCCCACTGGGATCGCTGGGACCTGGGCAGGAGCAGTCATTTGTAGCAGTGGTGGCTGCTCCAGGCTGCTTCAAGAACAGTATCTAGTGTGGGGGTGGTATGGGTGGTGGACACGGGGCAGAACCAGCAGCAGTACCCCAACAAGGTGCTCCCTGTCACCTGACCTTGGAGTATTCTCTGCCATCAACATCCCTTGTTTCCCACCTGTGTGGGCAAGGGCAGGTGCTGCCCATCAACTCTTGAGCTAATAGAATTTTTTTTTTTCCTTTTGAGATGGAATCTCACTCTGTCACCCAGGCTGGAGTGCAATGGTACCATCTTGGCTCACTGCAACCTCCATCTCCTTGGTTCAAGCGATTCTCCTGCCTCAGCCTCTCAAGTAGCTAATATTACAGGCATGTGCCACCACATCCAGCTAATTTTTGTATTTTTATTTATTTATTATTTTTTATTTTAGAGACAGGGTTTCACCTTATTGCCCAGGCTGGCCTTGAACTCCCCACCTCAAGTGATCCGCCAGCCTCGGCCTCCCAAAATGCTGGGATTACAGGCGTGAGCCACTGCGCCTGACCTTAATTTTTGTATTTTTAGTAGAGATGGGGTTTCACCATGTTGGCCAGGCTGGTCTCCAACTCCTGACCTCAGGTGATCCACCCGCCTTGGCATCCCAAAGTGCTGGGATTACAGGAGTGAGCCACCGCGCCTGTAATCAGCCCAGACTATTCCTTCTCTGCTGGTTAGTGAGAGGTGGTTTCTGTTGTTCACAACTGAGTTCCCTGTGGGATCTAGGCTGGAAAGAACCTTGAGGAAGTTGGGCAGTTTGGGGGAAGGTAGGGTGATGTGGCTGGAGCACTGGAGGATGTTAAAGACTGGGAAGATGGGCAGGGAGAGGTACACGATGAGGGACCCTGTCCACCAGGCTAGAAAACTTGCCTTTTTCCCATTAGGAGAAAGCAGCGGCCACTGAAGAGTGTAAGTAGGGAGGGTCTGGGTGAGACTAGTACCTTAGGAAGATCATAGGCTGTTGATGGGGGAAGTAGTGTGAGCAGGGCTGCTACTGACCCTGGTGAGATTTAGAAAAAGGTGCCTCCAACTAACGCAGGGGCAGAAAAACAAATGGTGCATGTTCTCACTTGTAAGTGGGAGCTAAATGATAGAATGCATGGATGCTTCGAGGGGAACCACACACACCGGTGCCTACTGGAGGGTGGAGGGTGGAGGAGAAAGGTGATCAGGAAAAATAATTAATGCAGACCCTCTTCCAGGCAGCCTCTGTCCTACGGGAGGCACTGGTTGGCTGGATGTAAGTCCCAGTTCACCCCTTCTGCGGACACTGTTGTGCAGGGCACAGGTGACACTGTAGTTCCAGGGGTCTGGATTCTAGGACCTAGCACTCCCCTGATCCTAAGGACCTTACGTCATCGCCTCTGCTTTGCCTTCTTCTCCTGATGACAACCCCCTTCTCCCTTGGCCGGAGAGAACACCCCTCTCAGTCCCTCATCTTTGGGAAAATAAGGCCACTTTCTCAGCTGGTTCTCAAAACACGATCCTTTCTTTATTCAAGCAGAAATTGGCCTGCTGGACAGGGCATCACCCCAGGCTGGTTGTGCTAGGCTCTCTAATTCTCATACCCAGTCATCCTCCCCTGGGTTTTTGTTTGTTTGTTTGTTTGAGGCAGGGTCTCGCTGCGTCATCCAGGCTGGAGGGCAGTGGCACAACTACAGCTCATTTCGGCCTCAACCTCCCGGGTTCAAGTGATCCTCCCACCTCAGCCTTCCAAGTAGCTAGGACTATAGGGACGCATCACAACACTTAGCTACGTTTGAAACATTTTTTTTAGAGGCAGCGTTTCACTATGTTGCCAAGGCTGGTCTCGAGCTCCTGGGCTCAAGCACTCCTCCCACCTCAGCCTCCCAAAGTGCTGAGATTATAGGTGTGCACCTCCACACCTGGCCCCACTGGGTTTTCCTTAGGTGTCTACTCTTGAACCCATTCAAGCCTTCCAGGGAAAGCAATGACCAGGCTCTTGGCTGAGAAGTGAGAAGGTCAGCCGCATAGGTGAATGCCTGTGTGTGGAGGAAGGGGCGGCCCCTCTGCCCTCAGCCCCTAGGCCATCACGTGCAAAGTGAGCCTGCGGCACACAAAGACTCTAAACTATGATTCTAGAATCTTCCTGCCAACAATATCAGGGATTATTTGGCCTAAGCTCCCACTCAAAGTAGGAGTATCCTTTAGATGAACCTCCTATAAAGATGGGCATTCAGCATCTGCTTGAATACCTCCAATGATGGAGGACTCACTACTCCATGTAGCAGCTTGTATCTCGGTGACATCGAGCAGTGTATTTAGGTGACCTTCACAAGGTCACACAACAGTCTGTGACTCCTGCCTGGAACCATGGGGTTATACCTCCATATCCCTTTCTCTGCTTGCTGCCTCCTTCTGCTCCCAGGACTCACCTCCTAGGGTAGCCTGACTGCACACTGTCTCTGGAGCTGCCACACCTGCAGTGCCAGAGTGCCGTTGGAGTGGGTGAGCTGCCTGGGGCACCAACCTTTGCCAGCCCTGCAAGGCTCAGAGGAGAGGAGGATGGAAGTGGTGTGGGTGTGTGGCATGGTAGGGTGCGCAGAGTGGATTTTTTTCCCTATTTGTTTTCCATTTTCTCTCCTCCTGGAGGTTGGGCTGGTTGATTGGAGGTGCGGGTGTGTGGGGGTGGTGCACGCTGTGTGTGCGTGCGTGTGTGCGTGTGCATGCACAGCTGTGTGGGAGGGCATCCGTGCAGGAGCTTCACGCTGGAGCGGCCTCTCCCTGCCGACCAACTCTGACAGAGCTCCCACTGATTTGGCCTTAGAAAGTTTCCTGGCTTTGACAGGAACAAAACAGAAGATGCAGATAGGCTGTGCGGTTTCCTTGGCAACTCCAAAACATGGATGGGGGAGGGGATGGTGGGAACTAGAGAGAAGGGAGTGATTGGGCTCCACCACTCAGCTCTGTCCCCCCCATTCCCCTCAAAATAGCTCAGGATAAAATGTTGAACCATTCTCAGCATTCCTGTCCCTGGACCACAGGAATGGAGAGGGAAATAAGCCGCAAGGAAGGAGCAGAGGTGCCCCTCGGATAAGGGAAGCAAGAGACCTGCCTTCTAGGGGAGTGTGACACCTCTTGTTCTCTTTCTTACCAGGCTGACTTATCTCTTCTACCTTCCACTTCCTTATTTTGTATTCCGGCAGCTTTAAGGACTCCTCTTCCCCAAATGAACCCAAGGAAAACCAGAACACACACTCCCAGGTTCTCTACCTCAGAGGGACGTGACTGGCAGGGAAGCAAGAGGAGTAGGTGTCTCTCCTTCCCCCAACCCACGAAACCCTGGGACAGCTCCATTCCTAGAAAGCAGGAGACTGAACTAAGTCGGAGGTGGATGATGAAGAGTGTTCATTAAGAAATAAAGATGTTTAGGCTGGGCGTGTTGGCTCACACCTGGAATCCCAGCACTTTGGGAGGCTGAGGCAGGTGGATCATGAGGTCAGGAGTTTGAGACCAGCCTGGCCAACAGAGTGAAACCCTGTCTCTACTAAAATTACAAAAATTAGCTGGGTGTGGTGATGTGTCCCTGTAATCCCAGCTACTCGGGAGGCTGAGGCAGGAGAATCGCATGAACCTGGGAGGCAGAGGCTGTAGTGAGCTGATATTGAAACATTGCATTCCAGCCTGGGCAACAGCGTGAGACTCTGTCTCAAATAAATAAATAAAATAAAGACGTTTATTACTAATTAGTGAGATTGTCTCCCCTACTGCAAATTCACCTCCCAAGTGAATGTGCTGAGACCACCTGCCCTAGAGGCAGCATCCCAGAGCTCCAGGAAGACCCACCCATGCCCAGAAATTCTTTTTTTTCTTTTCAGAACAGGGCATGTGCAGTGGCACGATCTCAGCTCATTGCAGCCTCAACCTCCCCAATTCAAGCGATCCTCCTGCCTCAGCCCCCCAAGTGGCTAGGACCACAGGTATGTGCCACCACATTAGCTTGGCTAATTTATATATATATATATATATATGCATATTATTATTTTTTTTTTGTAGAAAGGGGTTTCACCATGCTGCCCAAGCTGGTCTTGAACTTCTGAGCTCAAGTGATCCACCCATCTCAACCTTCCAAAGTGCTGGGGTTACAGGCATGAGCACCACATGCCTGGCCTTAAGCCCATCAATTCCTTTTTGTTTGTTTATTTCTTGGGACAGGGTCACGCTCTGTCACGCAGTCTGGAGTGCAGTGGTGAGATCTTGGCTCACTGCAGCCTAGACTTCAGAGGCTCAAGTAATCCCCCACGTCTGCCTCTCTGGTAGCTGGGACCACAGGCACGCACCACCATGCCCAGCTAATTTTTGCCTTTTTTTTTTTTTTTTTTTGTAGAGACAGGGTTTTGCCATGTTGTCCAGTCTGGTCTTGAACTCCTGGACTCAAGCGATCCACCCACCTTGGCCTCCCAAAGTGCTGGGACTATAGGCACGAGCCACGGTGCCTGGCTCTATGCCCAGCAATTCTTGACAGCCCTGGCCCTTTTCTAAAGCACAGGCCTCTGGATCTAATTAGCTCTATCCGCTGTCCCTGGTCCCTCTTATCTTGGGCACTAGAATTCTTTTACTTGAGAATATGGAGGTTCTGAAGACATTTTTGCATAAATTTTTAAAACCAAAAAATCCTGATGCTACCCCAGTCCTGCAACTGAACATTAGTGGTGGCTGTGCAGCCTGCCGTTGGCACAACTCAGACACCAGGGAAGGGGACCTTGGGGACTCTTGGAACAGCCGTCGCCTGTCGGCGTGTTGAATGTGTTTAGAGAGCAGGAGCAGGCAGGAGAAGAGAGCTGAGACGCTGTGGGGCCACAGTGTTCACAGCCTCCTGGATGAGTCAGTGGAGGAAAGGGTGCTGGGCTGGGGGTGAGGAGGCCAGAGTTCCAGTCTAGCTCAGGCTCTGACCAGCTGTGGGTGGGAGGAAGACAACCAGGCTTCAGTGGCCACATTCCTGCAGCAAACTTGGGACACACAGTCTGACGAACACTTGGGGGTGGGGGGAGGGACCATGAAGCAGAAGATTTGCAGTGAAGCAGATGGTTGCCATGACATGGCCCCATAGCTTCCTGAGTGTGGCCCTTCTCCCCCATGCCTGCATGGTCCACACCTCCCAGGATGTTTTTGTCCAGCTCGACTTGGCTGTCTGATGACAGGAAATCAAAGATTCCAGGGCATGGTCACTCTGCCTCCTCCCCATCAGCTGTCCCGAAGCATGGTGACTCATGGGAGAGAGAGTTCATTTATCTTGACTTCTGCTCAGCCTCAAAGCTCTTCTCCAACATGGTCATCACTGCACCTCTGCCTCCCCTGGAGTTCTCTCCATCTTCAGCTGCCTCAGCAGCAATAATACATGGAGGACAGGCCCTCCGTCAGACTCCACATTCCCAACACCCAGCCCATGCCCAGGAAGAGAGGACAGCACCCACCAGCTCCCATGGCTCTGAGCTCTCCGGGCAGGTGACAGAATTGGGAGTCCATCCAGGAGGAGGGAGGAGGGCTGCTCTCCGCTGCCCTGCAGGCCCCAGCTCTGGGGAGGTGTCAGGCAGCTTTGAGAATGAGATAAATACAAGATGCCCCAATAAAGGGCTGAGAACTGATTGTGAGGGGGCGAAGTGTCCAATCAGAGGGAGGAGAGTGTGGGGAGGAAGGATGACTCAGGAGACCCCGGCTTGTTCCTAAGG
The DNA here is from genome assembly GCF_009761245.1 of Sapajus apella. NCBI lineage: Eukaryota > Metazoa > Chordata > Mammalia > Primates > Cebidae > Sapajus > Sapajus apella. The sequence goes on along the minus strand of NW_022436962.1, from coordinate 7,161,696 downwards.
CGGATGACATCATGTGGGTGGCCTTTAGAGAGGCCCTGCCATTTGGCCCTTTGTCTACCCTGGAATGTTCTTCCCTAAGAGGGGGTCTTTCCTAGATGCCTTCATGGTGGGAAATGAGGACAATGGGTAAACAAGTGCCTTCTCTATTGGAATGTCCACTTGGCCAAAAGGAAAAGAAAAAACAAATGGGTAAAGAGTGCCTTCTGTCTATGGATGCCATGACTGGGGTATTCCCTGAGACCCTGTCTTGAGGGCTGGGATCTTGGCTTGCATCTGGTTTGACCTCTCTGAACCTTGCACCTAGCCATTTCCTGCTTCCCCTAGCTAGAGAGGCCACTGGGTGTTTTCTGTGACTGGTAGCCCTGGTTGAGAAGTGAGGCAGGGAGGAGTCCACAGAGGATGGTGCCTGTCTGGGCTTCATCTGTTTGAGCCTCTGAGGAGGCCATCTGGGGAAGGCACCAGGGAAACTGAGACCAGAAGATGTGGGCCGAGCAGGTGCAGTGTCACAGAGGGGAGGGGCAGTCTCCAGGCTTGGCCTGACTGAAGTCCCCACTGAGTGGGTGCAGAGGGCAGTTCAAGTGGGATTTTTTGTTTTTGTTTTGAGACGGAGTCTCGTTCTGTTGCCCAGGCCGGAGTGCAATGGCGTGATCTCAGCTCACTGCAACCTCCACCTCCCCAGTTCAAAGGGTTCTCCTGCCTCAGCCTCCCAAGTAATTGGGATTACAGGCATCCACCACTATGCCCGGCTAATTTTTGTATCTTTAGTGGAGACGGCATGTTGGCCAGGCTAGTCTTGAACTCCTGACCTCAGGTGATCTGCCACCTCAGCCTCCCAAGGTGCTGGGATTATAGGCGTGAGCCAACTCACCCGGCCTCAAGTGGGGTTTGTGTGTTCCTGGGGTGCGCATGGGGGAGGAGGAATTGGGGGGCATGTGATAGACTCTCTGACTTGTAAAGACGCTCTTCTGGGCGGCGCTGGAGACAGGAATGCTTGGGTCGCTGAACTAGGGGATATGGTCAGGGTTCTTTGCACCCAAGAAAACTGGGTCTCTGCAACCCCTTTGCCCAACTCCCTTGTATTATTTCCTTAAGGTTAGTGTAATAACCCCAGAAACATGGGGCTTAAAATAACAGAAATGTATTCTCTCACAGTTCTGGAGAGCAGAAGTCAGAAATGAAAGTGCTGGCAGGGTGGCTCCTTCTGGAGGCTCTGAGGCAGAGTCGGTTCCTGCTGCCCTCTGAGCTTCTGGCAGCTGCCTGCAATCTGTGGCATTCCTTGGATTACAGGTGTGACTGCAATCCCAGCCTCTGTCTTCACCTGGCTTTCTGGGCATGGTGGTGGCTTACACTTGTAATCCCAGCACTTTGGGAGGCCTACGTGGGTGGACCCACTTGAGGTCAGGAATTCAAGACCAGCTTGGCCAATATGGCAAAACGCTCTTTCCACTAAAAATACTAAAATTAGCTGGGTGTGGTGGTGCACATCTGTGATCCCAGCTACTTGGTAGGCTGAGGCAGGAGAATCACTTTAACTGGGAGGCGGAGATCGCAGTAAGCCGAGATCGCTCCACTGCACTCCAGCCTGGGAAATGCAGCAAGACTCCATCTCAATAAAACAAAAACAAAAAACCCCACCCCAAAATCCCAAAAACAAAAAAGCAAAAGAACACCAGGAACACCCGTTGTTGGATTTGGGGCCCACCCTAAATCCAGGATGATTTATTCTTACTTATACCTGCAGCGACCTTATTTCCAACTAAAGTCACAGCCTGAGATGCCGGTTGGATATAAACTTCAGGGAGGCACCATTCAACCCACAGCAGCCTTTTTCTTTTTTTTGAGATGTAGTCTCACTCTGTCACCAGGCTGGAGTACAGCGATGCGATCTTGGCTCATTGCAACCTCTGCCTCCCGGGTTCAAGCAATTCTTCTGCCTCAGCCTCCTGAGTAGCAGGGACTACAGGCACGTGCCACCACGCTGATTTTTGTCTTTTTAGTAGAGACAGGTTTCACCATATTGGCCAGGCTGATCTCAAACTCCTGACACCATGATCCGCCCCCCTTGGCCTTCCAAAGTGCTGAGATTACAGGGGTGAGCCACCACGCCCGGCCCACAGCAGCCCTTAATTCCACACTTCCTCCAGAGCTGTGAAGGGTAAGGAGACCCCCAAAGTTTGATCGGCAGTCCCAAGGGCAGGATGCTCAGAGGACACAGCAGGGCCTGAAGTTCTAACCCAGCTCCCCAGCCTCCGTGTTACCCTGAGCTTCCTAGAAAGTTGCAAAGCAAAAACAATTGAACCCCATTCCCCAGGGATTGGCAGGCATGGTCCTCCTTCACTCAATAGGGGGGCAGGTGTCTGGAGTGTTTCCTTGGAAAATAAGTTGCACCTTGGACTGCTGCTTCTTAGCTGGGTGAATGTCTTTCTTAAGCCTACTTTAATCCATCTTGCAGCGCCTCAGCCGTAATTTCTCTTGGTCTGTCCATGAGGCTGATGGAGAACAGCCTCTTCCTGATCTTCCATTCTTCTGATGCTCGGCTAACAATTGTCACGTCTTTTCCCATTTCAGTAGGGGATGTCTTTGCCTGGAGAGGGTATGTCAGCAGCATTGGGAGAGTCAGAGGTGAAACAACCCACCTAAATGCACAGAGTTTGAATTTTCTCTACCAGCCTTCTCAGCTAACTATTAGTTGGCACACCTCCCTCTGCCCCGCCCGCCCCAGGGTTGGTGACAAGCTGAGCTGTGACTCTCTCCTCTCACCTCACATCTCTGAGCCACCCTCATCTACCACCAACTCTGCACAATTACTCTTTAGTGAAGAGAAAATCGGGAAGACAAGCTCCAGGTAGCACGGCCATCAGTCACCATAACGTGCTGGAATCAGCAATCATTACGATGATAAATGGCTCTGGAATTCCCATCACAGATAGTGCTGCAGAGGGGAGGCAGAGATTTAGACAGGAGCTCCCACGGCTCTCATCTGCTTTGTCATTTTAAGGAGAAAAGAGTCCAGCTTTGTAGTGCTAGGTTTTCTTCTTTAGAACACAAGGATGGAGCCGGGCGCGGTGGCTCAAGCCTGTAATCCCAGCACTTTGGGAGGCCGAGGTGGGTGGATCACGAGGTCAAGAGATCGAGACCATCCTGGTCAACATGGTGAAACCCCGTCTCTACTAAAAATACAAAAAATCAGCTGGGCATGGTGGCGCGTGCCTGTAATCCCAGCTACTCAGGAGGTTGAGGCAGGAGAATTGCCTGAACCCAGGAGGCGGAGGTTGCGGTGAGCCGAGATCGCGCCATTGCACTCCAGCCTGGGTAACATGAGTGAAACTCCGTCTCAAAAAAAAAAAAAGAACACGAGGATGGCAAGCAGTTGAAGGGGAGGCGGATGCTGTAATTTGGGGGTCAAGCAGCTCTCACGCCACTCTCAATCTATAGGACCTCCAAGGTTATAGAGCTCAGGGGTCTGGTGATAACAGTAGGGCCTGCCCAGGCGGAGCCTAGGGTGAGTGGAAATAGAGGAGATTGAAGCAGGGCCTGAGGGACAGGAAGCGAAGGGTGCAGGGCCCAGGCACGCCATAGACCAGCGTCCAAGTGGCAGTGAGGACCCAGATTGCTGGTGTCCCCTCCAGAGCCAAGAATTTCACCTCAAGATAAATAAACATATAAATAAAAAGGGCTATTATTTTGTGCCCTGCTCTGCATTATAATTCCCTCCCTCCCTTCCCTCCGTCCCTCCCTCCCTCTCTCCCTTCCCTCCTTCCTTCTTTCTCTTTCTCTCTTTCTTTCTTTCTTTCTTTCTTTCTTTCTTTCTTTCTTTCTTTCT
>NW_022436962.1:7153017-7157863 GCF_009761245.1 Sapajus apella | reverse complement strand
TTTCTTTCTTTCTTTCTTTCTTTCTTTCTTTCTTTCTTTCTTTCTTTTCTTCCTTCCTTCCTTCCTTCCTTCTTTCTTTCTTTTCCTTCCTTTCCTTTCTCCCTTCCCTCCCCTCCCCTCCCCCTCTCCCCTCCCCTTCCCTCCCCTCCTCTCCCTTCCACTCCCCTCCCCTTCCCTTCCCTCCTTCCCTTCCCACTTCCTTTCCAGACTCTTGCTCTGTCACCCAGTGTGGAGTTCAAATACATAAAAACAGCTATTGTTTTATGCCAGGCTGTGCACTATAATCTCTCTCTCTCTGCTTCCTTCCTTCCCTCCTTCCTTCCTTCCTTTCCTCCCTCCCTCCCTCCTCTTTCCCTCCTTCCCTCCTTCTTTCCTTCTTTCCTTCCTTCCTTTCTTCCTTCCTAGACATACTCTCGCTCTGTCGTCCAGGCTGGAACTCAGTGGTGCGTTCTCAGTTCACTGCAACCCCTTCCTCCCAGGTTCAAGCCATTCTCCTGCCTCAGCCTCCTGAGTAGCTGGGATTACAGGCACTTGCTATCACGCCCAGCTAATTTTTGTATTTTTAGTGGAAATAAGACTTCAGCATGTTGGCCAGGCTGGTCCCGAACTCCTGACCTCAGGTGTAATCCCAGCACTTTGGGAGGCCGAAGTGGGCAGATTACGCCCAGGTGCACTATGATTTTTTATATATTACCTAATTTAATCCTTACCACATCACTGGTAAAGAAAATTATACATATATGAATATATGTTTATATGTTTTACATTTTCTTATGCAATTATTACTACTTTATCTCTTTACTTTTTTTTTCATTTTTTATTCCTTCTTTTTTTTTTTTTTTGAGACAGGGACTGGCTCTGTCACCCAGGCTGGAGTGCAGTGCTGCTATCACTGCTCACTGAAGCCTTGACCTCCTGGGCTCAAGTGATCCTCCCACCTCAGCTTCCAGTGTAGCTGAGATCACAGGTGCCGCCATGCCCAGCTAATTTTTAAATTTTTTGTAGAGATGGTGGTTTCATTATGTTTCCCAGGCTGGTCTCAAACTCCTGGGTTCAAGCGATCCTCCCGCCTTGGCCTCTCAAAGCGTTGGGCTTACAGGCGTGAGCCATCTCACTGGGCCATGATTTATTTTCTGGATTGAGGAAATGAAGCTCAGAGAATTTGCTTAAGATCACAGAACAAGTAGCTGGAGCCTGGTTTTGAATTCAGATTTATCCCACTTCAAAGTTAGTAAATATTTGCAAATGCCTTGCCCTGCAGCTTTCTTTTCTCTTCGGTTCAGGGCGGAGCTGAAGAACTTGTGAGGTGAAAGGGGAAGCTCTACAGGTAGGGAGCAGGAACCACTGCACTGGGGCACTGGGTAAGCTGGCTGATAAGGAAGCGGGGGCTCCCAGTGACTGATACTGGGCGCCTGTGTGGTGGGAAAAAAGAGTCTGGCTGAGTCACTGGAAACTGACAGACGTGGAGACATGGGTTTGACAGGGAAAGACCAGGTGGTGGTTAACTGGGTCAGGATCCATCTTCTTCATGGAGGTTCCTGTCCCAAACCTCTTCCCAAAGGGAAGGTCCCTTTACTTCTCTCTGTTTTTTTTTTTTTTTTTTTTTTTTGAGACAAAATTTCAATCTTGTTGCCCAGGCTGGAGTGCAATGGTGCAATCTTGCCAATCTCGGCTCACCGCAACCTCCGCCTCCCAGGTTCAAGTGATTCTCCTGCCTCAGCTTCCCAGGTAGCTGGGATTACAGGTGCCTGCCACTATACCCAGCTAATTTTTTGTGTTTTTAGTAGAGACGGGGTTTCACCATGTTGGTCAGGCTGGTTGCGAACTCCTGACCTCAGGTCATCTGCCCCCTTCGGCCTCCCAAAGTGCTGGAATTACAGGTGTGAGCCACTGCACCTGACACTTCTCTTAAATAACTTTATTTCTGCCCCTTGGATGTGCAGAGCTAATCATATTCATTAAGTCACTGGTCTGCGTGAGGCCTGTGTTTTATTCTCTTATTTTTCCTCTCATTTTCTGCCCTTGCTCCGGTTAACCATTCACCATAGACACTCACTTCAGTACATCAGTGTATATGCTTCCAGTTTGTCTTCCATATGCCTACAGAGATATATGCGTATTCCTGGAAAAGATTCATAATAGTATTTCATGGATATGTGTATGTATTCTTAATTTACATAATTGATTTTGTGCTATAAATCTTATTCCATTTCTGGCCAGGTGCAGTGGCTCTCGCCTGTAATCCCAGCACTTTGGGAGGCTGAGGCAGGCGGATCACCTGAGGCCAGGAGTTCGAGACCAGCCTGGCCAACATGGCAAAACTTAAAAACACAAAAATAGTGAAAATACAAACACACTACTAAAAACACAAAAATTAGCAGGGTATGATGGTGAATACCTGTAATCCCAGCTACTCGGGAGATTGAGGTGGAAGAACCACTTGAACCCAGGAGGCAAAGGTTGCAGTGAGCTGAGATTGCTTCATTGCACGCCAGTCCAAGCAGCAGAGCGAGCCTCCATCTCAAAAACAACAACAACTTTTATTTTATTTCTTGTTCACTCAGTGGTAGTTAAGACCTGTGCGTGTTGCCATGTGGACTTTTTATAGCATAGTATTTCATCATATACACACACCACGTGTACTATCCATTCCTAAGTTGCTCCCAACTGCCAGGCACTGCAAACAGGGCTGCAATGGGCATGTCACACATGTCTCATTATCGGCCTGTGGGAATGGTTCTCTGGGACAAGGACACCAGAACGTAGAGAGTGTTGATACATCCTAGTCTTCTCAACCCCTCCTGGCGGTTAATCCCCGTAACCCACGTTCAGCGTTGTGTTCTGCCTTTTAATTGCTAGTGAAAGCTTCCGTTGTACATATCTTCTCTCTCCTGCTACATCCTAAGTGTAAAATGAGACCCTTTTTCCCTTCGTTTTGCATTTTTTTGCAGGTCCTCATCTACATCTTTCCAGAGTTGGTGCTACATAAAACATTTTTTTAGTAGGCTGACTAACATCTCCATTCCTGCAGGAATGCAAATTTCCTTAGAGCAAGATTAGCTGTGTTTCATTCATCTCAACTGAGTTCAGAATCTGGCACTCTAAACTATTCAAAATATCACCAGAGGCTTTCCTAAGACATGACTCATGACCTTTTCAAACATGGAAAAATACTACCGCTAAGAACCAAACGGATTGGAAGTTAGGAGATCCAAGTGTCATATACTAGTTTTATGAACTTCGACAAAGTAAACGTCTCCTCTGAGCCTCAGTTCCCCCATATCTACAATGGGAGGGTTTAGTGGCTTCTTGCTCCTAGCTAGATTCTGGAAGATGATGAGGGAGTGTTACGCGTCCATCCCCATTTGAGAAGCCTGCTGGGTTGGGCTGGTCTTCCCGGAGGAGAAGGGGGCTGAGGGGAAGATGGGGCCTGGCACACCGCTGGGGGAGGCACCATCCTTCCCCCTTTGGCTTTCTCCTTTGTTCCTTCAATCATCCCATGCAGTTTGGCTTGATCCATTTCCAGAATATTCATCACTGATGACATGGAGTCCCACCCAGGGATTAGGACTTTCTTGGGGAGATCCAGAATATGAGTCAAGAGAGAAAGGTGGAGAGCGGCTTAAAAAAGATGAAAGGCCTGCCGTAGTAACTGGGCAGCAACTGGAATGCAAGGGGCTCAGGAGCAGTCAGACTCGGAGAGAAGAAACAGGGCCTGGAGCACACTGTCACCTTAGAAACATGAGCACCAGGACCAACCCGGTGGACCCTGCCAGTGCCCACTAAAGACACCTGTTCAAGGAGAGGTTAAGGTGGTAGGGAAAGAGAATGACAGGGACTCAGATTACTCTAAGAAACTCAAATGGGGTCAGGCGTGGTGGCTCACACTCGTAATCCCAGCACTTTGGGAGGCCAGGGCTGGAGGATCACTTGAGCCCAGCAGTTCAAGACCAGCCTAGGTAACATACGGAGACTCCGCCTCTATGAAAAAATAAAATTAGCTAGGTATGGTGGTATGCACCTGTGGCCTCAGCTATTTGGGAGGCTAAGGCTGAAGGATAACTTGAACCTGGGAGGTTGAGGCTGCAGTGAGCTGAGGCCCTGCCACTGCACTCCACCCCAGGAAATACAGTGAGACCTTGTCGAGAGAGAGAGAGAGAGAGAGAGAGAGAGAGAGAGAGAGAGAGAAAGAAAGAAAGAGAGGGAGAAAGAGAGAAAGAGGGAGAGAGGGAAGGAGAGAGGGAGAGAGGGAGGGAGGAAGGAAGAGAAATGATATTGTTTGTCCCTACTCAAATCTCGTCTTGAATTGTAATCCTTACAAACCCCACATGTCTAGGGAGAGATCTGATGGGAGATGATTGGATCATAGGGACGATTTCTCCCATGCAGTTCTCATGATAGTGAGTGAATTCTCACGAGACCTGACGGTTTTATGAGGGGTTCTTCCCCCTTCGCACCTCTCACTACTGTCTCGTGCTGCCGGGTGAGAATGTCCAACCTTGCTCCCCCTTTACCTTCCACCATGATTGTACGTTTTCTGAGGCCTCCCCAGCCATGCGGAACTGTGAGTCCATTAAACCTTTTTCCTTTATACATTACCCAGTCTCTGGTATTTGTTTATAGCAGTGTGAGAACAGATACAAGAAAGAAATACAACAGAACCAACACAAGAAAGAAAGGAAAAAAAAGAAAATCAAAAGAGCAAAGAAGCTTAATCTACGTTTAAACTTGCCTTGGGATTCCAAGGGCAAGTGCAGGACTAGATGGATTCCTAATCAGGATGCAAGAAAGTCACCGCTGGGAGGAGTTTGGGAAGTAAAGCCTAGCCCAGCAGGAAAGGTCAGCT
>NW_022436962.1:7115821-7152917 GCF_009761245.1 Sapajus apella | reverse complement strand
GGGGGGGGTGAGCGAAAGAGTGCACCAGTGCTGGGGTCTGTGCTAACCTATTAAGGCTCAGCACTGAGTAATCCCGGGAGCCCAATGGTAAGGGGCCAGTCAAGTCTATGGTGATTAGAGTTGAAGATAGACCTGCTCAAGGCTCCAGGAGACCCAGGAGGAAGCTGTCAGCCTCCTCAAAGGCCAGGCCTGGAACTGGCATACTGTTACTCCTCCTCCTCCTCCTCCTTCTCCTCCTCCTCCTCCTTTTTCTTTTCTTTTCTTTTTTTTAAGGGGGGATAGAGTTTTGCTCTTGTTGCCCAGGCTGGAGTGCAATGGCATGATCTTGGCTCACTGCAACCTCTGCCTGTTGGATTCAAGAGATTCTCCTGCCTCAGCCTCCCAAATAGCTGGGATTACAGGCATGGACCACCACACCCGGCTACTTTTGTATTTTCTCCACGTTGGTCAAGCTGGTCTTGAACTCCTGACCTCAGGTGATCCACCTGCTTCAGCCTCCCAAAGTGCGGGATTACAGGCTGAGCCACTGCTCCCAGCTGCCTTCTTCTTTTTCTTTTTTAGTGACAGGGTCTCACTCTGTCTCCCAGGCTGGGGTGCAGTGGCTATTCACAGCCTCAGTCACAGCACAGTACAGCCTCAAATTCCTGGATTCAAGCCATCCTGTAGCTGGGCCTACAGGTGTGTGCCACTGCACTCTGCAATTTCTGTCGTATTCTATTGGCCACAGCAGTCACAGGCCAGCCAGAGTCAAGAGGAGTGCTAATAGGCCCCGTTTCTTGATGGAGGGCACGTCAGAGTTCTTGGTCATCTTTATCCGCCCACGTGTGCTACTATAAGTCTCCCTCTCAGTCCTTTCTCTCCCCTGCTTCCCTGTTTCCAGCTGCTTCCCTGCCGCCTCCGTCTGGCTCTCACTGCTTTAAGCACAAACCCCTCACCTGGTCCCTGTCTTGGAGCTCTCAGTCCCCAGCACGGTTACCCCATTCCAGAGCCTACAGCTTTTCCCTGCCCCTCCACAGGCCCGTTGGACTCTGCTCTGTCACTGCCTTTTTCTTGACTAACGCTTTCCGTTCCCCTGCACTTCCCAAGGCAGCTCTTCCCACGAAGAAGGCTCAGCTCCCTTCCTGCTACCCCCATGACTTCTGGACTATGCACAAAACAGGACACAGTGGGAATGAAATTGTTGCATTTAGTCTTTCAAATCCAAGTGGAGGCTGAGGCTAGAGACACAATTAATCAGTCAATGAACATTTATAAACTGGAATGTTCAGTCCGGTGGGGAGACCACGTAACAGATCACCAGTATAGGGTGTGTGGCCAGCAGGTCTGAACGGAGTTCAAGGTTGCACCGGACACAGAGCTCCCTGAGGGCAGGGTCCAAGCCTTGTTTATTCGTGCTCTTAGAGCCCAGCACAATGCTGAACAAATGTTAAATGAGCGTATAAATGAATGAATGATTGCACACCTACCACAGATATAAAATTGCTTCTAGAAAGCCAACTTCTCTTGAATTAGATTAATTGGAATTCACATGAGTCATATAAAAGTCCCTGGAGGGGGCCAGGCATGGTGACTCATGCCTGTAATCTTAGCACTTTTGGAGGCCAAGGTGGAAGAATTGTTTGAGCCTAGGAGTTTGACACTAGCCTGGGCCACATAGAACGACATTGTCTCTACAAAAAATAAAAATTAAAAAAAAATAGCTGGGTGTGGTGGCATGCACCTGTAGTCTCAGCTACTCACGAGGCTGAGGGGGGAGGATTGATTGAGCCCGGAGCAGGGTCAAGACTGCAGTGAACTGAGATCACACCGCTGTATTCTAGCCTGGGAAGCAGAGCAAGTCCCAGCCTCAAAAAAAAAAAAAAAAAAAAGAAAGAAAAAGAAAAAAGAAAATACCAAAGAAGTCTCTGGAGGGCATTGGGATTAAGGATTAAGATTCTTCTTTAAAACTCTTTGCCATCTGGCAATCTGCTTTTCCTGGCTTCTCCCCATCCTGAATGATGAAATGATGATGCTCATAAATCCAGAACTTTTTTTTTTTAAATGGAGTTTCGCTCTTGTTGCCCAGGCTGGAGTGTGGTGGTGCAGTCTCGGCTCACTGCAACCTCTGCCTCCTGGGTTCAAGCGGTTCTCGGGCCTCAGTCTAGCAAGTAACACGCCACCATGCCTGGTTAATTTTTGTATTTTTAGCAGAGACCGGGTTTCACCATGTTGGCCGCGCTGGTCTCGAATTCCTGACCTTAGGCAATCCACCCACCTCAGCCTTCCAAAGTCCTGGGATTACAGGCATGAGCTACCATGCCTCACCCAGAATTTTCTAGATTATCTCAGGATCTGACTCATAGCCTTTTCCTCATCATGCATCCCCTGCCTTCATTCTTGATAATTCAACATCTGTGTATGGCTGTCTCTTTTCTAGTCCAAGCTAACAGTCCTTGACCTCTGCCTGCTTTCTGTGCATATGCCGCGCCAGCTCTGCCTTTCAGCCTCATTGCTCAGGATTCTTCTTTCTATCCTATGCTGTCAAACTAGAAGCTCCTCTTCCCTGTGCTATTGTACTTGCTGCATGGACACCATCCCCAGGAGCCAAACTCCTTCATCAAACTCGTACTGATTCACCCAACTATGTGTGATCTCTTCTTTCCTGAAAATTGCAGAAGATCTTAGCAGTCCTCCTCTCATGGAGTTTGTCACAGTCTGCCTTCTGGACAAATGTGTCCTTGTCTCATCTTTCCTACTTTGATGTAAGTTTTCATGGAGAGGAGACTCTGCCATACTCACTTTTTGTCACACTCTGGCATAATGGCACCTAGCACAGAACAGTGGACATATGTTATTTTGTCTTCACAGCATCGCATCTTTTAAAGAAACTTCTATATGACCTGGGGGAGCTGTGGGTCATGGTGCCCCATCTCACCTTCACAGAGCTTCACAGAAGATGCAGCCCCTGGCCTCAGAGATGGCTGCAGGGATGGGTGCGTGACCTCAATCATAAAGAGAGAGCTCTCTTCCTGAGACCAGAGGTGGAAAGGATGACATAAGGTGGGGTTGCTTGGGGCTGTCTCTCTGGGCCACGTGGAAGGAGGCATCTAACAGGAGAGAATGAGACCCACCTCAAGAGAGGCAGAGATGGAAAGAACAATGGCTAATATCTTGGGGTGCTGCTTTTGTATCAGACCCTGCCTTAGGCACACTGTGTGGACGATCTAATTTATTCCTCACGAGAATCTTAAGAGATAATTCTATTATTATATCCATTTTACAGACTAGGAAACAGGGACACTGAGAAGTTAAGCAGCTCATCTAAAATCACCCAGCTAGTTAGGTGGTGGAGTTCGGATTGGAACCCAGGCTGTGGGACTCCCAAAACAGTCAAGCTATGCTATGCATGCTACGCTGCCTTGTGTATGAGCCCAGATGAACATAAATGGGAGCGAGACGGATTTACTCATTTATGAGCAAGTGCAAGAGAGAGCTGATGGCATCTTTTGAGCTCCTGGATCTAGCTGTGCCTGGAGTCAGCTGACTCATGTGCTTTTTAGTTAAATAAGCCAATGCATTCCCTGATTTGCTTAAAATAGTGTATCCGTCACTTGTGACCTCCTGGGTTCATTGTGGAACAATGTGACTAATTGATAAGGCACTACTCCTGGGTTTGCCTCCTGGCACGACCCCTTACTTACCACCCAAACTTGGACAAATGACTCGACCTCTCAGGCCCCTGGAGGGAAGTGACTTGGCCTCTCAGGGCTGAGGGAATGGTGACTGGAGATGAGATTACATGTAAATGCACTTAACACTCTGCCAGCACAATGTAAGCACTCAGTCACAGTTAGATTCCCCTTCCCTATGTGGAGGAGCTGTTCAATAAGCATTTGCTGAATTGAATTAAATCCTCCAGAGGCTACCGGATGTTGCCTGAGCTTGCAAGCAGCTGGAGCTACAGAGCCTCCAGTCCGGGGAGCAGCTCAGCTGAGGGGGCGCCTAACAGCTCTATCTGGCCATTGGAAGGAGAAAGAAAAAAAGATTTTACCCTTCTCTTGTCTCCCGGACAGCTTCATGCTCTCTGACTTCCAGATCTTTCCACCAGAGAAAACAACGTCTGCCTGCTGGATTCCTTCAGGCCCCCCTTCCTCCTCCTTACAGTTGCCCTCTAGAGTCACCCACTAACTCGGTCCTATTGATTCACTTTCTAATTTTTCTCAGTCCTGCTCTCTTCCCCTCGCCCCTCCCTATGATGCCGTTGTTCAGACCTTCATCACCTTCTAGATATTTGCAACGGCTTCCTCGCTGACCTCCCCTCAGCCTGCCAGCCCACGTGCAGCCCAAAACACCCATGTTAAACGTGACCCCATCACTCTTCACCTGAAAACGGCCTTGGCCTGCAGGGCAGTGAGCCAACCCTTGGCAGACACACAAGGCCCTCCTCGGCCCCACCGGCCCCTGCCCGAATTTCCAGGACAGTCTCCCGTTTTGCTTTTCCACGCCTTGGTGCTGTCGCCACCCGCCGCCCCCTGCCAACTCTTACTCATCTGCTAAGACTGTGCTCCATTTGCTTTTTTTTCTCCTGGAAACACTCATGGAATTCCCACCCCCACTCTGCGGGCCAAGCGCTCCTCCTCTGTACATAATTCTGTCTTACTATTTTATACTGATAGGATCACTGTGCACTTGTTTTGAGGACTCTGAGGCCAAGGGTGAGGTCCTGCTCATGTCTGTAACCCTTGCACCCCATACAGTGCCTAGCACCCACAGGCCCTCACCTGCAGGCATCACGAAAACTCCATGTGGGACTAGAAAGAGGAACGAAGAGACGGCATTCCTTGCAGACCAAACTCAGGATCCTCGTTTTATTCCTGGCTGATTTCCTCCATCCCTAGACTGGGGCCAATGCTTCTGTTAATGGCAAACACAATGGCCTTGGGGTTTCATTGTTGGGGAAAGAGGGGGCAGTTTCTCGCCAGCCCATAAAGTGATGAGGGATCCCACTTCCTCACCTCACGAGGTGAGAAATTCCACTAGTGGAGGAAAAGGAAAAGAGAATTTTCCCTGGGGTCCTAGGCGGTTATATGTTGTTCATGTAATTCTCTGTAGAGTTTTACATGCATCATACATGAACAGGTAACCTTTGGCTGCCTTAAAATAGCCCCATCTCAGTTTTTAAAAGGATACGATTATTTCATCACATCTAAATATAGGCCAAGAGTCTGTGCTGCTGCATAACTTAGGCAAACACATGCAAATCTCTTGCAGACTGGGGACCTGATCGCATCACCGAGTTAGTAATTCTCAGGCCTCTGTGCCCCTCCTTTCTTGTGCCGGTGCCCTTGAACTACAGGACTCTGGTTGATCCGCTGGGCTAGTGACTCCGGCCGGCCTACCGCTCAGGGCTGCTGTGGGGGTCCGAGGAGAGACGGGCCCTGCACAGGGACGGGCAACCCTGTGGCATGCAGGAGGTGGGGCCAGGAGGGTGCCCAGCGTCGTTGTGGGAGGTCACACCCGCAGGCCTCCAGCTGCTCTGCTGGGAGTGCTGGGGTTTCATTCCTCTCTCATTCTCATTTTTTCCCTTCTCAAATCTGTTTCCCATTAAAAAGAAATGTGTTCTTCTCTCAGCCTTCTGCTTGGCTCCCTGAGCAGTGCCTGGCCCAGCTCTGAGAACCAGGCTACATTTGCTCCTTTTTAAGGCACCCACTAATTCAAACCAAGCAAGTGGGAGGCAGACTGGCCCGTGGGGCCACCCCCATCTCCCTACCCTGGCCTTTCTCCACGGATGGAAAATTTGGCCTCAGCCTGCCCTTGTGACTGGAAAAAGCGGGGTCAGCTCATCAAAGCAGAACAGGGTTGTCAGCTGGCTTTCCTCTTTCAGAGGGTTATGTTAAGAAGGCGTGGCTCAGGGAGGGGGTTACTGGCCCTGGCTGGCCCCAGCCAGAAAGTTGTAGGGGGGTTGCTCAAGCAGATGGAAGCCTGCCAGGGCCAGGGAGAGCTTTATGAGAGGGTGTGAGAGGCTGGGGAGGTGGGAGAGGGGCAGCTATGAAAGGAAAGTGTGCGGAGGTGACATGGTCTCTAGGTTGCGCCAGGCCAAGAGGGAAGGCCAGAGAGAAGTGAATGTTCTAGTCAGGCTTGCTGTCCTGGGGGAGATGCTGGGGTCCAGCCCACTGCTCCCTCCTCTTCTCCTGCCACTGTGAGGACAAGGACCTGTATCTGTGAGGGGCCTGCTGGGGCCCACGGCTGGGGAGTCCAGCTCTCTCTCAGCGGCTAAAGCGGGCTGTCTCTTTTCCAAGGGGCAGCTGCCATGCTACCACAGGAAAATCCGGCTTGCCATTTTGGATACTCGGATTTTGTCACAGTGTGAGGGGGCTGGGGGTGTGGCCCAGGAAGGTGCCCGTGGGTTGGGAGAGGAAAGGAGACTGGATGGGAGTCAGCTGAATTGGGGGCCTCGGAGGCTGGGGTGGGAGGGAGGGAAGGGTGTGTCAAAGCTCAGTCTCCGAAAGCTGAGCAAGAAGAGCGTGACGGGAGGGTGTTTCCAGCCTCCTCGCCCACTCCAGCACAGGGTCCTGTCTCCGTCCAAATGCTGCAAGCCTTTCCACGCTCCTGCTCTACCTTTGGAGATCTGAGCATTTTCAGGAATGAACTCTGGAAAGTAAGTCCTGGCTTTGTGCACAGGGGACACACAGAAACAATGACATAGTAGGCATGTTTACAGCCCCTAAACACACACTCACTCCTTCTTCCTTTACAATGAAACTCAAATCTTAGCAAGGCATCCGGTCCTTGGCTCAGGACTACACTTCCCAGCTTCCTGTGAGGCGAGCTGTGGCCTTGTGATGGAGTTTTAGCCAATGGGGTCTGAGTGGAAGGGAGAGTGCCACTTCTGGAAAGTTCCCTGAAGACAGAGGCATATGCTCCACCTTTCTTCACCCTTCTTACTGACCAGACTGTGGATGTGATGGCAGGAGCTAGAGTAGTCATCTTATTTTATTTTATTTTATTTTATTTTATTGTAAGATGGAGTCTTGCTCTGTCACCCAGGCTGGAATGCAGTGGAGTGATCTCAGCTCACTGCAACCTCTGCCTCCTGGATTCAAGCGATTCTCCTGCCTCAGCCTCCCGACTAGCTGAGACTTACAGGCACCCGCCATCACACCTGGCTAATTTTTGTATTTTCAGTAGCGATGGGGTTTCACCACGTTGACCAGGCTGGTCTCCAACTCCTGACCTCAGGTGATCCACCCGCCTTGGTCCACAAACTGCTGGGAATACAGGCATGAGCCACCACGCCCAGCCTTATTTATTTATTTTTAATTTTATTTCTCTTTTTGAGACAGGGGCCCTCCCTGTCCCCCAGGCTGGAGCGCAGTGATATGATCACGGCTCCCTGCAGCCTCAAACTCCTGGGCTCAAGCGACTCTTCAGCCTCAGCCTCCCTAGTAGCAGGGACGGCTGCCCAGTAAGTCAGTCAGCAGGATGGCTGTCCCGACTGTAAATATCCTAGACCCAGGCCCATCTCCTTTTTCCTCGCTGTCCTCAATTCAGGCAAGGTCAGGTGGTTGAGGCCAAGTCCAGGCACCTGCCCTCGAGCCTCTCATTGTCTCTGTCACACACCAGGTGATGGATGATGCACATACAAAGGACCCACACCTATGAGTCTACTCAGGTTAAGACATAACTCCACCCCCCTCCCAGTTCTGGAGGGAAGTAAGGCAATACAGTAATTCATGTGGAGTAGGAGTGGCAGGCCGCCTCCTGATGGCTGTGGCAGCCAGTTGTTTATAAGGGTCTGTGCACTGTCTCCTCACCTGTCCCTCCCACTCAGGAATGCCTATTGCAATGCAAGGAAGTCAGAGTGACATTATTAAGGATATAGCCTTGAGTCGTTTCTTATTTATTTATTTATTATTTTGAGACAGGGTCTCACTCCGCTTCCCGGGCTGGAGTACAATGGTATGATCTCAGCTCACTGCAACTTCTGCCTCCTGGGCTTAAGTGATCCTCCTGCCTCAGCCTCCCAAGTAGCTGGGATTACAGCTGTGCACCACCACACACAGCTAATTTTTATTTTGTAGAGACAGGGTCTCACCATGTTGGCCAGGCTGGTCTCGAACTCCTGAGAGTAAGCTCTTCACCCACCTCAGCCTCCCAAAGTGTTGGGATTACAGGCGTGAGCTGCTGCGCCCAACTCTAATTTATTTTTAAAAGGTTGATTGTTCTAGAAGCTTTTGGGGTGTTCTTAGCAACAGCAAATCTCTTTCTTCACCCTCACACCTGACTGGGGTAGGCCTGGTTGTCATGGCATCGCTGCGGACAGCCACCACCTGGGGGACTGCCTAGTGATTAGTCAAGCCTCCAGCTGGCCAGCTTTCCATTCTATGGTCTGCAGCACCACAGGGCAGGGACGAGGGAGCACCAATTCTTCAACGTGGACAGAACTCTCCGACATCATCAGAAGGGACGTCTGCTGGTTTTGCCTCCCCAAGCGTCCCTTCTGCCTTTTTCTGCTCGCAGGATCTTGCTTTCCCTTTAGGGAGTGCCTGTTGCCCCTTGCATTTGACTACTGTCTGCCCTCTCCAAAGATTAGGCATGTGACACAATCCGACTAGAGAGTGTCTCTCCTGAGAACCCAGGGTTGTGGGACTGGCAACAAGTTAGATAGCAGTTAGGTCCGAGCGCTCTTGACCTGTGAATTCTTACTAGTCTGAATTTTGAGCAGGGTTTACACAACAAATACATTAGAACAACCTCAAAGTTAGCCCTAAAATACTGTCGTTTTCTCTTGATTTTAATATACATTCTTGAAGACGTGAGAGAAGGCTCACGCTATCCCTAACAGGTAGGAAATTGTATGTCGCCTGCATGACAGCTGTGGCCTGGGGCCCTGTCCTTCCCACGCATGGCTGTCCAAATCTCCCTGTCCTCTCGGGAGCTCCTCAGTACCTTATACAACACTGGGGTACCATCCACGTGTTGTCCATAGAGTTCTACAAAGAGATAGCCTTCCTATCAATTCCCTGGTGTGGCTTGTAGCCCAACTCAGTTTCATAGGGTTAAAAACAAGGACCTGAAACTGGAAAATGTGGCCATGATATAGCACTGCTTTCAAATCATCCAGAAACCAGATATTCCCTTTTCCCTTAAAGTGCCCCAGGAATAGGGTCACTAGATTTAGTAAACAGAAATACAGGATACCCAATTACCTGTGAATTGTGGATAAACTCGAATGAATACTTTTTTTAGTATCATTGTGGCCCATGCAATGTTTGGGCATCCTGTATTGTGTCTGGCAGCCCAACTCAGGGAAAAAAGTGATGTCTCATCTCTTGGGGTTGACTTAAAAACACTCACCCTCCTTTACCCTATTCTGCTGTCCTTCTCCCCCACAAGCAAATGGCTTCTGTAAGAGTGGACATATTATTCACCAGATGCTTGGAGCAAGGGCAGACACCAGACACAAGATGGACCAATCGGTGCCACTTCCTAGGAATTTTTCAAACAATCAGTAAGAAAGAATTAAGGGCTTTCAGCTGCTGGAGGTGAAGACATTAAGCTCAGGGACTGGTGGCAGAATTGATTTCCAACACATGGACAGGACTGGCCTCTATTGAGAGAGAATGAGGTAGACGGGCAGGCAGAAGCAGAGAGTGCTGACAGAGTTCAAATACTAAATTCCAGTTGTTAGTTGTTCTTGAGGGGCTCCTTGGCTTTGCATTGTTTTTTTTTTGTTTTTTTTTTTGAGACTGAGTCTCACTGTGTCACCAGGCTGGAGTGCAGTGGTGTGATCTTGGCTCACTGCAACCTCCATCTCCCGGGTTCAAGCAATTCTCCTGCCTCAGCCTCCCAAGTAGCTGGGATTGCAGGTGCACACCACAATGACCAGCTAATTTTTTGTATTTTTAGTAGAGATGTGGTTTCACCATGTTGGTCAGGCTGGTCTCAAACGCCTGACCCCAAGTGATCCGTCCTCCTCAGCCTCCTAAAGTGCTGGGATTACAGGTGTGAGCCACCATGCCCAGCATGCCATGTTTTCATAAACTGAAAATAAAATCCCAAGCCCCACAGTCAACTAAATGGACTCCCTCTTTGCCAAGGTGACCCCAGAAAACCTGAAAAACTGAGTTCTTGGCCATGAGGGGAGGAAGGTCAGGCACACCTGAATACCCTCTCCCTGTGGGAGTTTAGGCACAAGTGGCCAGCGTTAATGTTAAAACAGAGATCATAAGACTAACAAAATGGTGCTGGGCGCCGCAGCTCCTGCCTGGAATCCCAGCACTTTGGGAGGCCGAGACAGGCGGATCACGAGGTCAGGAGTTTGAGAGACCAGTCTGGCCAACATGGTGAAACCCTGTCTCTACTAAAAATACAAAATATTAGCTGGGTGTGGTGGCATGTGCCTGTAATCCTAGCTACTCGAGAGGCTGAGGCAGGAGAATCCCATGAACCCGGGAGGTGGAAGTTGCGGTGAGTCGAGATTGCACCATTGCACTCCAGCCTGGGCAAAAGTCCAAGACTCCACGTGAAAAAAAAAAAAAAAAAAAAACCTTAACAAAATGGACTCTTCTTGACAATAAGATACCGAATTATAAACAGGACCTAAGGCCATGCCAGACAAGGCATAATTCACATTCCCCTA
Source organism: Sapajus apella (assembly GCF_009761245.1). NCBI lineage: Eukaryota > Metazoa > Chordata > Mammalia > Primates > Cebidae > Sapajus > Sapajus apella. Next base: position 7,142,296 of record NW_022436962.1, on the reverse strand, counting down.
CAGGTCACTGTGACCCAGTGTGCTGGTTAATAGAATTCCTTATCTTAAAACATTCCTTTTGGTTGGGCATGACGGTGGCTCATGCCTGTAATCTCAGCACTTTGGGAGGCTGAGGTGGGCGGATCACGAGGTCAGGAGTTTGAGACCAGCCTGACCAACATGGTGAAACCCAGTCTGTACTAAAAATACAAAAATTAGCTGGGCGTGGTAGCACATGCCTGTAATCCCAGCTACTCAGGAGGCTGAGGCAGGGGAATCATGTGAACCCAGGAGGCAGAGGTTGCAGTGAGCTGAGATTGCGCCACTGCACTCCAGCCTGGCAACAGAGCAAGGCTTCATCTAAAAAAAAAATTCCTTTCTGCTGACTCCAGAGTTGTAAACAGAGCTTTACTCCTTTAGTCAATGACAAATTAAAGGATTATAACCTATAGATTATAGATTCCTTAATCTAGAATTATATCATCTATAATGTATATAATCTAGATTATATCATCTATAATGTAGAATTTATAACCAGTAAGCTCCTCCACGTCAAGATATCCTGCCTTTGCAGGCTGAACCAATGTATACCTTCCATGTATTGATTTATGCCTTCAAGTCCTGCCTCCCTAAAATGTATCAAACCAAACTGTAGGCCGGACTTGGCACGCCTGTAATCCCAGCATTTTGAGATGCTGAGGCGGGCGGATCACCAGGTCAAGAGATTGAGACCATCCTGACCAACATGGTGAAACCTCGTCTTTACTAAAAATACAAAAATTAGCTGGATGTGATGGTGCGCGCTTGTAGTCCCAGCTGCTCGGAGGCTGAGGCAGGAGAATCGCTTGAACCTGGGAGGTGGAGGTTGCAGTGAGCCAAGATTGCACCACTGCACTCCAGCCTGGCAACAGAGCGAGACTCCATCTCAAAAACAACAATAGCAAAACAGAACAAAAAAAACCCCTGTAATCCAACTGCTTCCGGCGCACTGTCTCAGGACCTCTTGAGACTGTGTTACCGGGCCATGTTCACTCATATTGGCTCAGAGTAAAATATTTAGAGTTTGGTTTTGGATTAACATTTTGATTATTTAGGCCGGGTGCGGTGGCTCAAGCCTGTAATCCCAGCACTTTGGGAGGTCGAGGGGGGTGGATCACGAGGTCAAGAGATCGAGACCATCCTGGTCAACATGGTGAAACCCCGTCTCTACTAAAAATACAAAAACATTAGCTGGGCATGGTGGCGCGTGCCTGTAATCCCAGCTACTCAGGAGGTTGAGGCAGGAGAATTGCCTGAACCCAGGAGGCGGAGGTTGCGGTGAGCCGAGATCACGCCATTGCACTCCAGCCTGGGTAACAAGAGTGAAACTCCGTTTCAAAAAAAAAAAAAAAAAACATTTTGATTATTTATGCTTTTTTAGTTTACATGAATACTGTTAAGTTCTTTGTGCCCAAAGGCTGAAACCAAATACAAGTTGCGACACTTATTTTAGTGTATTGGAATCAGCTGTTAAGTTTCTGGTCCCAAGACACGAGTAGGAGCAGTGTCTTACTCATCTGGGTCTCCTCAGCATCTCACCCAGAAACTGGCATAGAGTAGGAGCTCAATCATGATGTCAATAAATTAATAAATATCTCCCTGGGCATGGAGATGAGCAATGCAGTACACATTTGACTGATTTGATTTCTTCTTTTTTAAATAATGATTTTATTTCTTTTTAATTATTTTTGTAGAGACAAGGTCTTGCTGTGTTGCCCAGGCTGGTCTTGAACTCCTGGCCTCAAGTGATCCCCCCACCTTGGCCTCCCAAAGTGCTGGGATTACAGCTGTGAGCCACCATGCCCAGCCATGCTTGACAGAAACTCACCAAACATCAGGAACCTTTTCTACCAGTTCACTGGAAAATCCTGACACAGAGAATCTCTCACCCCATAGCTGGCCTGAGTGAAAGGCAAGGTTGTGGTTGGGTCACATGCTTTTACCCAGGTAGGAAAGTAATGAAGCCTTTATGATAAGGATCATGGTTGCTGAAACAACCACGGTAGCTTCAAAAGTAGCCTCCTTGCATTCTGCAGGGTTTTTTTAAAGTTTATCTTATTTTATTTTATTTCATTTTTGAGATGGAGTCTCGCTCTGTTGCCCAGGCTGGAGTGCAGTGGCGCCATCTCGGCTCATTGCAACCTCCGCCTCCCAGGTTCAAGCAATTCTCCTGCCTCAGCCTCCTGAGTAGCTGGGATTACAAGTGTGTGCCACCATGCCCGGCTAATTGTTGCATTTTTAGTGCAGACTGGGTTTCACCATGTTGGTCAGTCTGGTCTTGATCTCCTCACCTCGTGATCCGCCCGCCTCAGCCTCCCAAAGTGCTGGAATTACAGGCATGAGTCACTGTGCTTGGCCTAAAATTTTTATTTTTAATTATTTCTTAGAGACAGGGTCTCACTCTGTTGCTCAGGCTAGAGTGACATGACTATATCTCACTGCATCCTTGAACTCCCGGGCTCAAGTGATCCTCCTGCCTCAGTCTCCCAAGTGCCTGGGACAACAGGCACATACCACTACGCCCAGCTCATTTTCAAGTTTTTTTCTAGAGAAAGTGTTCTGCTATGTTATCTAGGCTAGTCTTGAACTCCCAGGCTCAAGGGGTTCCTATGCCTCAGCTTCCCAAAATGCTGGAATTACAGGTGTGAACCACTGCACCCGGCCTCTACAGTTGTTTTGATTTCCTTTCTAAACAGATGAGAATGGAATATGAGCAAATCTAGTCGGGTCCGTCTAAAGAGGTTCTGGGGGAGATGGCACTGGCTCTCCTTGTCTATGCCCAGGACAGCTCCTGGAGAGCAGTGGGGAAGCATAGGAAAGGGTCCCTGCCAGGCTTGCCCAAGGTGGTGGTGTCAGGAACAGTGGAACTTGGCTGGGCGCAGTGGCTCATGCCTGTAATTCCAGCACTTTGGGAGGCTGAGGTGAGTGGATCTCCTGAGGTCAGGAGTTCAAGACCAGCCTGGCTGATAAGCTGAAGCCCAGGAGTTTGTAGTGAGCCGAGATCATGCCATTGCTATCCAGCCTGGGCAACAAGAACAAAACTCCATCTCAAAAAAAAAAAAAAAAAGGACAGTGGCCTTGAGTTCCTGCATGTCCTGGCTGGCCTTTGTCCCTTCATCCCCATTGCCCTGGCTCAGTATTCTCAAAAGTCCGGAATACGGTTGCCTTCTAGTCTCAGGATATACCAAAGGGGGTCACCTGAATACACAGCACTACCCCTCCCCCAACCCCCCCAAGACTTTCAGGAAGGAGTCAGCTCTTAGTGGGACTGCCAACCTGTCTGAAGGGAGAGGAAGGCAAGCACTGCAACGTCCCTAAAGAGTGGTTGCCCAGTCTCCCAAACTACAGTGAGATTGACAGCTCTCTCTCTGCCAGTGGAAGAATGAACTTCTGTCGCCCTCTGCCCTTGAGGAACTCCGTCACCTGTAAATTATTTGTGTCAACCATTGGAGTCCAAGGAGAATTTCAGAGCTGGGAGAATTTGTTTGTATTTTCGCAATTTATAACGCTCTTTTTGTCAGACCAATTTGCCAATACAAAAGGATGGCCTAACATGCAATTATGGAGAGAGGAAACACAACAAGCAAACTAAAGCTTTTGCAGCATCAAAGCGAATATTATCTTCGGCAAAATGTGAAGAGATGTGGGGGAGCTAAAGTCTGCTGGGAAGGTTCTGTTAGTAAGGGGCTTGTCCGCTGATCCCCGAGGCCCCTTTTGGCTCTGAAGTTCTGGAGAATTAGATTCTTTCCTGCATTTGTTGTTTTCTCTGTCCTTTGATCACATTTGTTTATTTCACTAGCTTTGTTTCTTCTTTTGTTTTTTCTTAGATGGAGTCTCACTCTATTGCCCACGCTGGAGTGCCATGACACGATCTCGGCTCACTGCAACCTCTGCCTTGTGGGTTCCAGCGATTCTCCTGCCTCAGCCTCCAGAGTAGCTGGGATCACAGGTGCACACCACCGGGGTCAGCTAATTTTTTTTGTATTTTAGTAGAGATGGGGTTTCACCATATTGGTCAAGCTGGTCTGGAACTCCTGACCTCGTGACCTCCCTGCCTCAGCCTCCCAAAGTGCTGGGATAATAGGCGTGAGCCACTGCACCCGGCCAACTTTGTTTCTTCTATGCTCATCACATTTGCATGCTAATTTTTCTAACAATGATGAGGAAAGTCTCTCTCTGAATGGAAATTTTAGCACAATGGGTGGACAGGACAGTTGTGATTTGCAGAAATGGTTCCTCACAGCTATCTTACCTGCATGAGTATATTCCTGCTGGGACTTCCTAGGGAGCGTGTCTTCTTGTCTTTTGTTCCTTGGAATAATAACCTGACCATTTACTGACCTGTTGACCTAAAAATAAAATCCATATCACTTCTCTCTCATTAATGATGGGCCACCTGTTATGCTATGAGATCCAAATATGTTATCTCATTTAAAATTCATATATATATATATGAATTTTAATGGAGTCTTACTCTGTTGCCCAGGCTGGAGTGTAGTGGTGCCATCGTGACTCACTGCAACCTCCGTCTCTCAGGTTCAAGTGATCTTTGTGCCTTGGCCCCCTGAGATTACAGGCACCTACCACCACACCCAGCTAATTTTTTTGTATTTTTAGTAGAGATGGACTTTCACCATGTTGGCCAGGCTGGTCTCAAATTCCTGACCTTAAGTGATTGGCCCGCTTTGGCCTCTCAAAGTGCTGGGATTCTAGATATGAGCCACCATACCCAGCCTCATTTAAGATTCTTTACAATCCTGTTGGGAGATATTATTCTCATGCGACAGATGAAGCAAGTGAGTCCTATTGAGATTAAGAAATTTGATGCTGTCACACAGCTGGTAAGCGGCCAAGCCAGGGCTGGGATGAAAACTTTCCTAACTCCAGAATCTTTCTTTTCTCTTTTCCTTTCTTTCTTTTCTTTTCTTTTTTTTTTAGAGACAGAGTTTTGATCTGTGGCCCAGGATGGAGAGCAGAGGCTGCTCCTTTCAGACTTGACCTCCTGGGCTCAAGCGATCTTCCCTCCTCAGCCTCAACCTGTAGCTGGGACCACAAGCATGGGCCATCACACTCAGCTCAGAATCTTAATGAGTTTGTATAAATGGTTCCTTTCCCTAAATATCATCCTCTTTCTCTTCCTTCAAGGCATTTCAAAGTCTATGTTTTCCAGTGCAGGGGATCTTCATTTGGGTTTGCAGAAGAGCTGCAGGGAATCAGTAAGCCCCCAGAAATTGTACGCACGCGCTATGTGTAGCTATCTGTATACACGTTTCTGAACAAGGTACCATCACTTTCATCACATTCTCAAATGGTTATTGGACTCTGAGTGTCGATGTGATGGGGCTCATTCCAAGGATCTCAAGCTCAAGTTTAGGACAAGCGTTCCCAAATGTGAGTATGCATTAGGCTTACCCAGGAAGCTTGTTCAAATGCAAATGTTCTGTCTCATCCCATTGACTTATTTGGTAGATCTGGGGCCAGAGCAGGAATCTGCATTTTAATAAGCACCTCAGTTGAATATGATACCATAAATCTATGACATGTGCCTCCCTAGGAGAAGGGATTATTCTCCATGATAACTTACTCAACAGTCCTTATTCAGCCTCTTGGTGACCCCGGATTCTTGAGTTACCCCACCACTTAACTGTACTGATTTCCTTGAAATGGATCCAGGCATTTTTCCACTTCTCCTATGACAGATTCTTGACCCTGTTAGTAGTGACTGTCAGGGTTTTGCTCCACAGAAAGAAAATCAGCCAGGCACAGTGGCTCAAGCATGTAATCCAATCACTTTGGGAGGTCGAGTCAGGAGGATTGCTTGAGCCCAGGAATTCGAGATCAGCCTGGGTAACATAGGGAGACACCCCAACTCTACAAAATGATAATAACAACAATAATAATAAATAAGAAAGAGAAAATTCAAAATATCAGAACAAATCAAATGGAATTGCAGCAAATTCTCCCTAATGAAAATACTCAAATTGCTGGATACTCCAGGACTGATGCCATGAAAACATACAACCTACTCAGTGTTAAATCTCACTCTGCCCCCAGCAGAGGATTTTTGTTTATTTGTTTTTAGAGACAAGGTCTCACTGTGTTGCTGATCTAGTCTTGAATTCCTGGGCTCAAGTGATTCTTGAACCTCAGCCTCCCAAGTAGCTGGGACTACAGGTAAGTGCTGGCCTGGCCTGGCAGAAGGTTTCTAAGATGATTGTCCTTGTCCCCTTCTTACTCTTCATTGACACAATTAGGATAGCTGGAGTTTTAAAAATTGGATGACTCTCCTGGGCTTTCATGGAGGAGTCCCTTGGGAAGGCGTGTGGCTCTCTACTCAGAGGCTTCATAAAGTGGCTTCACCCTGGTGAGTCCACTGGGGACTAGGAAGGGACCTCAGCCTTGCAGCTTCCTAAACCTTCATGGCAGATATGTGGGTCATTTTTTCTGCCATGCTCAGGTTATCCTAACCCCTTTGGTCGACAGGAAGCTGGTGGGATAGGAAACCCTGTGACACTTGTCATTGTGTTTTAGATCAGACATGATGAGCGTGACCACCTGATTCATGCTAGGTCAATTAAATTGTCTCTTGGGTTTTAAAACGAGGAGACTCAGAGACCCTAAACTGTCTGGAACTGGAAAATTATGTGAATTCAGTTCTGAGGCAGATATGTCTAGTTTTATAAGCAAACGGAATAGAAAAAGTCTATTTGGGAGCAGTACTGGGAGAGACACAGAGAAGTTGCCAGTTCCCGTTTTATTTTCTGTGCTCGGTTTTTGTTTTGTTTCGTTTTTCTTTTGTTTTATTTTGTTTTTGAGAGGGAGTCTTACCCTGTCGCCCAGTCTGGAGTGCGGTGGTGCAATTTTGGCTCACTGCAATCTCCACGTCCCGGGTACAAGTGTTTCTCTTGCCTCAGCCTCCAGAGTAGCTGGGAGTGCCTGCTACCATGCCCAGCTAATTTTTGTATTTTTAGTAGCAATGGGGTTTCACCATGCTGGCCAGGCTGGCCTTGAACTCTTGATGTCAAGTGATCCCCCTGCCTTGGCCTCCCAAAGTGCTGGGATTATAGGTGTAAGCAACCATGCCCAGCCTCAAATGAATTTTATTTCTTTTTTTAAAGTTTTCTATTTTTTTACATACAGTCTCACTCTGTCACCCAGGCTGGAGTGCAGTGGTGCGATCTTGGCTCACTGCAATCTCCACCTCCTAGGTTCAAGCGATTCTCCCACCTTAGCCTCCCTAGTAGCTGGGATCACAGGTGCGTGCCACCACCCTCGGTAATTTTTTGTATATTTAGTAGAGATGGGGTTTCACCATGTTGACTAGGCTGGTTTCGAACTCCTAACCTCAAATGATCCACCCGCTTCAGCCTTCCAAAGTGCTGAGATTACAGGCATGAGCCACCACGCCCGGCCCAAATGATTCTTTACCACAGCACTTCGCACACTTTTCCACTGCTGATAGAAAATGCTAATACTTGCATGTAACAAATTATACTATGGTATAAACACACTTGTACCATTCATGGTACCACATTTGAGGAGTTCCACTTTACTAAGACATAAGGAAGAAGGTTTGTAATGAGTAGACTGGCAGAGAAAATATGAAGTAGGCTATGGAGTTGAGATAGAATATGGGTTCGTGCTAAGGCGGAATGTGGGTGTGAAGATTCCCTCCTTCCAGGACAGGTAACTGGTGGCCCTCAGTACAAGACAACTCAGGCTCTGGGAACCTAGACATGATCTGGCTCACTGAGGTCAACGCTTTGGGGACTCTGGCTGCAAAACTCTAGACTGACTATGGTTCATTCTTGCAGCCTTGTGTCCTAGAGCACATCAAAAAAGGGAAGAACTCCAGACTAGGTTGCCCAGTTGCAAGCATTTAAGGCAGTTATGTAGTTAATCCCTTTGTGGGACGCCCTTTTTGCTCTGCCAGTATCAACTCTCAGAGCTGCGAGAGACCACAGTGAGAAATTATGAATTCATCTTGCCAGATAGCAACAGTTGACTTCTCTGCCATGCCCTTTCTTTGGCTCAAGTTAATGCCTTTATTAGAAAAGAGAGATTCTTGGCTGGACACGGTGGCTCAAGCCTATAATCCCAGCACTTTGGGAGGTAGAGGCGGGAGGATCATGTGAGCCCAGGAGTTCAAGATCAGCCTGGGCAATATGGTAAGACCCCATCTATACCAAAAAAACAAAAACAAACCCAGCTACGCATAGTGGCACACACACGCCTGTGGTTCCAGCTACTCAGGCGGCTGAGGTGGGAGGATTGGGTTGCTTGAGCCCAGGAGGTCCAGGCTGCAGTAAGCCATGTTCCTGCCTCTGCATTCCAGCCTGGGTGACAGAGCAAGACCTTGTCTAAAAAAAAAAAAAAAGGGAGAGAGAGAGAGACAGAGACCCTGATAACTAAACATGTGCATAACGAGAAATAGGGAACCTAGTCCCTCCAGAGTGCCCCCCACTACATACCCTACAAACAATGTCAGATGTGTTACACCATAAAATGCATTATTTGGGCCAGGCAAGGTGGCTCACGCTTGTAATCCCAGCACTTTGGGAGGCCAGCGGGGGTGGATCATGAAGTCAGGAGTTCAAGACCAGCCTGGCCAAGATGGTGAAACCTCGATTCTTCTAAAAATACAAAAATTACCTGGGCGTGGTGGCCGGTGCCTGTAACCCCAGCTACTGTGGAGGCTGAGGCAGAAAATTGCTTGAACTTGGGAGGCAGAGGCTGCAGTGAGCCGAGATCGTGCCACTGTACTCCAGCCTGGGTGACAGAGTGACACTCCATCTCAAAAACAAACAAAAACAAAAAAACACGTTCTTTGATTTGGGCAGGAATGTAGAGAGGTCAGGGTGTCAGACTTGGGAACAAACATGACAAACGAGACCCAGCCCATTTTTTCCCCCTAAAGTAGTAGGGGAAGTAGAAAAGTTCCTTTTTAAAGTTTCCTTTCTTGCTAAAGAATAAGTGTGCTAAGAACTTTGTTAAGCCCTATCCTATGTAGCTGTTAGACATGCCATGCTTACAGGCACGTAGCACATTCTATGTCCTTGTACTTTAACCAAGATTATCTGTGCTGGAAGTGCTGGTAGACATGTCCCAGCTCTCCATTGCTTTTACCTGTTTAGACAAGTTTTAAGTTGTTAGCCAGTTGGGTTTTAGACTATGAGGTCTGGCTCCAGCCAATGGAGATCAGACACAGCAGTAAGGACAACCCCAAATGCATAAGGGATAAATTTGTCTGTCTTTGTTCATTGTACTCTTGTGGCACGATGGCTAGTGAGGGTAACCTTCCTGCAGTCCAGGAAGTAAAAGTTGCGTTGCTGAAAGATGCTTTGTCTCAGTGCTAATTTTTTTTTTGCAGCACTGAGCATCTATTTCCAACATAGAGTAAGTAAGAAAAAAAAGGTAAGATTGATTGTAGCCCAAGTTGCTGCTAAGCAGAAGAAACCTTGGAGAAGTGGTCACCATAGACCAAGGATGATGCTGTTTCTAAATAACTGGCAGGTTATTTGTTGCTTATAACCAATAGAATTCCATAAAATAAAATTGACAAACAGCCCACCAGGTCTCTATGGAAAGAAGGTGCCCTGCGTTTGATTCAAATGAACATGTCAGGGAGTCTTAACCTCTGCACCAGCTGCCAGGCACCAAGCAAAAGTGCACTGCCATGTTCTGGAAACAGAGCATCAATTTATTCATGTACAATGTGAAATTCTTTTTTTTTTTTTTTTTTTTTTTTTTGAGGAGGAGTTTCACTCATGTTACCCAGGCTGGAGTGCAATGGCGCGATCTCGGCTCACTGCAACATCCGCCTCCTGGGTTCAGGCAATTCTCCTGCCTCAGCCTCCTGAGTAGCTGGGATTACAGGCATGCGCCACCATGCCCAGCTGATTTTTTGTATTTTTAGTAGAGACGGGGTTTCACCATGTTGACCAGGATGGTCTCGATCTCTTGACCTCGTGATCCACCCGCTTCTGCCTCCCAAAGTGCTGGGATTACAGGCTTGAGCCACCGCGCCCGGCCTACAATGTGAAATTCTATGCTAGACTTTAAAATTTGGGGAAGACAATGTGCAAGAATAGCCAAGAAGCCCTGGCTCAGTGGTTCATACCTGTAATTCCAGCACTCTGGGAGGAAGAGGTAGACAGATCACCTGAGGTCAGGAGTTAGAGACCACCAACGTGGTGAAACCCCATCTCTACTGAAAATACAAAAATTAGCTGAGCATGGTGGTGCATGCCTGTAATCCCAGCTACTTGGGAGGCTGAGGCAGGAGAATTGCTTAAACTTGGGAGGCAGAGATTACAGTGAGCTGAGATCATGCCACTGCACTCCAGCCTGGGCAACAGAGCAAGATTCTGTCTCAAAAAAAAAAAAAAATAAAAAACACAAAATAGCCAAGAGACAGAAGCATAATGACAGACAATCTCAAAACACACCATAAAGTTTCAGTAATTAAACTAGTATGGTATTAGCATAGGAATAAATAAATCAATGAAACAAACAGAGTCCAGAAACTATGTAAATGGAAACTTAGTAAATGATCATGGTGGAGCTGGGTGTGGTGGCTCACGCCTGTAATCCCAGTACTTTAGGAGGCTGAGGTGGGTGGATCATGAGGTGAAGAGATCAAGACCATCCTGGCCAATGATGTGGTGAAACCTCATCTCTACTAAAAATAGAAAAATTATCTGGGAATCGTGGCATGCCTGTAGTCCCAGCTACTCGGGAGGCTGAGGCAGGAGAATCTCTTGAACCTGGGAGGCGGAGGTTGCAGTGGGCCAAGATCACGCCACTGCACCACTCCAGCCTGGCGACAGAGTGGGACTCTGTCTCAAAAAAAAAAAAAAAAAATTACTATCATGGCATTTTAAATTATTGGGGATGAGGTATTGTAATTATTAGATATTAATTTGAAAATAAAATAAACTTAGATTTATGCCTTACATCATATCTAAAACTAAAATTCCAGATGAGTAAAGGATCTAAACATAAAGAAAAAAAAATAAAATAAGGTAATATTAAACATAGCATTAAAATAGGCAAAGGTTTTTAAACAGTAAGCCATGAATGCCAGAGCCATGAAAGAAAAGATGATCAGATTTGAGAGTGTGAAAATGTTACACTTCTTTCTGAAGAAATATATTACAAACAAAATCAAAAGGCAAGTAGCAGGCTGAAATAAAATACTTGGAACATATAATCGATTACTATTAATTTCTACAAACTAGAAGAAAAACAGTATAGCCAGGGGTGGTGGCTCACACCTGTAATTCCATCAGGGGGAGGTCAAAGCAGGCAGATTGCTTGAGTTCAGGAGTTTGAGACTAGCCTGGGCAACACAGTGAAACCCAGTCTCTATGAAAAAATACAAAAAATATAGCCAGGTGTGGTGGCTGACATGCACCTGTAGTTCCAAATACTCAGGAGGCTGAGGCAGAAGGATTGCTTGATTCCAGCAGGTTGAGGCTGCAGTGAGCAGAGATGGCACCACTGCACTCCAGCCTGGGTGACAAAGTGAGATCCTCTCTCTCTCTCTCTCTCTCTCTCAAAGCAAACAAACAAATAAATGTCTAATTATTTTATTCTATTTTATTTTATTTTTGAGAAGGAGTTTTGCTCTTGCCACCCAGGTAGGAGTGCAATGGCACGATCTAGGCTCACTGCAGTCTCCTTCTCCTGGGTTCAAGTGATTCTCCTGCCTCAGTCTCCTGAGTAGCTGGGATTACAGGCACCTGTCACCACGCCTGGCTAATTTTTGTATTTTTAGTAGAGACAGGGTTTCACCATGTTGGCCAGGCTGGTCTCGAACTCCTGACCTCAGGTGACCTGCTCACCTTGTCCTCCCAAAGTGTTGAGATTACAGGTGTGAACCACCACACCTGGCCCATCGAATCATTTAAAAAGGTAATTTATAACAGAATACAAACAGTTTGGAAATACAACATACCAGCAAAATAAAATAAGACTGACTTACCGCTTTCTACCCATCACACGGGCTAAAGTTAAAACGCAAAATAACATATCATCAAGGCTTCTGGGAAACGGGGATGCACGTATATCTTTTTTTTACACTATCCTGTCTCCAGATGCACATATATCCTTGATAGGAGTAGAAATCTAAATTTATACCAAGGTTTTTGGAAGGCAATGTGTAGTATCTATTCCATTTTCATTCAATTTCCAGGAATTTATTCTACAGAAAAACTTACACGTGTACAGTCATGAGTAATGTATGGGTACAGGGATGTCTCCTTTAGCAGCTTATAAGAACAATGACAAAAAAATTAAAATAAAACTAGATAATTTCCTATTTCCATTTCTTTCTTTGAGCAAGGTACAATTGATTAAGTTTACACTCAACAAATTACAATTCTGCCTTTCAGAAATTACATTCAATTTACTTTGATTGGAGTCTAAGGCATTTCCAAACTCTTCAGTCATACTTTCCAGAAAATATCTCAGTTTATTCCCACATTCACTGTGTATGAGTTTTACTATTTTAATTATCAGAGGGCAATCTTATTTTCTAGCACTCATGTACTAGCAATTAGAAAACTGGTAAAATGCCATGTGGGTTCAGCGTTATCAACTTTCCCTTCCCACTTTCGAGTCTATAGGGCTGTTGCTCTATGGACTCATGGCCAAATTGTCGAGGCAGAGGGATCCTGAATGCAAGGTATGGAGGTGGGGGATGCAGAGGAACAGGGAACCAAAACAGGAGTTACTAGTAAGTGCTCGTCGTCATCAAAAGCAGTAGATCACACTGTCGGCTACTGTACTCGCCAGGAGACATTTGGTCGTACATGAGGACATTTTAGGTTGTCACAACTAAGAGGCTATTATTGGAATCTAGTTGATAGAGGCCAGGGATGCTGCTAGTATCCTACAATGCACAGGACAGCCTCCACAACAAAGAATTATCCAACCCAGAATAACAGTACTAGTAAGATTGATGACGGATAGAAGGTGACACAAAGCACCTTACATGGATTACTTTATTAATAGTCGCAATGACTTTATGAGGTAGGAACAATAGAAAATCTCCTAATAGACTTCCACTAAATCAACTCACTAATTAAATTAGCAGACGTTCTCTGCTTCTTCCATAACACATATGAAGTGATGTTTTTGGTCACGAAATGTACAAGGAAATGTTCACTGTCTAAGATGGTTGTGCACTTACGCTTCGTCACTGGAGCTGTACTTACCAAGTCACTTTTAGTAATGGACTTGTAATTTTTTGTTGTTGTAATTATGTATTTTAGGTACATGTTACATAAATCAGAGTTTACCAATCTTTTTTTTTTTTCTTTTTGAGACAGAGTCTTGCTCTGTTGCCCAGGCTGGAGTGCAGTGGCGCAATCTTGGCTCACTGCAACCTGTGCCTCCCGAGTTCAAGCAACTCTCCTGCCTCAGCCTCCTGCATAGCTGAGATTACAGGTATGCGCCATCATGCCTGGCTAATTTTTGTGTTTTAGTAGAGATGGGGTTTCCCTATGTTGGTCAGGCTGGTCTGGAACTCCTGACCTCAGGTGATCCACCCACTTCAGCTTCTCAAAGTGCTAGGATTACAGGCGTGAACCACCATGCCTGGCCCCAAGAGTTTCCCAATCTTGGCACTGTCATAAATGAATGAAATGAGTGCAAAAATAAGGAGAGTTGTTTCTATGATAGCATAGTCTCATGTGGCAGAGACTGGCTATGTCCTCACAAATCTGTCTCCTTGAATTACTGGACACAGAATTAGACTACATTTCCCAGAACCCTTTGCATTGGATGGGAATATGTTTCCACTTTTCTCACAAAGAGAATGTGGGCAGAAGTGGTATGTTTCCACTTCTTATATTCCAGGCTTGAGGTAGTTAAGAGCTAGTGTGTCTTCATCATTTTCCCTGTCTTTCTTTCCCCTTCTTCTCACTTGATACATTCAAAAGCAGTAACCTTGAAAGTCACATATAGAAGACTGCAGAGCCAAAAATGAAAGGACTGCACATCCCTGAATCATGCTTGCAGGAGAGCCACTTATCAGTTAGGAGCACCTGCTTTGGTCTCTATGTGAATAAGAAACTTATATTCGTCTTGAATTGCTATGCATTTCTGGGTTTGATTGTTAGAGCATATAGTGTTTTCCTAAAGAATACAACTGGGTTGAAAGAATTGGAAATACTTGTGAAAGTGAGTCCCTCAAAAACCACAGTTAAATTAAGTGTGGAGGCCGGGCACGGTGGTTCACACCTGTAATCCCAGTACTTTGGGAGGCCGAGGTGGGCAGAACACCTGAGATCAGGAGTTTGAGACCAGCCTGGCCAACATGGTGAAACCCTGTCTCTACTAAAAATACAAAAAAATTTTGACATGTGGTGGTGGCCACCTGTAATCCCGGCTACTCGGGAGGCTGAGGTAGAAGAATCGCTTGAACCCAGGAGGCGGAGGTTGAGTGAGCTGAGATCGTACCACTGCACTCCAGCCTGGGCAACAGAGGGAGATTCCATCTCAAAACAAACAAACAAACAAACAAACAATTAGGTGTGGGAGAGACAATGGTAAAATATTGGGAACAAAGTCATGAATATCTAAAATAATTTTACAGTTCAATTTATTTCTAAGAGTCTTTAAGCTCTGGCTTCATTTTGAGGAAATCATTGACTATGCGTTGCTGGCATAGAAGGAAATCATCTTGGAATCTAATCAGCAAACCCAAAAGGCCCAGCCTTACATCAAAAGATTGACCTATATTTGTGTGCATTTAGCTATTTTAAGTTGAAACTAAATGTTTAAAGTAAATATATATCACTTTTTTTTGTCATGTCTGGCTTTAGCTAATTTTTACAAATAACCTACTTACCACTAGTCCCAATCCCATTGAATGAGAGAACTTCTAGAACTCTGCCACTTTACAAATGAGGGAACTGGGGCTCTAGCAGGTATGACGACCTTCCCAAATCGCGTGGCTAGCAGGTGGCACAGCCAGAATTTACCTCTAGGCTCCCACTTCTCCACTGTCACTCATGGTGTCTTTTTTTCCTCTTGGGAGCTCTGGGGATGCTGAGCCAAAGGCCATGATCTCTGTATCTGATGGAGAAGCCAGTTCTGGCTTCCAGAGGCTTGTGACAAACAATGGGTAGCAAGTACCCCCTGGAAGCTGCTCATTTGGCAAATGCTTTAGTTTTTAGGAGTACTTAACTGCATGAAATATGCAGCCAAGAAACACAGACCCTGGCTTTACGTCAGTCCTGCTCAGAGATCCCACTGCAGGCTCCACTTCAATGCAATGGGTGTCTCCATCCCTGCTGTGCTGTAGCCACCAGTCCTTGGGAAATGCTCCGGATCTCAGGCTCCCTCTCACTGTCACAGAACTTTCTTTGTGGTTCACAAACACATTAAGCACATTACCTTGTTTAAGTCTCTCAACCACCCTGCAAGTTAGGCAAGGCATATTTAACCTCATTTTCCAGAACATTGAAGCTGAGAGGGGTTTTCTGAAGTCCCATGGCTACAATGTGGCAGGGTGAGAAAGGAAATATCAACACAGGTCTTGTATTTCCCAGTTCCATATTCCTTCTGCCGTACCACGTGAACTCTGCCACCACATCAAATCCTGTCACCCTACCACCCTGTGAGCCTTCAGCAGAGGCAGCTTGGTGCCCTGGTGAGAGAAAGTCTTTGGCAGTGGCCAGTTCTGGTTTGAGCCTGGGCTCTGACTCTTATCAGCCTGAGCTTCATCTTTTACGTGGAAGAGAATAAACATATTGACTCATTCATGAGTGGTGAAGACTGTGTACATATTTGGTAAAAGACGTTTGCAGGGCTCAGAGTAAATGGCTCAGAGTAAATGTTCCATCACTGCTCACCCCCCACCCATCTGCTCTCTACAATATGTGCTGTACCTGTTTCCACCTGAGCGCTGATGTCTGTACCTGCACCCGCACCTGACATTCTATCCCTACAACTGACTAAATGCTGGGCCTTTTCTGCCTGGCTGGAAGCTTCCCGAGAGCAGGGACCATCTCTCCTTCATGACAAATGCTGTGAAATAGCTTCTGTCCTTGACCAGGAGCCAGGAGATCTGGATTCCAGTCTTGTGTTACTTTCTTCCTCTGAGCCTCAATTTCCCCTGTGTAAAGTGAGGGAGTTTGACTAGAGGATCTCAAGGTCCTTTTGAATGATTATGTTTCCTGATTTCGAGATCTGTCACGTCAGACTGGAATCTCCCTGAAGCTAGAGGAACAGTGGCTGCCTCACCCCTGGATATTTCCACCTCAGAAAGGGCTCTGCATAACCACAAGCCTTTAAGTGCACAGCACCGTCTGCCAAGAGTGGTGCTACCATCTTGGAAGAGACACAACGAACAGAAAACCATTCTTCCCCCCAGGAGTCCTGCCTGCCGGAGGAGACAACACAAACATAAAAAAGCTAATGATCCTGGCTCAAGCCCTGGGTGTTTCTCCACTGGAGAAATACAAACAACCTCCTAATAGACCTTCTTGCTTCTCATATCTCTTCTTGCCAGTTCATGATCTCAGCTATACAGAGTCTAAAACCGATCAGATCCCTCACCTGCCAAAGCCTTTCATGGCCCCGTCTGTCTTTCCAGCGACAATCTGAACTCATCAGCATGATTACCAAACCCTTCGCTATCAGGCCTCTGCTGTCTTGGCAGGGTTCCAGTGATGATCGCTTTTCACTGGCAACCTGGATTCTGGGCATTTGGCACCACCTCCCCCACCATCTCAGCCCTCACCTCTACCCAGTAAGCCCAGACAACCTCTGCAACCAAAATGATCCACTTGATCGGCTTAGGTACAATCTGATGACATCTATTTACTTCTCTCATTTCAACATTTAAGCCCGAGGTGCCCTTATCAGCAGGAATTTCAAAATCTTCCTGGTAAGGCCTCTCATCTCCCACTACTCTCTGGCACTCAATTGCCTAACAGCTTGGGAGTTTACATAATCCAAAGAGATTCGAGTGTGAAGAAAGGGAAAGTGTAGGAAAGAACAGAGCCCTGTTGGATA
The DNA here is from genome assembly GCF_009761245.1 of Sapajus apella. Taxonomy (NCBI): domain Eukaryota; kingdom Metazoa; phylum Chordata; class Mammalia; order Primates; family Cebidae; genus Sapajus; species Sapajus apella. The sequence goes on along the minus strand of NW_022436962.1, from coordinate 7,125,250 downwards.
AAGTGCGGCAGGTTTCCCGGAGAAAGAGGTTTTCATCAGGATTTAGACCTGTGAGAATTTGGGCAGGTAGTTTGTGTTGGCAATGAGGATGGGCAGACCCCTGAAGTATAGGAGCAATACCCAAGAGGTGAAAAGAAGTAGCATCCCTGGCTCAGAATTCAGTGACTTCAAGTTGATAAATTCCAGCCTGGGTGAACTCGTTCAATGCTGATGATGTTTCAGATTGGCGTAGTCCTAGACAGTCATAAACATAGTCTTGCCTTTGACAAATAATCTTGTTCGTGAAAATGTATGCTAAGGAAATAATTCAATTGAACACCAAAACTCTGAACAGCAATATTCATAGAGGCATTCCTTAAACTGGGGAAAATTTGGAAACAATCTAAAATTCAACAGTAGGAGTAGATTAAATGTAATATGAAGTGGCCATATAATGAAGTGTTGGGAAGACATTAAAAATGATACTTAAAGACAGGAGCAGTGGCTCACGCCTGTAATCCCAGCACTTTGGGAGGCCGAGGTGGGCGGGATCACTTGAGGCTAGGAGTTCGACACCAGCCTGGTCAACATGGTGAAACCCTGTCTCTACTAAAAATGTAAAATTAGCCAGGCACGGTGATGTGCGCCTATAATCCCAGCTACTTGGAAGGCTGAAGCAGGAGAATTGCTTCAATCCAGGAGGTGTAGTCTGCAGTGAGCTGACACTGTGCCACTGCACTCCAACCTGGGCAACAAAATAAGACTCTGTCTCAAAAAAAATTTTTTTAATGATACTTAAGATTTGTGTTGTTGAAAACCAATTCAGCAAATATTGATGGAGACGTTGATGGGGTTAGTTTCTTCTGAGACTGCTGTCCTTGGCTGGTAGATGGCTGTCTCTTTCTTGTGTCTTCATGTGATCTACCTTCTGTGTCTGTTTCCTGGTCTGCTTTTCTCCTAAGGATACCAGTCATATTGGGTTGGACCCACACTAATGACTTCATTTTTAACTGAATCTCTTCTTTAAAGGCTATATCTCCAAATAGAGTCACATTCTGAGGTATTGTGTGTTGGGACTTCAACATATGAATTGGAAGGAACATAGCTCAGCTTCTAACAAGATTTTCTGTTTGGGACTGTGCTGTGGACTTGCGGAACTAAGACGAAAAGGACCCAACCACTGCTTGCCAACGTCTGCAGACAAGGAAAAGGCTGTCTTTGATGAAAGGATGGAACTGTGACAGGGAAAGGCAGTGGTCTGCGGCAGTGTTTGCAGGAGACAGTTAGGGCAAAGGTGGGAAGCAGGACACAGATCCCATTTGGTGGGTGTGGAGTGGGACTTGGATGGTGTACACAGTATTCAGAGCCTATAATCAGGAAGTGCCTTGGTCTCTGTTTCCTTTAAAATTGATTTATCTTGGAAAATTTCCTCCTCTGCTCCTATATAAAAAAATCGCACAGTCTTCTTTCTTTCTTTTTCTTTTTCTCTTTTTCTTTTTTTTTGAGACAGAGTGTAGCTCTGTCACCCAGGCTGGAGTGCAATGGCATGATCTTTGCTCACTGCAACCTCCACCTCGTGGGTTCAAGAAATTCTCCTGCCTCAGCCTCCTGAGTAGCTGGGATTACAGGCATGTGCCACCACTCCCAGGTAATTTTTGTATTTTTAGTAGAGACAGGGTTTTCCTATGTTGGCCAAGATGGTCTTGAACTTCTGACCTCAGGTGATACACCTGCCTTGGCCTCCCAGAGTGCTGGGATTACAGGTGTGAGCCACCGAGCCCAGCCAGCCTTCTGACTTTCTAATCACTCTTAGGTAAGTCTTTGGGTCATGTTAAATTGTCAGACTCTGTCCCAATTTAGAAATTAAAATGTCAAGCCCCGTGTAATAATCAAAGCTTCCAACTTAAGCTATAGCCTTTTGCCTGGGTGGGGCTGCCAAAGCATACTGTCTGGGGCAGGGGCAGGTAATGGGCTTCTTCTCGCTTTACACTAGCCTCCTCCCTCTACTCATTCTCTCTGTCTCTATCTGTCTCTGTTTCTGGCCCCTATGGGATTGGGGTTGAAGGAGGGAAAAAAAAGATAGACCGTTCTTGTACCCACTTTATCTCAGTGGCTAGAACAGAATTCTCCGGCTCTTGGCTGGGGAGTGTTAACACTCCCTGGGCTGTGGGGGATAGAATGGCTTTAAACAGGCTTGTCAGTGATTGGCCAAGAGCCAAGAGACAAGGGAGTCATCACCCAAGACCTCCCGGCTGCCAAGGAGGTGACACAGCCTGGTCTGTGGTTTCTCAAATGGCCATCTTAACTTCAGCCTGCTCCTAATCATGAATCATCCTGTGACTGCAGCTAGTTCTTACAAGGACCTTTCAAGGAAAGCAGTTAGCCAGCTCCAACAGAAACTGAAATGAAAATTGATTGTGATTCTGGGTCCACATTTTTTTTTTTTTTTTTTTGAGACGGAGTTTTGCTCTTGTTACCCAGGCTGGAGTGCAATGGCGCGATCTCGGCTCACCGCAACCCCCGCCTCCTGGGTTCAGGCAATTCTCCTGCCTCAGCCTCCTGAGTAGCTGGGCTTACAGGCACCCACCACCATGCCCAGCTAATTTTTTGTATTTTTAGTAGAGACGGGGTTTCACCATGTTGGCCAGGATGGTCTCGACCTCTTGACCTCGTGATCCACTCGCCTCGGCCTCCCAAAGTGCTGGGATTACAGGCTTGAGCCACCGCGCCCGGCCCTGGGTCCACATTTAACTTTACATTCTCCATGGAAGCTGTAGGAAACATCAGAAGTGGTAATCCTCATGAAAGAAGCAAGCTCGATCAGCCCTTGTCTGATGTCTCACAGCGGTTAGGCACTGGGGCCTGGAGCTGCAGAACTTTGACCCGATCAGAGAGATGCTGAATTACCCACTTGAAGGAGGCATTGTGGGGTTAAGAACAGGCTTTGGTGCCACAGACTTTAATTCTAATCCCATCTCTACATTAATTTGCTCTCTATCTTTGAATAAGCCACCTAGCCTCTCTGGGGCCTTAGTTTTATTTTATCTAGCAGATAATATGTTTTTTACTCATGAGGTTGTCATAAGGATTGCAACACATAAAATACACAAAAACATTTACCCAGTACCTGGTGCATGAAAGGTCTTAATTTTACAGCCTTCCCCTGTTAGTGCTGAAATACAGTCTATTTCTTGGTCTGAATTAAAGACCACAGTCATCTGAGGTGTGGAGGGGTTCATTCCCCAGCAGTCCAGACCATGTTTAGATTTCTAGGACCTGAGGGAAACCCAAGTAACACTATGGGGAAGGGTACAGTTAGCTTGTTCAGGCAGAGATGCTGCTCAAAGAATTTCCATTTCTCTTCTGGAACCTCCAGCTGCTCCTAGTGCCCTGGGCCCACTCAGTCCTGGACACCAGAAGGCTAACCCTCTAAATAAATGGAGCCCTGGTAGGGTAGCCATTGGCTGTGTCCTTGGAATTTTAGTCCTGGTGACTGTACCAGGAAAGATACGTTGTTTATCTTCCTCCATCCACTACCAGCCCAGTGGTCAGTTTCCCATTGGGCTTATCGCTGTTTCTTATGCTGGGCCCTATTAAGTGGGAATGGATGCATTCTCTGCTCTTCCTGTTTCCATGAGAAATGACTCATCTAGAGCAACATTCCTGGTCTCTCATCCCAGCCCTCTCTCACTCCACTGGAGGAACAAGGGAGTGACTTACCTGATTAGTAATCTTTTTTCTTTTGAGACAGAATCTCATTCTGTCACTCAGGCTGGAGTCCCTTGGGACAATCTCAGCTCACTGCAACCTCTGCCTCCCAGGTTCAAGTGATTCTCGTGCCTCAGCCTCATGAGTAGCTGGAATTACAGGCATACGCTAATTTTTACATTTTTAGTAGAGACGGGGTTTCAGCATGTTGGCCAGACTGGTCTCAAACTCCCGATCTCAGGTGATCTGCCCACGTCGGCCTCCCAGTATTGGAATTACAGGCATGAGCCACCATGCCCGGCCTGATTAGTAATCTTAAAGAAGGAGCTGGGCCAGGCACAGTAGCTCACGCCTGTGATTTCAGCACTTTGGAGACCAAGGGGGGCAGATCACCTGAGGTCAGGAGTTCGATACCATCCTGGCTAACATGGTGAAACCCTGTCTCTACTAAAAATGCAAAAATTAGCTGGGCGTAATGGCACACTCCTGTAATCCCAGCTACTTGACAGGTTGAGGCTGGAGAATCACTTGAACCCAAGAGGCAGAGGTTTCAGTGAGCAGAGTTCATGTCACTGCACTCCAGCCTAGGCAACACAGTGAGACTCTGTCTGAAAACAAAACAACAAAAAAAGAAGCTGCATGTATGTGGTGAGCCCCTCTGAGATTCTATTTTGCAATCTATTAGGTTGGTGCAAAAGTCATTGCAGTTTTTGACATTAAAAGTAATGGCAGGGCTGGGTGCAGTGGCTCACACCTGTAATCCCATCACTTTGGGAGGACGAGGCCAGGAAGATCACTTGAAGTCAGGAGTTCAAGACCAGCCTGGCCAACATGGTGAAAACCCATTTCTACTAAAAATAAAAATAAAATTAGCTGGGCAAGGTGGTGCATACCTGTAGTCCCAGCTACTTGGGAGGCTGAGGCAGGAGAATTGCTTGAACCTAGGAGGCAGAGGTTGCAGTGAGCTGAGATTGAGCCACTGCACTCCAGCCTGGACAACAAAACGAGACTCTGTCTCAAAATAAGCAAACAAACAAGAAGTAATGGCAAAAACCGAGATTATTTTCGCATCAACCTAATATACCCTGAACTGCTCCCTCTACCATGTGGTGAGCTGAGCAGAGCATGTTCTGGTTCTTTGGAACAGGCTTGCTGTTTGGGGGTGGAAGCGGGTCAAAGTATAATTTTCAAAGAAGTTAAAAACATGACTTCCATACAAATATAGAATAGATATGTGTCAAAGATCCGTTTAACTCATTAACAAAGGAACGAGCAGTGTATTAAAGGCAGTTCTTAAGAACATCTGATGAACAGAGATTCATATAGTTAGTTGGGAAAAGAATGCAGAAATGTTTATTAAATTAGATGCAAAATTAGTTAATATCCTACAGTGCAGCAGGATACCGTGGCTTACGCTTATAATCCCAGCACTTTGGGAGGCCGAGGGGGGTGGATCACGAGATCAAGAGATCAAGACCATCCTGTTCAACATGGTGAAACCCCGTCTCTACTAAAAATACAAAAATTAGCTGGGCATGGTGGCACGCACCTGTAGTCCCAGCTACTTGGGAGGCTGAGGCAGGAGAATTGCTTGAACCCAGGAGGCAGAGGTTGCAGTGAGCCGAGATTGCGCCACTGCACTCCAGCCTGGGTAACAAAAGCGAAACTGTCTCAAAAAGAAAAAAATATGTATCCTACAATGCAACAAAACTGTAGCCTTTGTAATTATTCTTCTATCAAACAGCAATAGTTTGCATCTTTACTAGACAAAAATATACAAATTAACATGTAATGTTAATGAGTGCTAATGAATCCAGGTTCTAATATGAAGTCAAGCAAAGACTCGTTTCTTGTAGTGAATCAAATAAATCTTGGTGGGCCTGTTAGACACATCACAGTACAACATCGAGAGGACAAGCAGTCATCTTTTTATATTACTTCCCGCTTTTGACAATTTTGAGTAATGCTCAGCAAAGGATAAATTCAGTACTGGGGGAGGAAATAGCAGTAAACACACGTAAACATTTTGTTGAATAGTTTTTTTGGGAGTGGGGACGGGCAGGGCAGGGATGGTGGCTCATGCCTGTAATTTCAGCACTTTGGGAGCCCAAGGCAGAGGGAGTGCTTGAGCCCAATAGTTGGAGACCAGCCTGGCAACATAGAGAGACCCTGTCACTGCAAAAATGAAAAATTAATTGAGAGTTGCGGTGCACACCTGTAAGTCCTAGCTACCTGGGAGGCTGAGACGGGTGGATCGCTTGTGCGATGGAGTTGGAGGCTGCAGTGAGCTATGATTGTGCCACCGCACTCTAGGCTGGGTGACAGAGTGAGACTTTGTGTTTAAAAACAATAAAAATAAATAAAATAGTTCGGGGTTTTAAATCTTTCTATCTCTGTCTTTGTAATTCCTTGGTCTAACTCGCCTTTTGTTTCTTTCTGAAAGGAGTGTTATCTACCGAGCCTCCCAAACCGCAGTGGGCATCATTTTCCCTGGCAGGGCTGCCTGTGAGCAGTCATGTGTCCCCATCTCCCTGGGCTGGCTCTGGGCGGGTGGTGGCCCAGATTTTGTTGCCTCCTCCCTCTGCCAGTCTAGGAGGCAACATCAATTCAAATTTCAGGCTATGAAAGCACACGAGGAAATAGACTTATTAATTTCTGTTATAAATTTGCAGAGATGCCAGTTTAGTAAACAAAATAAATATCTCTTCTCAGCATATTTGCCTATTATGAATATGTATGAGCTCTTAGAACTTTGGGAAGACAGCTTCTGGATTTAGAGCACCCCCCCAGGTGGAGAATGGCACAGGGCTTGCATGCTTTATTTCTCAGCCCCCACCCGTCACCTCTAAACTCTTCAGAGGGTGAACGCCCATTATGTGACAGCCACAGAGATAGGAGCTGATGCTACAAAAATGACCAAGATGTATAGTTTTGGGTCATCACCAGGGTATGGTCTCCTAGATGAGAAACCTATAAACAAGCAAATTACAATATGACACACACGTGTATCACACACATATGTAATGATACAATGGGTTCATGTTTACGTGATACAATGATGAATCACACACAATGTGATATCACAAATATAATGTGATAAATACATCAGCAGAAGCCTGTGTGTGGTATAGGGGTTTGTTTAAGAGACAGATTGGGGTGGGGAAAAATACAAACTGCAAGCAGACACACCGAGGGTCAAATTTCAGCTCTATTTTTTTTTTTTTTTTTGAGACAGAGTTTCACTCTTGTTACCCAGGCTGGAGTGCAATGGCGTGATCTCGGCTCACCGCAACCTCCGCCTCCTAGGTTCAGGCAATTCTCCTGCCTCAGCCTCCTGAGTAGCTGGGATTACAGGCACGTGCCACCATGCCCAGCTAATTTTTTGTATTTTTAGTAGAGATGGGGTTTCACCATGTTGACCAGGATGGTCTCGATCTCTTGACCTCGTGATCCACCCGCCTCGGCCTCCCAAAGTACTAGGATTACAGGCTTGAGCCACCGCGCCCGGCCTCAGCTCTATCACATAGTTGAACGCTTTAGATAACAACTTATTTATAAAATAGGGTCATTCCTTCCTTACTGTTCTTGAGAGTATTTGCAATAATGTATTTAGAGTACTAAATATAGTAACCAGCACCTGGTTGTCACTCAATAAATTATAGCTATTAATGAGAGGCATTGATTGTTTCTTTCTTTCTTTCTTTTCTTTTTTTTTTTTGAGTAGAATCTCTTAAGATCGTTTCTTTTTGTTTAGGTACAATAAATAGCTCATGATAGAATTGCCCTTTGTAACGTCCCAGGCTCTTTCAAGTCCATTATCTCAACACTGGGAAGGAGGTATCATTGGCCTCTTTCCACAGATTAGGAAATCTGGGCTTAGGGAGGTGAGTAGCCTTGGCCAAGGCCACAAACTAGTGCAGAAATGCTGAGCACGAAGCGTTTTTGGGTGGGAAAGAGAGTTAGTGAATCTGTATCAGCTAGAAAGACAGGAGCTGTTCTGCCTTACCTGCACAAGTGCAGAGAAGCGGAACAAGCAGGAGGGAAGGAAGCAGTGTGCCCTTTGCTAACACAGGGATGGCCAGAAGATGATGGAGGTCATGGAGCCCACTTGAGTGAATTAAATCACATGATGAGAGCAAACGGGGACCCCTATCTTTTCTTGGAAAATAACTTTACATAAGAGAGGCCAAGACTAGGCATGTGTAACATATTTTAGAACCTTTGTCCGTTCCCCTTGCTTGATAATTTTATCATCCATTCCCGTGAGTGCTGAGCAGAGAACTCGTGATGAGGAAAACCACCTATCTGCATGTTTTGGGGGCAGCAAGAAAGCAAGAAAAGGAAAGACAGCATCCTATTGCTTGTGGGCAGGAAGGAAAACAGAAACTGGGGGGCAGCATCCTACTGCATGGGGACAGCAGGGAAACGAGAACTGGGGAAACAGCATCCTACTGCATGGGGACAGCAGGGAAACGAGAACTGGGGGACAGCATCCTACTGCATGGGGACAGCAGGGAAACGAGAACTGAGGGGCAGCATCCTACTGCATGGGGACAGCAGGGATGATGTGAATACTCCTCACCCACCCTGCCATCTTAACTACTCTTACCCCTTACCCCACCCACCATGGTACCTGAACTTATGGTAATGTGTACTCCTTGCTCCTACCCCCACCACCGTAACTGATCTTACCCCATAACACCCCTGCTCCCTCCCCAAAAGATTTGCCCTAACCTATAAAACCAACTCCTGTCCCACTGCCCTTTGCTAACGCCCTTTTCGGCCTTAGCCCACCTGCACCCAGGTGAATAAACAGCCATGTTGCTCACACAAAGCCTGTTTGGGGAGTCTCTTCATTCAAAGCACGCAGTTTAACACATGGGGAGATCCAATTTTTCTTCCAGCATATAGTCACTGCCTTCCGGTCTGTTTGGGTATTGGGGTGGGGTAGGGGGGGTGAGCAGCCAGTTTCTCTGCCATTCAGTGTTGGAACAGAATGGTACATGGTTCATTTGCAACAACATGGATTTGGGCTAGACTTATTATTGTTATTATTTTAAATAGGGTCTCACTTGTCACTCAGGCTGGAGTCCAGTGGCCATGATCTCAGCTCATGGCAGACACGACCTCCAGGATTCAAGCAATCCTCCTGCTTCAGCCCCTCAAGTAGCTGGGAATACAGATGTGTGCCACTATGCCTGGCTAATTTTTGTATTTTTTTGTAGGGCTTTTGCCACATTGTCCAACTCCTGGGCTCAAGTGATCGGTCTGCCCCGGCCTCCCAAAGTGCTGGGTTACAGGCCTGGCCACCGCGCCCAGCTTAGACTAGACGTTAGATAGCTTAGATTAGCTAGAAGTCCTGAGAAATGAAAAGGAAAGGGACTATATGAAGTTTCTTGGCTAAGTTTTTTTGGTCTTTTGTTTTCCAAAGTATTTTAGAATAAGTTACAGATATGATTTTTCATCCCTAGATACTTCTGTTTGTATCTTTGAAAAATTAGGGTTTTCTTTTTTAGGTTAGTTCAGTTAGGGCATTGTTGATGTACGTGTGTGTGTGTGTGTATGTGTGTGTGTGTGTAGTGTATGTGGTATGTAGTATATATGTGAATGTACCTGAGAGGGTGTGGGTGTGGGAGTGTGTGTGGTGTGTGAGCCTATGTGTGTGTGGTGTGTGAGCTCATGTGAGTGTGTGTGGTGTGTGAACTCATGTGAGTGTGTGTGGTGTGTGAACCTATGTGTGTG
>NW_022436962.1:7099531-7115811 GCF_009761245.1 Sapajus apella | reverse complement strand
TGGTGTGTGAACCTATGTGTGTGTGGTGTGTGAGCTCATGTGAGTGTGTGTCGGTGTGGTATGTGAGTGCAGGAGTGGGGTGTGAGTGTGTGTGTGAGAGAGTGCATTTGTGTCAAGTGCAGACAGCTCTTTGGGGAGGATTTGGCTGCTGCTCTTCTGGGAGCTGGTCAAGGAAGGCCTGTTCATCCCTCCGGGCTCAGCCAAGCCCTCAGGGAGGGGAGGTGCCCCTCGCTGGGGAAGGGAGGAGCTGGGGAAAGTTGACTGAAGGCACAGTTCCCGGCTTCTCTTCCCTGGGGTGCCTCTCCCTCAGGTCCTTAGCATCCCTTGCCAGGGACTCCATAAACTCTCACGGGGAAACCTGGACAGAATCCAGTGCCGAGTGTGGTACCAAATGCCAAATCAATGAAGTCTGAATTAAATATTGATTTCCTCCCTTTTCTTTCAGGGAGGTTTCTTGAGAGGAATTGGCTTCCTGGTTTTGTGTTTTGCTTTTTTAATTTTTCATCCTGCTCCTTAAACACTACTGCTCAAAGACTAATCGTGCAAGGCAAAGCCTAGTCCTCTCTAACCCACCTCCCCCTCACCCTGGTAACTTTCCTCTCCAAAGATGAAATGTCGGCCAATGGGAGAAGCGGGTCATAAGAACATGACTGTCTGCCATCAGCCCACGAGGCCGTGGCTGGGCAAAGGGCGGTGCCACCCCCGGATGCCCCTCAGCTGGGACATTTAGTCCCAGGTGGGAGGTCAACACTCCATCCCAGGCCAACTAAAGGCTCCCATCTTTAGCATCTCCTGCGAGCTGCCAAGACTGGGGTAAGGTATTTTATTTAGGATGTCCTGGACCATAAAAAGATGATGGTGCTGCAGCTGGAAACAGTGGCTCACGCCTGTAATCCCAGCATTTTGGGAGGCCGAGGCAGGTGGATCTCCTGAGGTTGGGAGTTCGGGACTAGCCTGGCCAAAATGGTGAAACATTGTCTTTACTAAAAATACAAAAATTAGCAGGACGTGGTGGCAGGCACCTGTAATCCCAGCTATTCGGAGGCTGAGACACAGAATTGCTTGAACCCAGGAGGTGGAGGTTGAAGTGAGCCAAGATCGTGCCACTGCACTCCAGCCTGGGCAACAGAGCAAAACGCTGTTTCAAAAAAAAGCAAAAGGAAAAAAAGAAAAAAAAAGATGATGGTGCTTTCCTCACTGTCCCCACATCCCCATATAAATAAAAGTAAACATGAGATAAATTAGAATAAGAAACACCAAGAGTACTCTTCTTTCCCACAGTGGTGGCTAGGATATCAAGCAGTAAGTCACTGATAGATTTTGGTTTGTTTGTTTTAGAGAAAGGGTCTCACTTTGTCACCCAGGCTGGCATACAAGTGGTACGGCAATGGCTCCACCTCCTCATTTCAGGCGATCCTCCCACCTCACCCTCCCTAAGTGCTGGAATTACAGGTGTGAACCACTGCAACTGGCCTGGGCGGGAAGCTAGAATCTCACACCCTGGGCGTGGTGGTCTGCGGTCCAGGGGGCTTCCCCAGCCTCCCTGGAGAACTTGCCAGTGGCAGTTTCCAGGCAGCATTTGAACCCCTCACCCCCATCCCCAAGCCCCATTCTTTTTCCTCCTGTGTGCCAGCAGCTTCCTGGTCCTCCTGCACTCTCAGCCAGCAAATGGCTATGACAGCAGAAAAAGGAAACGGCCAGGTCTCTATTCCCAGAGGACCAGTCTGGAGGGTAGGCTGTTCCGGGATGAGCTTGTTAGCAGAGAAATGTAATTACTGCCCTCCCGCCAGGCTGAAGTTTCCGTGGCTCCGTAGAGTCTCCTTCCCAAGCATCCCAGGTTCTTTATGAAAAGGGCTGTGGGCCTCAAGGTGAAGGTGTGGTGAATGGAAAATCTTGGCTGACTCAAGAGATCGCAGAGTTATCTCCAGGAGAAGACCCCAGGGTTCCAGCATTCTCCCACTGTGCCTTATTCCACTTTGCTGGAAATTCCTCAGTCTCGGTCTCTGGAATGGGTCAAATCTGGGTTTGAATGGCAGACAGCATTCATTCACAAACACCCATTGAGGCCTATTGTGTGCCAGGAGCGGGAAGGTAAAGAAATACTGGAATAAAAACACAGCCTGTGATAGGAAAGGCATCTGCCTTGGGAGATCGACCCATACACAATCACACTATAGCGGGACAGGTACTGCCATAGGTCCATCCACTCAAGCACGTTAAGAGGGACATGTACAGCATGCGCATGTGGGGTTGGGGTGCAGAGGGCAGGGCTGATTCTGAGCTGATCCTAATGAATGGGTTAGCCAAGCCCAAAAAAGGGTGGGGGATAGGGAACGGCGTCCCCGAAGAGGAAACAGCCTGGAGCAAATAGAGGGAGGCTTTTAGGGGCTGTCTGCAGTGGGGTGCCTGGTGCTGTGAGAGACGATGGGGCATAAATGTGGGCCTTCGCATCAAATCGCAGAGGCAAGCTGCCCAAGTGCGCATTGGATTCTGGGATGCTGGGAAGTCTATACACTGGGAACAAACAGGACCAGCTTCATGGGGATATGGGGAGGTATTAGCAAATGAGATGATCTATATGAAGTACTTAGCACAGTGTCTAGCTTGGGGTTAGCAGTCTATATATCTGTTAGCAGTTCATATCATTACTGATGAGTTGTATAATCTTGCAAAAGTTACTTTACCGCTCCCATCCTCAGTTTTCTCATCTGTAAAATGGTTGTTTTGTTTGTTACAGTCTATTCATTTGTGAGCATATCAAGGGACCGCCTCACTGACCTTAGCTTCGCATCTCCTAAGGCAGTGCCCAGTACACAAAGATCAGTCTCTCTTCCTTCCCTTTCTTTTCATTCTTCCAGCCCACTTAGGGCCTAGCTAATCAAAAGAGTGGCTATTTGTTTTCTTTTCAGTTCCGAGTACATTTTGCTCTATACTCACCTTCTAAAAATAGATCTGACTCCAAGTTCTGCACTCTTTCCACTAAACTCCAGTTGCCACAACAAATTTTTAGTCTAACAATGATGTATAGATTTTTGCCTAAAAAATTTGCAATGCATTTTTTAAAATCCCATGGTAGTAAGTTTACAGAGAAACAGACAAGTTGCCACATTGCTAATATAATGTTTTAGATGCAATATACAAACCACTAAAATCGTCTAGGAGAGCTAACTGATAATATGCATCAAAAGACTAAAAATGTTCAGGTTATTTTTTTCTCAGTTATTCTTGATTCTGACAAGCCCAAGGGAATCGTCCTAAAAACACAAAAAAACTTGTTGCACAAACAGATTTGTTGCTGTTACTGATAAAAAAAGAAAAGTCAGAAACAATCTGTATAATCAATCCTAAGAGAATAGTTAACCAAATCATGATAGAGCGACCTCCTCAAATGTATGCGGTACCTAGGGGAGTCACATTCACAGAGGCAGAAGGTAGAATCGTCGTTATTTGGGCCTAGGGGAGAGGAGGGCAGGAAGTTGTTTAATGGGTACAGAGTTTCAGTTTCGCAAGATAAAAAAAGAGTTTTAGAGATAGATTTGGATGGGGGTGATGGTTACACAACACTGTGAATGTACTTAATGCTTCTGAACTGTACGCTTAAAGATGGTTAAAATGCAAAATTTTACGTTATGAATATTTTATACAATTTAAAAATGCATTGAAGACTAAAAAAACATTAAAAATTATATTTCCTAAAACCCAATTTATTAAAGTAGAACTTGTCTGGAGTCTGGAATATGAGATAGTGAATGAGATCAATGAGAACACACATTCATTCATGTATTCATTTGTATCATGAAACAAATACACAGTTATCAGGCACGGTGCTGGGTGCGGGACACTCAGTGTGATAAGGCCGACCTGGACCAGGACCTGCTTTCTCCTCAGGATTCATCTGACCAGGAGGACTTGCAGCTCCAGGTGTCCTCTGTTAAACTGTCTGGGAGCATATAAACCGATGCCTCGGGTGCCCTGATTTCGCGTGCTGGGGCTGGGTTTCTCTGATGGCGCGGTGGCTAGGTCTCTGGTGGATGAGGTGTGCATGGCCACTTCTTTCACTTCTTTTTCTTTTCTTTTTTTTTTTTTTTTTTTTTTGAGATGGAGTCTCGCTCTGTCGCCCAGGCTGGAGTGCAGTGGTACAATCTTGGCTCTCCGCAGCCTCTGCCTCTCAGGTTCAAGCAATTCTCCTGCCTCAGCCTCCGTGTAGTTGGAATTACAGGCGCCCACCACCACATGTGGCTAATTTTTGTATTTTTAGTAGAGATGGGTTTTCACCATGTTGGCCAGGCTGGTCTCAAGATCCTGACCTCAGGTAACCTGCCCACCTCGGCCTCCCAAAGTGCTGGGATTACAGGCATGAGCCACCGTGCCTGGCCTCACATGGCCATTTCTAATGAATCCCTCAGTATCATCCTCATAAAACTCCTCCTCTGGAAACAAACTCCTCTGAAAGGTGGTGGCTGGGTAGACCAGCTCACTTATTTTTGGGTTTTTAAGAGCAGATCAGACACATGGAATGGCTAGGCAGGGATGTCACCAGACAAACACTCTGGAAGGCCTCTGGGTTGGTGTCATGTCCCCACAGCCATGAAGAGGGCCTGGTTGGTGTTCAAGACTTAGACAAAGTGGAGAAGAAGGAAGAAGAGGTGCTCTGCCACAGACCCAGACTCTTCCACGCTTGCCAATGCTCACTAGAAATGCATTTTGAAACATTCTCAGACTCTGAGATGGGGGCGTTACATACCAAGGGGAGAGGGATAGTGCTAAATGTCATAATTGGGAGGGGCTGGGAGTGAGAGCATGAGGAGGAGGACCTTGGGGCAGCTTAGTGCACCAGCAGTCAACACTGTTTACTGAGTGTCTACTATGTACCAGCCATAGGAGGTAGAGAAGCTACACAGAAATGGTTAAGTGCACAGACGGTAAAGTTGGGCCATCTGGTTCAAGTCCTGGATCTGCCACTTAAGGTTCATCACGTTGGGTACATTATTTAACCAACTCTGTGACTCAGTTTCCCCATCTGCAAAGTGAGGATAACATCTACCTTGTTGCCTATTATGAGAGTTCAATGAGTTTATAGCAGTAAAATGCTTTAAGAAATGCCTGGCACATGGTAAGCATTATGTATATTTCTATTAAATGAGATTCAATAAATTATCAACCCCATGCTGCTCAGGAAGTGAGACACTCTCAAAACCTGAACCCCAAACCCCAGACCCAGGCTCGGCAGTTTCCTCTTGTCTGCACGGAGCTCTTCCACCTCTCTCTTTCCCTATCCACCTTCCTAATATTCCCTTTGTCTCCTCTCATCCAGGCCAGGAGATTTTATTCAGGTGGATGAAAGGAGTGGGCATGGGGGCTGCGGAGCTCCAGGGGCTGGGGGCAGGGCGAAGCCAGGTTGGCCGCTCTGGCCATGCCTCCTGCCGGGCTCCGGGAGGGCATGCCAAGAGCAGACGGATGCAGATTGGGCTGGAGGCAGATTAATATAATCACTATATTACCAGCCTCACTCACTCCCCCGCTCTTTCTCCTAATGGTGATTATTATACTTATTAGAGGCTCAGCTGCCAATGGTTATTGATTCTCCCTGCTGCAGCATTTTAATCAGGGCTGGAAGCTATTGTTGGAAATATGAGCCTCCGGGGGCCCCAGGACAGGTGGAGAGTGGGGGCATCGGGACCTTTTCAGTCAGGCAGGCAATGTCCCCAGGGTTCCAGAGTCATAGAGAACACTCAACCCAGAAATTCCCTGTCTCTGTCTGGTGGTAGGGAAGTGGGGATGGAGAAGGGAATGGTGCCACCCGAGGCTTCCCTCCATGGAGGCTGGCTGGTTTTTTCCAGCCGGTAGATTTTTTCCCTGCTGGGGCACCGCTGGGGCTGCCTCTTCTGTGTACACCACCAATCCTCCTCCCTGCACCAGGGAGGATTCTCCCTGTTCCCTCCTCTATCACCCAGTGTCCTCCCCACTCCCCTGTGCCTGCTGGTGCTGAGGGGCAAACTGAATCTCTTTGGGTGTCTGTGGAACAGTTAAGGAGTAATGATGAGGGGTGGGAAGTGCTTAGCTGGGCTGTGGCCGAGACATGCTGGTCTTTTCCCTGGGGCTGGGGTGAGGGTGAGAGTAAACTCATGCTTGTTGAACCCGCATCGGTTTCAGGCATGCGTCAGGAGTTTCAACCACGTTATCTCCTTTATCACAGTCAGCCTTTCCAATGCTGCACCTTCCAGCACACATGACAGAGGAAATAGAAAGTCAGGGAATAGAGTGGCGTGCCTGAGGTCACTCAGCTAGGATGGGGCAGAGCTGGGACTGGAGCCAGGTCATACACTCTTGTAGGTGAGAAAAACCCCACTGCAGATCATTGGTGGCAGAATCTTCCAGATCTACACAGGTTTCAGTCCTGCATGGCCCAACTCTGTTCTCTGCAGGCTCTGAGCACCCTGGATGAGCCTAGAGTCATCCCACATGTGATCACCAGAGAACTAAGCCTGTCCCGTGTGAAAGCCAGCGGCCTGGGCTCTGGAGCCAGTGATGGCTCTGGACTGGGGGGACATCCTGTGGCCCCAGCTCTGACTCCTGGTGTGCCCACTAGGCGCCCTCCTGCATTAGTGTGCTGAGGGTAAGGCCACCCTGCTTGGCAGAAGCCTTTGTCTATGACCACATTGGGGTTACTGGGGGCGGGGTGGGGGGGCCAGTTTCTGAGGCTGGCTGGGGCATGGCATCCTCCCACTGCTCACGATGTGATTATGTCTTGAGTTCATACAAGTTCATGGCACATAAAGCCCTGATAGCAAATGCAGAGGGGAAGAGTGGCCAATAAAAGCCAAGTGGAAATTCAATAAATCAAAAATATTAAATATTATGAAAATGGATTTCATACACCCACAAATGGTTGTGTAATGTGAGCATTTTTTGGTTCTACTGAAAATATGATGTGGATTAGGTGTTAACAGTTAAAAATGATGGCAGGCCTTTGTGGTTGACACTGGTGAGTTCTGGGTCCAGATGAGGACTTACTTGTCTACTCCAGAGGGACACATTGTTGCCGAATGTCTGTACTAAAATGCTGTTTAGAAATCCTGTAGCTGGACTGGGCATGGTGGCTCATGTCTGTAATCCCAGCATTTTGGGAGGCTTAGGTGCACAGGTTATCTGAGGTCAGAAGTTCAAGACCAGCCTGGCCAACATGGTGAAACCCCATCTCTACTAAAAATACAAAAATTAGCCAGGTGTGGTGGCAGATGCCTGTAATCTCAGCTACTCAGGAGGCTGAGGCAGGAGAATTGCTTGAACCCAGGAGGCAGAGATCGCGCCATTGCACTGCAGCCTATCGGACAAGAGCAAGACTGAATCTTAAAAAATAAAAAGAGAGAAATCCTGTAGCTGGTGGTCTTTTGACACCTGGGCCCCTCTACTTTCTAAGAGAAGACAGGATGCAGGAGGCACACATGAGTGCCTCCTGGGAACCCTGCACACCAGAACGCCCCAGGAAAAGGGCTTTCTTTCCTCCTCAGGGTACACCAAGGACTGCCCTGCTCTCCTCCGTCTTCCTGGCTTCTCTCCTTCCCCTTGTTTCTGTCTCATCTGAGTCACCTCAGGGGCTAACGCAATGGTGGACAATGATGTCATCTCTGAGATCACTTTGGCAGACTGGCTCCTGGGCCTCTGATCGAATTGCCTACTTCCCCTGTCGCTCCTGTGGGCTGGCCAGACACAGTCTTGGTCCAGTCTTCCCTGCTGGGTCCCACCTTTAAGGCTGGGTCTCTTTGGCTTTAGAGCTAGCCCTTTACAAAACAAAACAAAACAAAACTGGTTTGTGCCTTTTTCTCTGTCCCCTCTCCACAATGCACCTGGGCTCTTTCAGAGGACGGCAGATGCACCCTGGGCCCAGCTCCCCACCCGAAGGGCCTCTGGTGTTGAATGGCCCCAGCCCAGGCTCTCTGACCCCACTCCCCACCCTGTGTGTTGCTCCCAGCCTCTGCAGTTCAGACCCAGCCACCCCTGGCCTGACTGGCTCGGCCAAGTCTCATCTTTTGTTTGTCTCCTGAGTACCTCAGGCCTGTACCCCCAGATGCAGACACCCAACCCTGCTCACGGTGAGGATGTATTCCTTTCCAGGAGGAAGCACCTTAGGGAGGTAGGGCTGGCAGCCCCCTGATGAACGCTCTGTGCGTCATGCGGCAAAGAATATCCCCGTCCTCAGCCTTAGAGATTTTTCTTAACTGTAAAATGCAAATGGGACCTGATTGAATGTGTGGATCAAATGAGACCGTGGGTGTACAGTGCTTCATCCCATGTCTGGCACACAGTGGGTGTCCCGTAGGCCCTACTCCCTGTCTTCCTTTCCTCTTTCTGGCTAAGTTGTGTCCTCGCTGCAGCATATGGTTGGGGCAGAGAACGTGATAGACCTGGGAGGCATTCAGCACCTGAGAGGCCTCCTGTTGGCTGAGGCTGCAGTATTGCTGCTGGGTCACCTTGGCCTCACCTGTGTCACCTGCTTTCCACTCCAAGGAGTGAGGTATCTGGATCCACACAACTCCAGTGACTCCTAATCAGCCCTGACACTTGATAAATGAGTCACAGCAAGTGATACACAGAGATGAAAGGAGCCAGCGTTGTGATCTTGGTTATGATAATGAGCATGATGAGCTTCTCCCAGGGAAACTTGGAGATGTATCAGAGAGGCAGGCTGCCTCAGTCCCTGCCCTGACAAGCCGATGCTAACACAAAGGGTCTCTGTTAACTCCCCCGCCTCCCTCCACAAACACACACCTGCTCCTGGGCTGCTCTGAGGGGACTGAAGGGAGGGTGGAGGTGTCCTGGGAAGGTAAGCTTTCCTGGGAGAATCAGCAGCTCCAGTGGGGAAGGGCTGAGATGTGTGCTGCAGGAACTGTCCAATGGTTTCTCACGGGTGCAGAGCAGCCCCATACCTCAGCACCAGGACTGCTGGCTGATCTCAAAAGAGGCTTAAAGCCTGGGGGCTTCGAGCACTTCATACTTTCTTACAGCAGGACGTTAGCTTCTGTTTGTTGAGCTCTATGTATCAAATAGCAGTACACACGATGTGTGTGCACATTATTTTATTATTTTTGAGACGGAGTTTTGGTCTTGTTGCCAAGGCTAGAGTGCAATGGCATGATCTTGGCTCACTGCAACCTCTGCCTCCTGGGTTCAAGCGATTCTCCTGCCTCAGTGTCCCGAGTTGCTGGGACTACTGACATGAGCCACCACGCCTGGCTAATTTTGTATTTTTAATAGAGATGGGTTTTCTCCATGTTGGTCAGACTGGTCTTGAACTCCCGACCTCAGGTGATCCCCCTGCCTCGGTCTCCCAAAGTGCTGGGATTACAGGCATGAGCCACTGCACTCGGCCAATGTGTGCACATTATTTAATTCAATCCTCATGACAGCCCTGAGTGGGTTAGCATTCCCATTTTGCAGGTTAATAAAGTAAAACATGAGAAAAATAACTTACCTAGTGGCAGAACTAAGATTCAAACCCAGGTCCATCTCCATGCATGAACCAGACCAGGCCTTATTTGGGGAGGAAGTGTAGTCTAAAGCATCTTTTCTCTCTATTTTCTCCTCCTGGTCAGGGGAGCAGGTGCGAGGTGTGTATTAGTGGAAGCCCAGCAGAAGAGATGGCAAATGTAACCCGGCCGGGCTAAGGGGAGCTGGCGATGGAGTGCAGAGCACCCCAAAGGCAGCAGAGCAGAGCCATTTGGGACCTGGAGAGTCCCATGGCTGGAGGAGGGGCTGCTTCACAGGAGTATGGTCTTCACAGGGGACCGCCATGGTCACGCCAGGCCCAGCAGGGAGTGTAAGTGAGTGGAGAGCCATCCATAGCCTTTCATCCTCAGTCAGGTCTCCATGGCTGACCCTACCAAAGGCCTGGTTGGTGCACCCTTAGAGTTCAATCCTCCAGGTACGGGTACAGAGCAGGGTGGGGGCAGGGCGCAGGGCGGGGATGGGGGCAGGGTGCAGGGTGGGGGTGGGGGCAGAGGGGAGGGTGGGGGTGGGGGCAGGGGGCGTACAGGGGGCCTCTGGAGCTTTCCTTTTGTTATTATTTTGTGTATGCTTTGAGACAAGGTCTCACTGTGTTGCCCAGGCTGGAGTGCAGTGGCATGATCATAGCTCACTACGGCCTCAACCTCCTGGCCTCAAGTGATCCTCCTACTTCAGCCTCCCCAGTAGCTGGGACTACAGATCCGCATCACCATGCCTGGATGATTTTTTAATTTTTCGGGTAGATATGAGGTCTCATTATATTGCCCAGGTTGGCCTCAAACTCCTGGGCTCAAGCCATCCTCCAGCCTTGGCCTCCCAAAGTGCTGGGATTACAGGTGTGAGCCACCATGCCCGGCCTCTCTGGAGCTTTCTGAAGGACAGGCAGGCTGGCAGTGATGCTGTGTCCCCAGGGGGGTGGGCTGGGAGGTAGAATGCGCTATTCTGTCTGAGTCCAGGGTGGCTTCGCCTTTCTGGTTTCTCTGACCAGCACCAGCTATGCTGGGTGCAAGAGCCCGAGAGGAGGGCCCTTGTTCTTTACCTGGGGGACCCGGAGGATTTCCCAGACTTGCATAGGAGCTTACCCGGGAGTCAGGAGGGGGAGGAGTCAGGAAGAAGCAGCCACCTCTGAGAGGAGAGTGGGAGAGAGCCAGTAGCAGAGCTGCCTTGCAGCGTCTCACTTTCAGAAAGGCACTCACTGCCACAGTCTTACTCTTTCTACAGATTTGTACTGCACCCTGACTGTGGGCAGGGCCAGCTCCTGCCAAGTGCAAGCTTGTTCTTATGTAGCTGTCAGTGTGGCTACGCCCTCCATGGGCCACCTGGCTGGAGAGCCAGCTCTCTAAGCGAATGAGAAGGGGCAGTGTAGGTTCACCAGCTGCCTCCTCCGAGGAAGCTTCCAGCCCACGGCTCCCTCCCTGTCCCAAGCCCCATGTCTGTCACTGTCAGCATTATTGCCTACAGTTATTGCCTCCCAAGTCTAACCTCCCCAGGATCCATACCTGGGAGGGAGAGAGCTACAGGAGCTACAGCAGGGGAGGCTTCTACTCAGAGATGCTCTGTCATCCTCACTGCCCTTGCTCACCTCCAGAAAGAGGCAGTTCAATTACCCAACCAAGAATGCAGTCATTTCCTGTCTGTTGGGCAGATGAGACCAATAATACCAGCGTCCCCAGCCCCAGTCCCCCTCCCCAGGCCCAGCATCTTAGCACATGAGCTGCTTAGCAGGGGAGGGTGGTTCCCATGACTTTCTGTTTCTTTGCTCCCCACTCACCTAGCAGCTGATGGGGAGTGGGAGGACAGTGGTCGCCTTCAGGTTCAGGGGTGCCGTGCAGCCTGGAGGCCTGGACAAATGGAATTCAAGGGCTGGCGGAAGAGTGGGCTGAGGCCTCACCCGTCACACCCACAGGCTGCCAAGCCTCCCAGGCAGCTTAAATTACAGGGTTCGGCTCCCAGAGAGAACACGGCTGCTGCTCTATTCTACCTCAGTCCCTGGGATGGAATCTTGATTGGATTCAGTCCTAGGATATGTCATTTTCCCTCTGCTAGCTGCTGGCCCCAGCATCTCCCATGCCTGATGGCGTGAGGTTGGACAGGAACCTGTATCTATGCCTGGAGAGTCTGGGGCTTGGTCTGTTTTCCGGGGCACAGGGGCACTGGGGCAGGTACTAGGTCTTGGCTGCTAGGTGAGCTACTCCTCAATGCACCCAGCAGCTTTCCAAGTCCATAGCCCTGAAGAGAGATGATCCCACAGACCCCTGATCTTTCACCTTCCCCTCTCTGCTGGCCCCAACCTGTCATTTGTGCCACAGAACTGGGAACCTAGTTGGAGAGACAGACAGGTGAGATAGATGGCTGAGAGAGGGACCCAGTTGCCCCGCCCCCTGGCTAGCTGGCTAGCCCCTGAGAGTCTCCTTATGAAATTGCTTTGCATCGTACTTCTCCTCTCAGCCCCACTGGCCCCAGCAGCTCTGGCCTCCTCATCCATCATGCTGGCTGCAGGGCAGCAGAGGACGTCTCGTAGAGAAGCCTTTCTGCCCCAGGCCTCCGAGGAGAAGGGCTCGGCTGTCAGAGTAGAGGGCCATTTCCAAAGGGGTCAGAGCACCGCACTCTCCAGGATTGATGAGCTATGAATTACGGATGTTGCATCCGTCAGTCCTGGTGCTCCAGAGCTAGAGAGGGTGTCCCTGCCTTCCTCCCACGTTGGCCTCTTCTCTCAGGTGTCCCTTGAGCATGCGCTCATTTGATATTAGGTGCGTTCCTGTGTTGATGTGTTGATGTTACTAGTTGGTTGCTTTGTTTAATGGGCAGGGGTTGTGTGCACACCCTCCCTAACCAACCAATGCTTTTCTCCTTTACCCTTATGCCTTCCTTTCTTCCTTCAGGTTGGCTGGCCTTTCCTTCTGCTGCCCCCGCTCTCTGGTTTCTCCTCTTCTCCTCTGCCGGTATCCCCAGGCCTGTCCCTGGCAGGTGCTCTCCCAAGCAGTGTTCTGTCTGCCCAGCCCCACCTCTATATTTCTCCCCTGCCACGTGCCCACATGCTCAGGTAACCCCCTCGTGCCCTCCCCTGGATTCAGCTGAGCAGGAGGGCTGCTCCTCTTCCATGGCTAGAGCCTGGCTAGAGGGCTGAGCCACCAGCCACACTGAGGTGCTCAGTGTCGCGCAGTCACCTTAGCCTTACGAAGAATGAGGAGGGGTGGCCAGCGGGGTGGCTCACCTCTATAATCCCAGCACTTTGGGAGGCCAAGGCGGATAGAGCATGAGGGCAGGAGTTCGAGACTAGCCTGGCCAACATGGTGGGTGAAACCCCATCTCTACTCAAAATACAAAAAATTACCTGGGCGTGGTGGCGGGCACCTGTAAACCCAGCTAACTCAGGAGGCTGAGGCAGGAAAATCGCCTGGGAGACAGAGGTTGCAGTGAGTAAAGAACACGCCATTGCACTCCAGCCTGGGCAACAAGAGTGAAAATCTGTCTAAAAAAAACACAAAGAATGAAGGGCGGCTCCGGGAGTCTATGAAGTCAGCAGTGAGGCCAGACGGTGTACCAAGTGGCCACTGGGACCAACGTCCTCCCCTAGCAAACAGCATTTCACTGTGCTCTGAGTGAGGATCGCCCCAATTCTTTCCTCCTTTACCCCCATTCCTTCCTTCCTTTAGGGTGGCCGGCCTCTCCTTCTGCTGCCCCTGCCCTCTGGTTTCTCCTCTTCTCCTCTGCCTGCATCCCCAGGTCTGTCCCTGGCAGGTGCTCTCCCAAGCAGTGTTCCCTCTGCCTTGCCCGACCTCCACCCTTCTCCCCTGCCACGTGCCCAGGTTCTCGGGTAACCCCCTCGTGCCCTCCCCTGGATTCAGCTGTCCCCTCTGCTGCAGAGTCCCACCTCTGTGGAATGATTTCAGGCTTTTACCATTGACGGCTCCTTGCGCGCCTCCCACCCCTTTTCCCGTCCAACTCTGCTATGTCTGTTCTCACCCAGAACTCCAATCTTTCTTCTAATCTACATGGCATCAGCCTCCTCACCAATTCCTCAGACTCTGGGCTTGTCCCCATCACAGCCACCTTTCACAGAACTTCCCAAACACCCACCTGAGCCTTCTGACCAGCCACCCCTCCATGAAACCCCAGCAGGACCTCCTTCATGCTCTGCCCCCTCAGGCTGCTTCTCCTGCCCTCTCCACCCCCACCTCTGCTCACACCCCATGCGCCAGCTGCCCCCGCATAGTGCTCCCTCTGTTTAGGGTCCCCGAGTGCCTTCCTTCTCCAGCCTATGCCCCCAGAGCTTCCAGCAGCGCTAGGTGTCCTGGTCCAGCATCCCTGTCTTCAGGAGCCTTCTCGTGACTGGCTGCTCCACATGGCGCTGCCATTGGCCATGTGCGTGCCTCTGTGAAGCAGTAAGTGCTTTTAAAATAAAATGATTTTATTTTTGAGACACAGTCTTGCTCTGTCACCCAGGCTGGAGTGCAGCGGTATGTTCTCGGCTCACTGCAACCTCCGCCTACTGGGTTCAAGCGATTCTCCTGCCTCAGCCTGCTGAGTAGCTGATACTACAGGTCTCTGCCACCATGCCCAGCTAATTTTTGTATTTTTAGTAGAGATGGGGTTTGGACATGGTGGCCAGGCTGCTCTCGAACTCCTGATCTCAGGCAATCAACCTGCCTCAGCGTCCCAAAGTGCTGGGATTACAGGCGTGAGCTTCCATGCCCAGCCACTGCTTTGTATTTTAATGTTCTATTTCTGTATCTGCAACTCCTGCCCCACCTCCCACCCTGCTGTGTGTCCCTCATCTCCAGGTCCTGGAGTCCCTGGCACCTAAGAAAGGCCCCTAAATCCTGAATGAGGGAAATACAGTGAATGAAGGAATGACTAGGAGTGAGAGGGTCCAGTGGGCAAAGGCTCAAAGGTAGAGGCTGAAAGCGTGGTTGACTGTAGAGGCAGGTCGGAGGAGCAGCATTTGAGGTAAATTAGAAAACAGTGGCAGATTCAGCCGCAGGGGGAGAAAGGCTTTGAACACACAAAACACCCCTTCCCTCGCTGCTCCCGTCAGCACCTTCTCAAAGCGAGGAAAATAAATCTGTTTTCCTTATGACAAAGCCTGATTTGATGATAAACCCTCTCGGCTTCCCGGGAGATGCCAGAGACTCTGATAGGTGGGGAGGAGGCAGGAGCAGGTAAAGAAGTGGGGGCTGGGGGAGAGAAAGAGGAGAGGAGAGAGAGACAGGCGGGGGAGGAGAGGGCGAGAAAGCGCCCGATCTGTGCGCTGATTACTAATGCGGTGGAAAGCTGGGCAGGTTCTGGAAGGAGGCATGTCTCCTGCATGAGAAAGCAGGCAGTGTGTTTCAGAAGCCATCCACTGCTCCCACCGCCCAACTAGAGGGAAGGAGAGGGGGAGGGGGAGGGCCGGGCAGGGCCTGGGGCTTGGCTCTGCCCTGAGCCACAGCGTGAGGAGGGACAGAGCCGTGCAACTCTCGGCTCCCAGGGCCACAGTCACCCGGGGTCTCTCCAGAAGAGCAAGGAGCTCTTCTCTTTCCAGAGGGCTGCTTTATCCTCCGAGGTCGCAGCCTCCTGCCTTGGGGACGTGTTCACAGGGTCACTTGGCTTCTTTCTCCACCTTCCTGGGGGGTGGGGGGAACCCAGCTCCATTCCTGGCACTTGAAGATGAAACCTTAAGGAGGCTTCTGGGAGTCCCTGTCTCTGAGGGAGGGGTGGCGTCTTTGGGGCGGCTGGGTGTGAGCCCTGTGTGGATGTCGGAGAGCCAGAGGGTATACTCCAGTAACTTTCCTCCCTTACCGTGGGGAGGAGCAGGGTTAGGCAGCTCACCTCTCATCCCTGGGGGACCCTGTCTGAGTAGCCTTCCCGTCAAGAAAACAAAAGAGCATGTGGGATCACGGAGCTGCAGACTGTGAAAATCATTGAATCTTCTCTTGGCCAGAGGCGGGAACAGAAGAAAACAGAAAGGCCTGAGGCCACACAGCTGGTTAGTGTCCAGGCGGGAGCAGTCGCCGCTTCTACCCGAATTCCACTCTCCATGCTGCAGCCCCAAACAGGGGCCTCTGCTTCTCCTGTAACCCAAATCAAACAAGGCCTTCCTGCCTCTACCACGCGGCACACTTCCAGGTGGAGCTATCCTGTAAAGGACCCGACATCTGACTCCAAAAACTGTAAGACACAGTGAAGCACCAACCTGAGTCTTCTGGAGACAGTGACCCGCATGACACCCAAGCTTGCTTCAAATGCTCTCTGTCCCCTTTCCTCAAAGCCCCACACCTGGAAGCTGCTCCCATTCTCCCTCCCTTGCAGGCCCCCAGCCCAGGAGGGGTTCCTGCCCTTTCCCTTCCTGCTTCTAGGGTCTTTCTTCTTCCTCCACTTCCGCTCCCCATTTCCACACATCACCCTACCCAGACCTGGTAGCCAAGCAACAGATCCTTCCTCTTTAAAAGGTTAAACTTGCTCTGGTCACTGTCACCCTCCAGTCTGTGAATCATGCTGCCTTTCCCTCCTGCCTCGTGTTTTTAGCATGACTAACAGGCAGAGAAGGCGGCGAGGGGTGTGCATTTCTCAGAGAATGATCCTGTGCACTCACAACAGAATCCTCGGAGGCGTTCCTATCCAGGGCCCTGCTGCCTCTGACCGCACCCCAAGCCCTCTCTGCTGCTCACACGCCTCCTCTCTCCTTGTGCTTTTCTTTTTTTTTTTTTTTTTTTTTTTGGTGGGGTCTTTTTTTTTTGCCCAGGGGGGGGGGTGGGGGGGAGAGGGCACGAGACAACCTCAGGTTCCCCGGGGGG
>NW_022436962.1:7087337-7099431 GCF_009761245.1 Sapajus apella | reverse complement strand
ACCTCTGCCTCCCAGGTTCAAGTGATTCTCCTGCCTCAGCCTCCCGAGTAGCTGGGACTACAGGCGCCTGCCACCATGCCCAGCTAATTTTGTATTTTTAGTAGAGATGGGGTTTCACCATGTTGGCCAGGCTGGTCTCAGACTCCTGACTTCAGGTGATCCACCTGCCTCGGCCTCCCAAAGTGCTGGGATTACAGGCGTGAGCCACTGCGCCCGGCCTCCTTTGTGCTTTTCTCCTCTGTTCCCACTGTCTGGAAAACGCTCCCCTCACATCTGCATGGCTGCTGTCTTCTCCTCATGGAGGCCTCAGGTTAACCATCACCACCTCCAGGAGGCCTTCCATGACTGCCCTATCTCAAGTCACTGGCCTCCCTACCAGTCACTGTCAGGTTCCTTCCTTTTGTTGTCATCTAGCACCTGTCCCTGTCTGAATCGTATGGTTTATCTGTTATTATTTGTTTATTCTGTTCCTGCCTGTCTCCCTGAGGCCAGGGACCTCATCTGTCTTTATTATTATGCTGACCCTGGTGCTCAGCACTTAATAAAGAATCGTTAAATAAAATGAATGAAGGACACTAAAGGTGGGCGACATTGAGGCAGGGCCCGGATCTGTGTAAATCTCTTTGTCGATGGGGCCTTGTACACTCAAGGGTTCCTTCTCCACCCTGCTCAGAAAACTCAAACTCAGTATTCACAGGAGACCAGGACCTCCTTGGTTAAGGGTTAGAACATCCTCATCAGCCTCTGAGATGCAGGAGCTGTGGCTGCCTGCTCTGTTCTGGGTGGGGTGTTGCTCTTGCTTCTAGGGTGTTGATGCCCCCACCTTATCTATTTCTGCATCTTTGCAGGCTGTCATAGAAGTTACTTGCACACCACCAGCCACCGCTGGGGAGTGGGGTGGTGGTGATGGCAAGCAACAAACAAACACTTTCCCCTTCCCACTTCTCTTCCGGTGTTCCAAGCGGGAGGTAAGCAGGCAGTTCCAGGACTTCATGGAAGGGAAGAGGCAGTAAGTTTGGTGCCGTACCCACTTGCCCCCCAAACTGTAATGCTCTAGAATGGACAGGAGCAGTGGAGAGGCAGGGGTGTGCCAGGCCTCTAGGAGTTCTTATCCCCATTAGGAAAAAAAAACTGGAACAAGAAGGCTAAGAGAGAGTCTCGATCAAGAGCTCAAACCTGGCCTAGAACACACTGGGACTTGTGATTCTGTTTACCAATAAGCAGGAAGGAGCCTATTGTACTCAGGGGTAGAGAAGCGGAAAGAAATCCCGTGAACAGGAGCACAGGAGCCAAGAAATTGGGCTCAGAGACAATAGATAGGAAGGGAGGGGTATAGGAAGGGAGATGGAGACTGGTGAGGCTTGGAGGAGAAATCCAGGCGTGCAGGGGCCCCACTTAGGAGCGTCAGGAGAGGGAGGGGTAGGAAAGGAGCCAATTACATGTCAGATTTCTGCAGCAGGTCTGCCTCCCGCTGTGCTGTGGAGCTGGCCTGGCACAAGGTTTATTGGGTATGTTTTATGAGCAAGGAAGTGTGAGGTGAGATGGGATTCAGCAGGTGTGTCGGACACGCAGCTCCAAGGCCAGAGGCCAGCAGGTTTTGCAGTCAGGTCAAATTTGAATATCTAGTCTGCCTCTTACTCCTCACTGTGTGACCTTGGACCAAAACTTAACCTCTCTGCCTTTTTTTTTGAGAAGGAGTCTCACTCTTTCTCCTAGGCTGGCGTGCAGTGGCATGATCTCGGCTGACTGCAAGTTCTGCCTTCCGGGTTCAAGCGATTCTCCTGCCTCAGCCTCCCAAGTGGCTGGGACTACAGGTGTGCACCATCACATCCAGCTAATTTTTGTATTTTTAGTAGAGACATCAGCAGATAATCAGGCTGATCTCGAACTCCTGACCTCAGGTGATCTGCCCGCCTTGGCCTCCCTAAGTCTGTCTTCTATAAAATTGGGGCAGTGCCCACCTCATTAGACTATGCTGGGGATGAAACGCAGTGATGCGTGCAATGTGCAGGGCTACGTGATGTCCTACAGATGGTGGCAGGTGCTTTCTGCAGCCCACACCTCTGGCCCTGGCGTAAACCAGAGAAGATCCCCATCTGCACTAGGTCAAGCCTACCCGCACACAGGTGCATGCACCAAAGGACCCAGAGGACTCTTTGGTCCTTTGAAATATTGACTTTCTGACAGCTTCCTGTCTTTCTGTATTTCCTATCATCTCTGTAGGGATAATGTACTGATCTGCTGACTTTAAGAAGGACCCTGTTTTCAGACTGACTTCTTCAAAGGGGCAGGATCTACGTTGGCAAGGTGATCGCAGCCCAAGCACACAGCTGATGTGGAAGACTTGAGTCCCAAAAGATGACTTTCCCCCTCTTCTCTGCAGGATGCTTTAGCTGGAAACATCTGGGTAACTGCTTAACACCTTCCTATTTTGCAGAATAGTCCCAGCATGGGGGCTGTTTTCATCTTTCTGGGCTAGTATTTTTCAGGATTATTCAGAACCAAGGACCTTGTGCACTGTGGGAGGTCTCGTTCTTCTCTGCCCACCCCGTTTCTCATGCCCCCACTCCCACCCCCAACACTCCCCCAAGGGCAGAGGTTCGTCTTCCACTGCAGGGCCCCAAGGTTAAAACCTGCCATCTTGCCTGTCTCCCAGGACGTGGCTCCTTCAGGGATTTCTTAGATCTCTAAGAGAGGTGCTGCAGCTGTCACAGGTGCTGGGCTCGGGAGTCTGTCCTGAGGAGCAGGGGCCTCTCTGTGGGAGGAAGCACCTCTCCAGAGACTGCCCAGTGATTTTTTTGTGGGGCACTGATTATGGGCAATGTGTAATTCAAGGGTTGTTACCTTTGGTTTCAGGATGGGTCACAAAGGGCGTGAAGAGCTTGGGTTATTCTCTCTTCTGCGTGGACCAGAGAAGAGTCAGGAAGGCCTGCAGCTAAGCCAGCTTTTTTTTTTTTTCAGTTGGAGTCTTGTTCTGTTGTCCAGGCTCGCGTGCAGTGGTGCGTTCTCAGCTCACTGCAACCTCTGTCTCCCGGGTTCGAGCGATTCTCCTGCCTCAGCCTCCCAAATAGCTGGGACTACAGGTACGCGCCACTACGCCCAGCTAATTTTTGTATTTTTAGTAGAGACGGGGTTTCACCATGTTGGCCAGGCTGGTCTCAATCTCTTGACCTCATGACTGCCCGCCTTGGCCTCCCAAAGTGCTGGGATTACAGGCGTGAGCCACCCCGCTGGTCAGCGAAGACAGCTTTATTTTATTTATTTATTTTGGTGGGGGGGACAAGAGTGAAACTTTTTTTTGAAACAAGAGTGAAACTGTTTTCTCACTCTTTTTCTTTTAAAGAAAGAAAGAAAGAAAAAAAGAAAGAAAAAGGAAAAAAGAATGAAATAGAGAAACAGGAAGAGAAAGAGGGAGAGAGAAGCGAAGCCAGCTTTAAAGCCACCGTATACTTGATCTGGGCTCAGAAAGCTCAGCCTGTGAGACTGGACTGATGTGTGTCTGTATTTTCTGTGCTTCCTTCCCCTCCTCCTGTACCATTTGATACCTCTTTATCAATGGTGGTCTGTGCTACTGGGAAGAGTAGAAGAGGGCTGGGTCTTTGTCCTTAGACCAGAAACGCAGGAAGATAGGGATAGGCACCACACCCCTTGGGCTTGGACATGCTTTGAGCAACAGCTTTGGAGTGAGGGAGCTTCAAGGGGCCAGGGCAGAGTGAGGTGCTGTAGGATACACAGGATATCAGGGTGTGGGGTGGTCGGACTCAGGTCTTCGGACTCTCGTTCCAGTGCTTGCTCCCTTGCATAACCGTCCCTTTACAGGTGCCCCAGCAAGAAACACTTCCACCCCCTACTGCGTCTGAACTACGTGTCAGACACAAGAGGAAAGAATTCTGGGGTTGGCGCATGGCTGCACATCTGTGATCCCAGCTACTCAGGAGGCTAAGGCACGAGAATCACTTGAACCTGGGAGGTGGAGGCTGCAGCAAGCTGAGATAATGCCACTGCACACCAGCCTCAGCGACAGAGTGAGACTCCATCTCAAAAAAAAAAAAAAGAGAGAGAGAGAGAGAAAAAAATAATTCCTGAACTCAGGGCTGGGACCGGTAGTGCCAGGAGAAAGCAAAAAGCAATTTGCTCTGGTGCCTGGGCACAGAAGGAGAACAGAGAAAAGGGAGGCAGAGGGAGTGCAGAGGGGAGGAAGGGGCGAGCGGGTGCTCTACGTGGGCTCGTTTGAAAGGAAATACACAAGCACATCCAGACCCTGGGATTGGCCATGTCTGGAAGGGCTGGACAGGCCGAAGACAAGAAGGCCTCAGTATGGGGAATTCTATGACAATGAGG
Source organism: Sapajus apella (assembly GCF_009761245.1). Lineage (NCBI taxonomy): Eukaryota > Metazoa > Chordata > Mammalia > Primates > Cebidae > Sapajus > Sapajus apella. The sequence goes on along the minus strand of NW_022436962.1, from coordinate 7,095,090 downwards.
CAGGAAGGAGGTAGTCCTTGGGTTTCTTTGTCACCCGTGGGTAGAAGGGAGGTGTAAGAGCTGTGGGGAAAGAAGCAGGCATCCTCCCTCTACATGGAGAGCTTTGTCCATGCTGCTGCCGTGCGAGACGGCGGCTGCTGGAGAATGTGATGCCGGCTGGTCCAAGAGATGACCTTGAGAGAGAGCAGAGACAAAATTGAGCTGGTGTCTAGTGTGGGGGAGAGGGGAGGGGCAGGTGAAGTGGGAGGAGAAAGCCGAGAGGGAGCTAGACAAGGAGGGGGCGGGGTGGACCGGGGCCACCTCCCCGTCTGGTCTGCCCCCCTCCTGGCCAGAAGCAAGGAGGACACAGACACGGGCGTGTGGGGGTGCAGCAGAGATGGGGGGGCCGTGTGTCCTTGAGCCCCAAGGTTCTCCTGAGCTGAGATCTTCATGACCTCATGTGCGTCCTAAGGATACAGGCCTTTATCCTGCTGGGGGCAGGCCCTGGACTCAAGCTCTGCAGGTGGTCCCCCTTTTTCTAGGCTGGGCGATGCCCTCCCGAGTCCTTGCTTTTCAAAGCATTTCAGGGGGACATGGTGGGGGTCACCCATCCTCTGCTGCAGGAGTTAGAGATGAGATTTGCCACTTCTCTCACAAGAATTCCCAAGAAGTGATGACTGTTACTGCAGCCACACCCCGTGCCCATCTTTTTTTTCTGTTATAGATTGTTTATGTCAAGTCATTTTCCTCTGGGACAAAGCACTTAGCCTCTCATTTTCTATCAGTAAAAGGCAGCATCATAATTCCTTCCTCACAGAGTTGTGGGGATTATCAGATCCCATAAGTAAAAGAGCTTGCTGTAGTGCAAACTCACAGCACAAATGTAAGAGATTACTATTCCCAGGGAAGAGGCAAAAGGGAAAAGGAAGCAGGAAGGGAGTCCAGGCAAGGTCAGGGTGGGGAAACGACCCTGGTTCCTAGAACAGCCTTAGCTCTAGCCCTTCCAGCAGCCCCTCCCACCCTCCCTTCTCCACAAGCTTCCTCTGGCCCTGGGTCTTGCTGGGTAGCCCTCAGAAAAACAGGACCCTGGAGCCCAGAACAGGACAGGCAGGGGGGAGGCGGTTACAAACTCATCCTTTCTCTCACAGACAGGAGAGGCCCTGGCCTCTTTCCCTCGACCTCTTCCCGATGATACTCAAAGGACAGGTTAGGGCAGGACCCTCCTGAAGGCCACAGGGTGCCCCAGAGGAGGGAGGCAATCCCCTTCGCACAGGGCTGGGGAATAGTCACCAGGGTGCCTTCCAGAGCAAGTGCCCTTGCCAAGGTCAAATATGGGTGCTGCTGGGCCACGAAGGACGTGGATGAGTGAGGTCAGGAAAGTCTGGTGTTGGAGGAGGTGGATTTGAAGCAAACCTAGCTGCCACGCCTGGCTGGACCCCACGGCCCCTCCTCGCCCTCCCTTCCTTTGTGTTCTCTCAGGGCTGGCTTGCGTCTGCCCTGTGTCATTCTCCCCATCTTTCCCATGCTGCAGGCTAGGAGGCTCTGGCTGAAAAGGTGCTCTCTGCCTTCCCTGCCAGTTGCCCAACCCTAACCCCTTTAGGTCCCTGAGAAGCAGGAGGCCTAGCGGTTCACATCAAGTTCGAGAAGCAACAGCTGTGGGATTTCTCTCTCTCTCTCCCCCCACCTCCTCCTTCCTCCCTCCCTGGGACTGAGGGACAGATGCTCTGTTTAGAATTTCTTCAGGGAGACAGCCAACAAGGGCATTCTTTCTATTCCTTGGGCTTCCCTAGCCAAAAATTGGGGATTAGTCAAGAGACAGCTGCAGAGGCAGCGGCCCTTGGGGAACTCCTACCCGGAGTAGCAGCCATGGCCTCGGGAAAGAAATTGTCTGGAGCCGGTCTCCTTTAATTGGAACTTGAAAGTGATGTCTGCATTGGAGGGTGGCAGAGAGCAGGGCTTGAGGCTCTGGCTAGATGGACCTGGGACTGAATCCTAGCTCTGCCACTCTCTCGATGTTTGGGTTGGGGCATTTCAGAAGCTCGTTTCTTCATCTGCAGTGTGGAGACGAGCATCCCTACTCTCTAGGGTCATTGCTGGAATTAAATGAGTTGATGCACAGAAAAGCTTCTGTGATAGGTCTGGCAAACTCCAGGAGTCCAGGGATTGTTAGATCCCCTGTCACACAATAGGGCAGGAGCCAGACTACTTCCTGTACTCAGCAAAGAGTAACCAAGAGGCATGTGGCAATGACGTGGCTTCCAGTTCCCAAAAGCCCCAGTTCTGGAAAAACTTATTTTGTTTTTTAATTGGATTTTTTTTTTAAATTGAGTTCCTCCATCCAGGGTCTCTTGCAGTTGGGGAACTTGAGGCTTTCAGCTGTTGCATGCCTAGGCCTTGTCATAATCCAATAACGCAGAATATGGACTGGGATACTGGTTACGGAGGGGGATAGGATTGGTGGATCAAACAGGGAAAGGGAGAGAGGGAGAATACACACACATACACACACACACACACACACACTCTCTTACACACACACTCACACACATATACACACACACGCGCACACACACACACGCACATACACACACTCACATACACACACATACACACACAAAGATTCTGCTGAAACAAACAGAGATGGAAAGGGGAGGCAAAGAAGAAGGGCCAGTGACAGCCCTGCTGCTCTGAAAGGCAAGGGGCCGTTGGCTCACTACCTTCCTGTCCTCCCCTGGGTCCAGGTGCACTGGGATCCTAGATTCCCTAGGAGTGAGGACGGGCACCACAAAGGCATGAAGGCACCTCCCACCACCTTCAAGACTTCCCACAGCCAGTCTGTAGCCTGTTGTCGAGTCCTGGTCCAACCCCGAGTCACCCGTGTGAGCTGGGGTCCATCATTGGTCTCTTCATCTGAAGAATGTGAAGAGTAACTTCTGCTTTTGCTGCTTACAAGACTGTGGTGAGGATTCAAGGGCACAGTGAGGTGCCAGACAGAGGTGGGGGAGGCAGGCACATGGATTCCTTTCCATGCGGCTCTCAAGAAAAGCCTGTCCCTCCAGACTCGGGGACTGCCTGGGACCTTGAATAATTGCCTTGGCAACTCATCGCCTGGCTAACTCCCACTCCTTTGGGTTTCGGCTTAAACGTCAGTTCTGCAAGATCTTCTGCACCCCTAAGCTGGGTTCTCCTCTTATAAGCATTCGCAGCATTCTCTACCTTCCCATGACAGCACTTTTGTAAGTTGAATAGCGTGGTTATTGGTGTGATTATTTAGCACCTGCCTTTTGCACCAAACATTAAGCTCTGTGAGGAAAAGGACTGTGTTTCGTTGTGCAGCATCGTATCACCATGTGGCAGTGGGTGCACCACAAGACCCTGTTGCGTGAGTAATTGCATTCCCTGCCTCTTACCTCTCTCATGCCTTAGCATGAGGCCTGAGGCCAAGCACCCATCCATCACATCCCCCTTGCCCAAAGCCTCCTGATAAGGGGCAGGGGAAGGGTGGCATCTCCTCTCCCTTCTAACTCAAGGAACAAATCATTGGCTACATGACAGTTGCCCTTCTTCCCATCCTCCCAGCAGAGCAGCCCCTGCCCTGGCTCCAAAGGCGGAGAGGTGAGTAATTGCTATTTTTATTTATCTTTGCACAAGGCTGCTCTCTGGTGGTGGAACATGCAGGAGCGAATGGGAAGGATGGACGCTCCAGTGGCCAGGAACCAGCCAGCTGAGCCTTGCTCAGAGACTGCCAGTGAGCCAGGGAGTAGGTAAGCGGTACAAGAGGTGCTTCTTTCAGTTCTCCATCCTTACGATGGTTCTCTCCAAATCTAACAGGAGGCCCTGGCCTCAGACGAGCTGGAAGTGAAGGAATGCCCCTTAGAAATCCTACCCACCTCAGCCCCAGTAGGATGGCGTGTGGGTAGGGGGAGCTGGTTTAAGTGGCCATTCTTTCTCCTCAGTGGTAGGCAGGCAAATATTTTATAGTCAGCTCTCAAAAAAGGAAATTCCAACTGGTAGCACTAACCAATTTCTGTAGCGTAAATACCCCTGCCATGGCCAATTGGAAACCACCAATGTGATGCCACTGAAGGAGCTGGAAGAGCTGCCCCGTAGCACATGTGGTCTAGCGTTTCCCCCATTCAGACACCATGGACAGAAATAACTTCAAGGGCATGGTTAATAGTGGAATATAGTAAGCTAATTGAAAATCGATGGTTTTTGAATAATTATTACATTTGTTTTCAATATAATGTATTTAATTGTGAGTTTCTATAATTTAATTTTTCATAGTGGCTATGTTTAACAACTGACTTGCAAAATCCTGGAAAATTTAATAATCTGTTCCTGCAAGTAGTAAGAACAGGCCCCAGCACATCACGGCTTCTCCTCCTCTTCCTTTATTCTTCCTCCTCTTCCCCTCCTCCTCTTCCTCTCCCACGGCTTTCTTGGCATTCTGTGTGGGTACGAGAGATGGGGAACATGGAAAGGAGCGCCACTGCAGACATTGCTGTTCTCTGAGCCGGGAGCCATAGGTGTCAAGGAAAGAAGACAGAGAAATGCAAATTTGGTTACTGAAAGACACTTCCGTGCTCATTTCATTGAGTGTGTGTGTGCCCACACATGCACATACGTGGGAGTGATTTTTGCAAGGGATCAAGAGGTTGACTTATGCCTGGGCTAAGATCAGGGTTTAAAGATAAGGAATTGGGCTTCACGGCTGGAGGCCCATGCCTGCAGGGTCTTGGGGGGCTCTTACCTGGGATGAGTGGAAGGGGTCCGAGCTAGGTGTAGCAGCCAACAGGGAGCCGAGGCAGGCAGAAATATGCACTGGGGAAGAGGCTAAGGTTGATGGGGTTGCCATCCAGGCGGATGTCTTCCAGCTGCCTGCGGGTGTATTTGTGTTCCTCAGGGTCACAGAAGACGTCTCTCTGCATGGTCTCTATCAGGTTATTCTGGGAAGAACACAAACCAGCCCACCAAGAGGATCACCCCTTAAGCAGCACCAAAGGCTCACATCAGCTGTCCCCACCAGCTCTGCCTGCGCCGGTGCAACTGAAGAAACGGAAGCTCCTAGGGCCAAAGCCACACAACAGGGGTGAGAGGAGCCCCGGGGAGATGGGTGGGGAGACAGGGTACAGATGAAGGGGGAGGAAGACAAGGGGAGAGAGGACGGAGGGAAGGACTGGAGGGAAGGAAAGAGACAGAGGGTAGGAAAAAGGGAGAAGGAAAAGCAGCTGGGTGAGATAAAATAAAGCGGTGGAGAGAGAGAAAGTGCTTTAAAAAGAAAAAATGGAGAAAGTCAAACTGGGGCCATGAACGATTATATAGACAAGAGCTCAGATAAACCCTCAGATAAAGGAGACCCCACAGCTGCCCAAGCCTCATGCCTCTCACTGCCATGCCCTGCTCCCTGGTACCTAACTCCCATCCACCACGCTTTGTGTGTCGCCCTTGCTCTGGGTGAGGCTCCCCACCTGCAGGTGTAGAGAGCGCAGGCTCAGGGGAAAAGGCCCCGGGATGGAATCCAGCAGGTTGTCTGAGAGGTAGAGGAACCGCAGTTTCCCCAGCGCCTGTGGAGAAAGCAGAGTGTGGGAGGTTGATGGGTCCTGTTGGGTCCTGGCAGTGAGAGGGCGAAGAGCCCAGAGACAGGTGGCCCCATTTGTTCACTCGGGACTCAGCCTCAGCCACAAGCCAGGCTCTGTGCTGGGTGCTACAGAGTGTGCCCAGGTCTTTAAGGAGCTTACAGACACTAACTCCAGCTGGATGCAGGAGGGAAGCTGCTGCCATTGAGGTGCCGGCCACTGAGCAGGAAAGAGCTAGTCAGCTGGTAATGACATTGGGTGGGGCAGGGCAGGGGCAGAACCGCATGGAGGGAGGACCAGGGGACATTTCAGCTTTGTCTCAACTCTTCTGCTCTCAGAAGGGACTTGCCCCAATGACAAGTCTCCAAATGCTAAACTGGAGCAGGTACGGAGCAGAAGGAGAACCACAGGCAGAGAGGCACACGGTATGAGCATGGGACCGAGCTCTCAGAATCACAGTGTTCATCAGAGAAGGGTTTGGGAAGAGACAAGCCTTCAGCAGGGCTCAGGGAGCAAAGAAAAATGATAGCAACCATTTATGGAGTATCTACTCTGCATATCTAAGCCTCCTGTGCTCTTTGTAAATGCTGTCTTATTTAACCCGCCAGCAGCTATATCAAGCAGGTATTATTACCCTCATTCTGCAGATGAGAAAACAAGATCGGGGAGGTTGGGTGACTCTCCCACAAACCCGGGTCTCTGTGGCTCCAAAGCCCAGGCCTTATCCTGGGCTGAGAAAACAGCTCTGAGTCAAGGCAAAGCAGCGCCTCCTAATATGGAGACAGCCGGGATGTTGCTGAGGCTGAGCAGCCGGGAACCTCGGCGATCATGTGATTCTGTTCTTTACTTAGAGACTGAAAAACTGAGGCCCAAGGTCATGTGCCTGGCTTCTGATTCCGGGGCTAGTGCTTTTCCACCTCAACAGTGGTAGTGATGCTATGTTCTGGAAAACTCCCTCAAGGACCACGGCAGACAGAAGGCTGAGAGGGTGGAAGGCACTGGGGAGGCAGGGGAGAGAGCAAGCCGGCGTGCCTCTGTTACCTCGTCCTGTTTCAAAAAGGCAAGTCTAATTTGGTTTATTTGATGCTTCTAAATATGAATGAGATTGCAAAAAAGATTCTATACTTGAGAGAGAGAGAGCGGGAAAGAGAGAGAGCACGGGAGCGAGCACACCTGGGGCTCTTCCTGGCTCTATTGAATGGGCCGCCCCAGGGGGCATATTTGTGTCATATAACTTAGCCCTTTCCATCAAAACTGGCCAGCCAATGACCAAATAGTCTCTCTTGACGGGCACAGTGGCTCATGCCTGCAATCTCAGCACTTTGGGAGACTGAGGTGGCAGATCACCTGAGGTCGGGAGTTCAAGACCAGCCCGGCCAACATGGTGAAATCCTGCCTCTACTAAAAATACAAAACCTAGCTGGGCATGGTGGCGGGCGCCTGTAATCCTAGCTACTTGAGAGGCTGAGGCAGGGGAATTGCTTGAACCTGGGAGGCAGGGGTTGCAGTGACCTGAGATTGTGCCACTGTGCTCCAGCCTCGGGGTCAGAGCAAGCTCTGTCTCAAAACAAAACAAAACAAGTCTCTTTTGAGCATTTGATCGTAGGAAGACAATGATTAATCAGTCACTTAGTGGCAGGTTTTGGAAATAAAAGGATATGTACAGTTAGGGCCAGAATCAGCACTGTTCCAAGCCAAACTTATGAGTAAGTTTTCAGGGAGCCGAACCTGTGAGTGTGAGAAGACAGGTGAGTGGAGCAGAGGCACAGAAAGAAGTCAGGGCAAGAGGCTGTGTGCCCCAAAGAGGGTGAGAGAGTTGTCCACCTTGACTTCTGAATCCCCATTCCTAGTACAGGTTGAACATCCCAAATTCAAATATCTGAAATACTACAAAATCCAGAACTTTTTGAATATCAACAAGGTGTTCCAATGAAATGCTTATTGGAGCCTTTTAGATTCTGGATTTCAGGTTAGGGATGCTCAGCCAGTAACAGGCTTGAGAGTAGTTGTTTCCACACATGGGGTTCTCGGGATGGCCTTTTGTTGGGTCAGAATCAGTTTCTTGTAACTGAAAGAATCAATAAACGGCAAATTTAAAAGGATGAAAACAGTGGCTGATGGTGGTGGTTGGTAGGTGGAGGTGGTGGTGGAGGTGGTGGAGGTGGAGGTGGTGGTGGAGGTGGAGGTGGTGGTGG
>NW_022436962.1:6989216-7086937 GCF_009761245.1 Sapajus apella | reverse complement strand
GTGGAGGTGGAGGTGGAGGTGGAGGTGGTGGGTGGTGGTGGAGGTGGTGGTGGGTGGTGGTGGAGGTGGAAGTGGGTGGTGGTGGAGGTGGTGGTGGAGGTGGTGGTGGAGGTGGTGGTGGGTGGAGGTGGAGGTGGAGGTGGTGGTGGTGGAGGTGGAAGTGGGTGGTGGTGGAGGTGGAGGTAGGTGGTGGGTGGAGGTGGTGGGTGGCGGTGGTGATGTGGAGGTGGAGGTGGGTGGCGGTGGTGATGGTGACAGTGGACCTACCACCTCTACTCACCCTGAAGGCTGCAGGCTGTATTCCCGAGCTCCGCAGCCGATTTAGGCGGGCATCCAGGATCTCAATGCCAGTGGGGAGCACAGGCAGAGCTTCCAGCAGGTTCTCTTGGAGGATGAGGTCCCGGAGGGCATGCAGCAGGCAGAAGGCATTGCTATCAATGTAGGAGATGAGGTTGCTGGAGAGATCAATCCTCTTTAACCTTGCTGAGAGAGGTTGAGGGAGAACAGAGAGAGAAACCAGAAGACACTGTCTTTCCTTGCCCAGGTTGGAGCTGTAGCCACACCTTGTTCTCTCCCTCTCAGGAGAAAGGGACTCTAACCAGCTCTCCACCTGCACTAGGCCCAAACCAGAGGAAGTAACATAATCCAGGGCTCCTTGGAAAGCCCTTGGATGCCTCCATGCCCTTCCCTGGAGTTCTGTCCTGTGCGGTGGCCGCCCACCTTGGATCTTTTGGAGGAAACCTCTTGAAAGCAAGAACCAACAGGTCCAGGAATCCCTGGATCCACTTCACCTTCGCTTGTGGGTCTATGCAAAAGGGCACCGAGGCCTAGAAAGGCTGTGGGTAATTAGTGCAGAATCTGGATCAGAGCCCAGGTCTCCTGTCTCAGGCAGGGCATAGGCATAAAGAAGCAAAAAGCACACAAACAGCCATGTCAACAGCATCAGTGCCATGGAGGGCAGCTTTAAGACTGTCCTGTCCGGAGGCCAGCTGATTACACAGCTGTCACTGCTGGGACATCCCGAAGGTGTTGGCAGATCATACCTTCCCTTCCCAGCTTCCCAGACCTTTTTGGAGAACAAATAAAAACAGGTCACTTCCACCAACTAAACACTTCAAGGAAGGGACTTATAGAGACTTGGGGCTATTTACTTTTGACAGCTGGAGGGACAGAGAGCCGACAGGAAACAGCTAACACAGGCAGGGGCTAACACAGTGTTTGTGGTGACTCTTCTCCCTCTGCCTGTCCCCAGCGCCTCTTTTCCCAGAGCATTACATACTCAGCCCTTTGAAGTCTTCGGCCCTGATACGGCGGATACGGTTGAAGCGAGCGTACAGGTAGGCCGTCCTCCCGGGAAGAGGAGGAATGTCCTCTAGGTCAATGTCGTCACAATACACAGAGGAACCGAGGCACACGCAGACTAGGCAGGTGGGCAGGCCTGGCCCAGGTGGAAGACAGAGCAAAGGGAGGTTCCTTCAGCCTCTGCAGCCAGCGGCCCTCACCCCAGGGAGTGGCTGAACCATGGCTATCTGCCTTTTTGACAGCCTACGCCCTGCTGTCCAGAACCGCTGGGCACCATGTACTCAGTGCTATTGTGTGCTCCCAGCCTGTCACTCTGCCCTCGATCCCAGAGAAGCAGGTCCACCCTCAGTTACTACACAGTCTAAGCCCATTTGCATTTTAAGCAGGCCCTGGTTCTGTGTACATTTTTCTGGGCCTATGTGGCTGTTTCTAGGGCATCCGTTCATCTCTTTTCCATAGGATTCCTCTCTGGTCCCAAAAAGTGAAGCCGGAATTAAGTGGGATGGCCAATGGTTTCTAGCTCTGCCGTCTGCCTTGGGGAAGAGAAATTAGACATGTTCTACGTGGCTCCAAGAAGACAATAGAACCAAGGTGCCCACCCAGCATCCACTTCCCCTTCTTATGGCATCAGCATGCCAGTGTTTCTTTGGGAAGTGGCCCTCTCCTGCTCTCCGTCCATGACCGCACTTCGGTACCCAGCAGTCATGAGGTTAAGCCAGATCACCCAACACAGACTGGCCTGAAAAGGCTGGGGAGACTTTATTGGATCACACAACTGAATAGCACAGGTGGTTTCTCTCACTTGCTACCTCAAGGCACAGAGATTACTGAGAGACCAGTGTAGCTCAACTCAAGGAAGAAGTCTGGTAGGAGTTAGGAGCGACATAGCTCCAAGACTGAGGCGTTCTCTGCCAGCAGTGACCAGGAGGGGTGGGTGGAGCAGAGGGGCTCCAGCATCTTTCTTATCCCGAGACTTTGAATGGTGGGTTCGGCTGAGGCCCTTTACGGCCCCTTTAAGCCTGAGACTGCAGTTCTGAAAGGTCATGGATCCCTAACTGAATGGTTTTCCTGCTGGTGCCCCAGTAGCCCAGGTCCAACCAAGGCAAACATCCCAGGAAGAGAACAGGGAGGCTGGGAGGCTGCGGGCAAGCAGGTCCAGAATGAACTTCACCCCTCCTCTGCCCGCTTCTGATTTCCAGCAGAGCGCCAAGGCCTCACTGCCAAGGATGCCAGCCCCAGCCTCCAGGAGGGCATCCGGGAAAGAATGAGAGCTGCTGAGGAGGGACTTTGAAGCTGAAAAGCAGTGTGACTGCTTCATTTGCTCCCATGCCAAGTGACAGCCACAAAGTTATTTAGTCTTCTCTACAGGCTTTTAATTGTCTCTAATCTAATTACCACTCAACCTGCTTCCCCCGTCATGCTGTTAATTAAGGCAGGGTGGCTTTGCTAGGGCATAGGGGAGTTCTGGCATTTCTTTGCTTCCTACTCAGCTTGTGCATTCAGGTAAAAGTCTTAGGGACAGCCAGTGCCTGTTTCAATTCCATTTTTCTTTTTGTTCTGTGGCTATTTCCCCTCCTCTCTCTGCTAGTAAAAGTAGCTGTGACCCTCCACGCCCCAACCCCCACCACGTTCCTCTTTGGTGCTCCCTGGTGCTGGGTCACAGCTGCTTGGCCTAGGACCTAGGGATATTGGGACCATGTGACTGCACGCTTACCGTGGTTGGGCTGGGAACTCAGTATCAGCCCCGCTGGAGTAGGTCTGGTCATCGTGGGGTTTGATGAGGGTGTCTTTGGAGCCGCAGTGCCCTTGGTGGGACTGATCCTGGTTGCGGGAGCCAGGCTAGTCACCTTAACCTGGAGAGGTAGCACAGAGCACACCGTAGCCCGGCTTTTGCCTGAAAGGGACTTAGCTTTGGACTCTGGGAACCTCAGTGATGGATTTCAAACCTGCAAAGACTCACTGTGGAGAAGGAGAAGGGAGGGATCGCAGAAGGACTGTGCAAAAAGGACCTCAGAGAGCATCAGGTCCAGCCTGTCCATCCTATAGACGAAGAAACTGAGGCCCGGAGAGGAGAGGGATGAGGACCAAGGAGCCAGCAGGTGGTCAAGACAGAGATGGAAGCTGCTCTCCGGGTTTCCCAGGCTGGTGCTCTTCCCCTGCTCCACACTGACCGAGCTCATGCAGCAATCGAGCGGGGACTTCTGGGCTTGCACCCACGCTGCTGCAGTGAGGCCAAGTGGGCCTGGGAAAGAACTTCAGACTGGAGGACAGTTTCAGAAAAGAGATGGGGAATGTGGCCCTTTTATTTCCTAGATAATATGATGAGGACATTGGGAACCCCACCGCCCCCCACCACTCAGTGAGACATGGCTTCGGGTCCTACTTGATGGCAGTGGGTGGGGTGTATGGCTTCTGAAGAAGGAGGAGTCCCAGGTTTGTGTCCTCTTTCTTAGTATCATCTAAGTGACAAGTCCCTATGGAGGGACAAGAATTTCCACCTCATAGAGTAAGAGGTGGAGGCTTGAGACAGCACACTATGGGGCAGGTGGGAGGGCCTGGGCCTCTCTGACTCCCAGTGTCATGCAGGGAATGCAGTCGGTCTGCTGTGTCCCTCACCTCGGGGGGCTGGTGCCCATAGTCTGTGAGCTCCTCGAAGTTGCTTAGGTCAATGACCTCACCATAGTTGTCTGGGCTCAGGACGTCGCTCCCCAGAGGCAGAACTTCAGAGGCATCGCCTTCCTCAGGCACCTGCTCCTCTCTCCTCTTCCTCTCCTTCGTTGAGAAAGAAGCTGTCCCTATCTCCTGCGGCACCAAGGCCAGCAGACTCAGGAAAGCCAGGAGCCTCATGGGGAGTGGGATGGGGATGAGAATCCCTTCCGTGGCCGGTCCTGGCGAGCGGCTAGGAGGAAAGGCAGCGGTCTGAGGGTCAGGCCCTCTGAAGGGTTTCGGGAACGGCTCACAGGCTGACCCCACTTCCCACTCACACACTTGCAGACTCAGCGCCCTCATCACATGCACAAACTCCCTATCAGCTGCGTAGACTATGTCCAGGCTGTCTTCGGGGTATCTCCTAGCAGCTCCCTCCCACCACCACCCCACTTGAGTGTTTTTACACGCTCACCCAAACACTGATATCCACTCACAGAAGCATGTGCAGACATGGCTCAACACAGACACATTCACAAGAGTCCCTTGTCTACAAACAAGGCATACGCTGGTGCATGCACACAGATGTCCTCCCTTACACAGCCCCATGCTCAGAACATGACTGCTGATCACCAAGCTCGATTAAGAGAATGTCAGCTCAAAGAATCTTGTAGGGTTTTTGCTTTCGTTTTGTTTTGAGATGGAGTTTCGCTCTTGTTGCCCAGGCTGGAGTGGAGCGGCTCACTGCAACCTTTGCTTCCCAGGTTCAAGCTATTCTCCTGCCTCAGCCTCCTGAGTAGCTGGGATTACAGGAACCCACCATGCCTGGCTAATTTTTGCATTTTTAGTAGAGATGGGGTTTCACCATGTTGGCCAGGCTGGTGTCAAACTCCTGACCTCAGGTGATCCACCTGCCTTGGCCTCCCAAAGTGCTGGGATTATATGCGTGAGCCCCCAAGCCTAGCCGAATTTTGTGTTTTTTTTTAAAAAAGATCATCCATTAATGCATTTGCTCAACAAACATTTATGTGTGTCTATTAAGTTCCAGGCACAGGACTTGTATCTGTGGGTACAGAATGAATAAGGCACAGCCCTTCCTAGGAACACCTACTCTGTTTAGGAGACATGAACTTACAATGCAACATACAACGTAAAAAGGAGTGTTAGTTTATGAAATGTACTTGTAAATGCAGCTTTTTAGAAACAGATTATTGGCCCGGCGTGGTGGCTCAAGCCTGTAATCCCAGCACTTTGGGAGGCCGAGGTGAGTGGATCACGAGGTAAAGAGATCGAGACCATCCTGGCCAACATGGTGAAATCCCATCTCTACTAAAAATACAAAAAAAATTAGCTGGGCGTGGTAGCGTGCACCTGCAATCCCAGCTGTTGGGAGGCTGAGGCAGGAGAATTGCTTGAACTTGGGAGGCAGAGGTTGCAGTGAGCCAAGATCGCACCACTGCACTTCAGCCTGGCGCCTGGCGACAAAATAAGACTCTGTCTCAAAAAAAAAAAAAAAAAGAAAAGAAAATAAACAGATTATTACAAATACAAGAGTTCTTTGTGTGCAGTTGTGTGAGTGTGTACGCATCTGGAAAGTTCCTTAGATACCTGTGTACATTTGTATGTGTGTGTGCGCAGATGCCTATGTATGTATGTGATATGCATGTGAGTACAAGTGTTCATGCAGTTGGTATATGCACAGATGGGTCAGGAAATTCATGTGGTGTGGGTGTCATATCCAGGCATAAGTGTTTATAACAGTCATACCCAGTGTAGGCTTAACACGGCCCTCCCCAAAGCTAGTTGCATGAGTTTCTAGTAGATTCTCCCCCTTTCTTTTGTTAAAAAAATTTTTTTAATCTTTTAATTTTTATTTTATTTTTTAATTTTTAAGACAGGATGTCACTGCAGCCCAGGCTGGAGTATTATGGCACGATCACAGCTCACTGCAGCCTTAACCTCCTGGGCTCAGGCAGTCCTCCTGCCTCAGCCTCCAGAGTAGCTGGGACTACAGGCATGTGCCACCATGCCCAGTTAATCTCCCACCCTTTCTTCCTTCCTTTTTTTTTTTTTTTTTTTGGGTTGGATTTTTTGTTTTTTTTTCCCCGGTTGCAGTTTTCCTGCGCGAACTGGCTCACTGCAACCTCCGCCTCTCGGGTTCAAGCAATTTTCCTGCTCAGCCCTCTCAAGTAGCTGAGATTACAAGCATGTGCCACCACACTGGGCTAATTTTGTATTTTTTTGTAGAGACGATGTTTCTCCATGTTGGTCAGCCTGGTGTCAAACTCCCGACCTCAGGTGATCTGCCTGCCTCAGCCTCCCAAAGTGCTGGGATTACAGGCGTGAGCCACCATGCCCAGCTAACCTCCCCCGCTTCCCCCCACTTTTTTAATTTCAGATGGGCAAAGGGGCAAGCCCCCAGCAGTAGCAAGAGGTGTTTCTTCACCTTACCTCCCATACCTCACTTCAAACGAATTACATAATCTTTAAAAAACAATTTCTAAGACAGTTCAGTGCCCACCCAGAAGTCTTGTCCAACTTCTTTGGTCAGAGGCCTAAATAAACTCTCTTCATTCTCCCTGCCCAGTCCCCCGCCCCCACCAAGCACTTTGTTCTCATTTGCATACAGATATGCCGAAGGCCTCAAACCTTGAACCTTACCCCTTCAATGCTTCTGGATCCTGGATGGAGAGCCCTGCAGCTTCCAGGAAGGTGGGACTCTGGTGGAGTCTGAAATGGGGCTTGGGTTAGACAGTGGTGCCTGGGGACGGGTGGCAGTAAGGAGTTGGCCAGGCCTTTGACCAATCAGACTTCTCATTCCTTCTGATGTCCAGCTGTTTCCCCTCCTCTTTCCCCAGGGGGTCCCCTACCCCATTCCTTTGCTTGACAAAAGGGAATTCTCCCCCCACCTTCCACTTCACCCCCCTCCAGCTTCTGCCCTGTCTCTCCTCTTAATCTGTCAGCTCCTTCTTTCTTTTCCTGGACTACCTTCCTGATAAGGCCACATTTTTGAGGAACAGGCAGTGCCATCCCCTCCAAGGAAGGGGCCCCATCCCTCAGATTCTGAGCCCTCAGAGAAGGCTGGAGTGGGAGGATGTGCAGAGACACAATTTGTCATTCCAGCTTCTTTCTCCAGCCAGAGAGTAACGAGGCTTCGGCTTCATAGCCAGAATACAAAGGTAAAAAGAGGTGGAACTGAGGCTCTTCACCCCTACCCCCAGTCCCACCCAGAGCCCCAGCATAGAGCCCATAACTGAACAAAATCACCAGAGGCAGGAGCTGAAGGCCTAGATGGCTGAAAGAGACAGGAGATGGGGGGTGACGTAGGATTTGAAAGCCAACTTCAAGTTCACAGATAATGATCATGAGGATATGGGAAATTCTCTAAATCTGTTAGGAGGAAAGCAAATGGAAATTGGGACGTGGGCCTAGAAAGGGTCATCAACACCAGAAGACATTGTGTCGGGTGTTTGGGGGCCTGGGAAGCATCCTCTCCCCCACCCTCAGAGATGTACAGTCATTCCTCAGTAACCATGGGGGATTGGTTCTGCATGCCCCGTGGATACCAAATCCACATATGCTGAGGTCTTTTATATAAAATGGTGATTTGCAAATAACCTACACACACCTCCTGTGCACTTTAAATCATCTCTAGATTGCCTGGAACATCAAATGCAATTCTTACACCTCACGCTGTTCACGTGGACTCCACTAGTATTGGCACGCAGCAAATTCTCAAGTTTTGCTTTTTGGAACTTTATGAAAAAAAATTTTTTCTGAATATTTTCAATCTGCAATTGGTTGAATCCATGGATGTGGAACCCACGGATCCAGAGGGCCAACTGCACTTATCCGGAAACACTCCCCTTTCCTTGCTGCCTCGAGCAGGCTGCTGAGCAAGTCCTCGCTGAAGGCAGAGGGTGGGGTAGCTAAGGTGCCTTCCCCCCGCTTCTGCCAGCCTGTGCCCCGGCACCCACCCCGCTTTCTCGGTGACGCTCCTTGTTCCCTACTCCTTCCTACTGACCAGACACTTAATTCCAGCTGTGAGGCCCCCTAAAGATCTAGTCCAAATCCCTATGGTATAGACGAGGAAAGTGAGGCCCAAAGAGGTGAGGTGGCTTGCCCTCGGTCACACAGAGCCAGGGCCAAAGCCTAGACTTTTTGACTCTCAGGTCAGTGAGTTTTCTTTAGTTCATATGACCCTCCCCATTCCCACCTTCTTCCCCAGGAGTCCGGAGTCCATGTGTTTCCAGGCCCTCAGAGCAGATGGCTTGGCAGAACTCATCTCTGCCCTGGCACACCGGGTGAAGAGGCAGATCTAATAGCCTGGCCCACGAGGCCAGCACTTGGCTTGCTGTGTTCCTGGGCACCAGCTGGTGTGAGAGGGGGCTTCCCCCAGCCCAAGACCCTGGTCATCACAGAAGAGGCTGTTCCTGTACCCCTGCAGCTCCCGACCTGGGAGAGACGCCATCAGAGGCTCTGCTGGGTGGAGGGAAAGACAGCCCTGGATCCTGGAGGGCACCTGGGAGGCAGATGGCACATTTGGCAGGCTGTGTGCCTCCATCTTTTCTCCACAACCTGGGCTTTGCAGCCAGAGGCCCTCCGCCCCCACAGGCAGCCTAGGTGCATCTCCCCCTCCCACCCCATACATTTATTCCTGGGAGAAATGGAAATGCAAGTGTTCATGGACTCTCCCTGCCACCTGCTCCCACTCTCCCTCCCTGCTTTCCCAGTGACACACACGGTCCTGCCATCCCCTCTTGGTTGCTGCACCCCACCATTGTTCCTCCCAATGCATACACACCTGCTCCCTCTGCTCCTGCCGGGAGCCACATCCGGACACAGGCTCACATCCAAGACCCTCTCCCAAACTTCTACTCTGCTCTCCCAAGCTCGCAGGTCACTCACTCTTGTTCTCATGAATATAAGGGGCTGTTCACAGATGCATACAGGTGACCTGCAGGGTAAACAGCTAACCCACACTGTTGTTCCAGGCAGCCCAGCTCCCCGAGAGCCTGGCAAAGGAAGCAGGAGGCGTGGGAGGCTTCTTAATCCTAATCGCTCATTAGGAAAGGCACAAGGCATGTTGATGAATCGGAGGTGGCAGGTGGTATGGACAGAAGTCTGGCCAGCCAACCCTGTGGTTGCCCTTTTCATGGACAGGGAGAGAGAGGTGGGGAAGTTCAAACCCTCCTGCGTTTTGGAGGACAGGGGTATATCCCCTGCTGAGGGCTTGCAGCGACTTAACTCCATGACCAGAACACGACCCTCTCCTCTGTTTCAGACACACAAGCCCCACAGGGTAGACTCCACACCTTCCTACCTTTTTACTCATGCTGTTTCCCATCTTGGTTGTGTCTTTTTATTTATTTATTTATTTTGTGAGACAGAGTCTCACCCTGTCACCCAGGCTGGAGTGCAATGATGCAATCTCAGCTCATTGCAACCTCCTCCACCTCACCAGTTCAAAGGATTCTAATGCCTCAGCCTCCCAAGTAGCTGGGATTGCAGGCACCTACCACCACACCCCGCTAATTTTTGTATTTTTAGTAGAGACGGGGTTTTATTATGTTGACCAGGCTGGTCTCGAACTCCTGACTTTGTGATCCACCCACCTTGGTCTCCCAAAGCACTGGGATTACAGGTGTGAGCCACCGTACCCACCTGCGTCTTTTTTTCTTTCTTCCACCTGACCAAATCTAATTTATCTCTTAAGGGCCAGCTCACATGGTAGGAACGTGTCTGGTTTTCCATAGACAGAGGTAGAAGCCCTCTCCTCTGTGTTGCTCATACACAGTATTTTTACAAACACTTAGCACATAGTGGTATCCATTCATGGATTTCTTTCCCCTTACTCAAAGGTATGCTGTGTAGATTACCCATCCTTGAATTCTTAGCTGGGGACCTGGCATGTGGCCGGTGTCCACTGAACATCCGTGAAATGAACTGAAGTAGATGTCTAGTAGGCAGGCAGGAGCAGTGAGGGCGTCACCTGGCAGTTCTCACTCTAAAGAAGATGGGTAGCCTGGGAGGGTCATGAACCCCACTTCTGCAACCCTGCTTCCCTTTGAAGAGAGATTCTGGGACACCCTGTTCTAACCCTTCTGTGGGCTTCCGCATGGCCTTCAGACCATTCCAGATGACTGGCTCTATGCTCTCTGCCCTCGAGGCAGCTCTTTCACCGTTTTGTGTGCACCTGCATCTCCCCAGCTAGTCTGTAAGCTTTACTTGGGCAGGCAAGGCAACCATTTTGTGTCTTTCTGTGTCTGCCTCTACACCGAGCTCCTGGGAGACCCTCAACAATTTAGTATGTGCAGGTTGAAAGAACCTGATGCTCTGGGTTTCAAATGCAGCTGTCAGATTTCTGGTCTGACTTTAAGAATTTATATATATATATATATATATATATATATATATATATATATATATGTATTTGTCTGTGTGTGGGCAGTCTTGTGGAATTGAGGATTGATTTTTCATGAGGGCTGTGAGTTTGGGAGAAATTCTTCAAGGAAAGGCTTTGAGGCTGGGCACAGTGGCTCACACTTGTAGTCCCAGCACTTTGGGAGGCCAAGGTGGGAGGATTGCTTGAGGCCAAGGGTTCTAGAACAGCCTGGGCAACATAATGAGACCCTGCCACTATTAAAAGAAGGAAGAGGAAGAAGAAGAAGAAGTAGAAGAAGAGGAGGAGGAGGAGGAGAAGGAAGAGAGAAGAGGCTTTAGAATAGCTTTCCTAGGAATTTCTTGAGGAATCATCTTTTCTCCACTCATCTTGTTAGAGCAAGAAAGAGGCTCTGGGGCTGGGAATGTGGCTCAATGGTAGGGGGTGGGTAGCAAGATGACTTTATTTTATTTTATTTTATTTTTAGATGAAGTCCCCTTCTGTCGCCCAGGCTAGAGTGCAGTGTCACGATCTGTTTACTGCAACCGCTGCCCCCCAGGTTCAAGCAACTCTCCTGCCTAGCCTTCCAAGCAGCTGCGATTACAGGCATGTGCCACAACATCCAGCCAATTTTTTGTATGTTTAGTAGAGAAGGGGCTTCACCACGTTGCCAGGCTGGTCTTGAATTCCTGACCTCAGGCGATCCTCCCATCTCGGCCTCCCAAACTGCTGGGATTATAGACAAGAGCCACTGTGCCCGGCCGGCAAGATGGCTTCAAAATGTTATTCTTGACCTGCTCACATTGTCAAGTTCAAGCAGGGTGTTTTTCATATTACTTTATTTCCTCTACTGTGAAGCGTGTTGAAATGTGGAAGTTATTTCACAAAGTTACCACGGTCTTCAAGAGAGAAGAGATACACATGCAGAGTACACATACACACCTGTATATGTCGATGAAAACAGGAGGGAATGAACTTGTGCATCGAGAAGGGGGCTTTTTTAAACACAAAAACCAGCACATGGTGTGTGTGTTTGGGGGAGGGGAGCCTGTAAAGCCAATTTACCTTGAATTCCCTCTGGCTTACAGCTGCAGAGAGCGGTGGAGAAAGCAGACATATTCTAGATTGGGCAATGGGATGATGGAGATTTCCTTGCTGCTAAACGAGTCTGGGTTTGCAGGATCAAGGGAATGACCTCTTCCCCGAGGGCCTCATCAACCTTGAGGTTGTGAATAAGATGCAGAAGGGCTTATCCAGGCCCAAGTGGCTTTCAGCCATAATAATATGTCGGCTTTAAACAGGAGCCTCGGAGAAACCAGCTGCAGCTAGGATGAACACGGCGATTGTAGCGGAGTACAGAAGAAGGAGGCTATGATGAAATGGGCCCTATTTTCCATAATTAGCCAAAGAGAAAAGTGAGAAGGAGCGTAACGGGGATTTCTTGAAGTTAGGGACCCAGCTAACTTCAAGGCCCAATTTCTTAAAAACCTCTGGAACTTTCTGCAGCCTAACTTGGGGGAGGGCACTGTGTCTTACCCATTTCTAGGACATCCATCCCCTACGCCTCCCACCAACATACACATGCAGAGGGCTAAGAAGGGGCATCATCCCTTGGAGGAAGTTAGGGGAAAGGTGAAGTCGAGGCAGCCTTGTCTGGGCCGGGTTTCACTTGGAGACCTGCCAAGCTGCTCACCCAGGCCAGGGATGGAGGGTGGGGAAGCCTCTGGGGGAGGGACAGTGCATATAGAAAATAAATTACTGCAAGGAAAGGGGCAAATATTTAGGACTTGTCCTGTATTCGAGAATGATTTAGTGTGGAGCCGCAGATTCGGAGCATGAGCGTTGGAGGGACCTCAGAAGAGCATCTTTTTTTTTTTTTTTTTTTTTTTTCTTTTTTTGAGATAGAGTCTCACTCTGTTGCCCAATCTGGAGTGCCGTGGCATGATCTCGGCTCACTGCAACCTCCACCTCCCAGGCTCAAGGGATTCTCCTGCCTCAGCCTCCCAGTAGCTGGGATTACAGGCCTGCGCCACTACACTTGGCTAATTTTTTTGTATCTTAGTAGAGACGGGGTTTCACCATATTGGTCAGGGTGGTTTCGAACTCCTTAGTTCAGGCAATAATCTGCCCGCCTCGGCCTCCCAAAATGCTGGGATTACAGGCGTGAGCCACCGCGCCCAGCCAGGAGCATCTTACCCACCTCCTCGGTTTACAGATGCGGGAACTGAGAAGGCACCACCCGGAAAGGGCGTACAACAAACGGGAGCCACCCGGGCTCACTCACGATGGGAATGAGCCCCAGCCTGGGGACCATTGTGCCCTCTAGACCCTAGAGACGAGCGACACCATGCACACGGCCCATGGCTCTTCCACGCTGGGATCCCACGGGGCTCCTCCACCGAGGACAACCACCCCAGGGAGGGGCCGGGCGGAAGACTCGGGCCAGCCGTTACCCCCACCAGCCACTAGGTGGCACCGACGCGTCTGTCTCCGAGGCGGAGGCGCGTTTTCAAACGCGGAGGGGCTCCGTGGAGATGTCCAGATGCTCCGCGCCTTCCTCTGTTTCTCAGGAGCCGCCTCCCGGGGGTGGAAGTGGCCGGGCCGCGCTCACTGATGGAGAACAGATGGCGGGGGCGGGGCTGCTGCCTCTTCCCTCCCCGCCCCCACACAAACGCTGTGAACGCTGCTCCCGAACCCGAGGTTGGGCAAGGGGGCCGCAGGACCCGCGGACGCCACGGGGGCCCATCCCAGGCTCGAACCGCCCCCATCCCGCGGCTGCTTCCTAGTTCCTTGGGCCATTCTTCTCCTTGGCTGTTCCTCCCGAGGCCCAGCCAGGAGGGCGTGAGCTCTGTTCACCCCGGAGCGGGAGGGTCCCCCCGCGCATCCCTGCGGCCAGCTGGCCAGATGCAGGCCCCTGCGGGAGCCCTGACCCTGCAGCCCCCTCCGCCATTCCCTCACTCCTCCTTCCCGGAGACCTGGGCCAGCAGGGCCAGGGCGAGGTCTGGTGCCGGGGAGCCGCGCGGCGGAGCAGCAGCTTTGCCAGGAGAGATCCGAGGCCGAGGAGAACTGGGTTTCTCGGCCTCTTTGAGCCAGAGCTGCCCAAGATGGAGGAGTCCCCGGGGGGACTTTCTGAACCTTACCTCCAGGCCCCTTGCTGGGCCAGGACCAAGATCAGATGTCAGTCAGTCTGTGGCCCAGATGTCCCCAGGAGTGCCGGGTGGGGGAGGAGAGAGAGGGGACACCAAGTCTTTAGACACATCTGTGTTTCTGGGGCAAAGGGAAACCACAGAAGGCCAGGAGTTTGGGTGCGCACTGGGTGTCTTTCAACTGGGTGGGACCAAACCGAGCCCTTGGAAGTCTCGCTCCTGAGGCTGCAGCAGAATGGATGGCTTTTCCCTGCCTCAAGGGTGGGATAAGGGAGGCAAAGCTGGGAGCAAGAAAGGGAGAGAGAGAAAACGAATGATGGGCACAGGCGCCTGGGCCCCAGCCTTCAAGTGCGGTCGGAGCGGATCCGTGGCGGAGCAGGGCCTAGATGACCACAGACTGCAGGAGGCGGAAGCACATCATGAGGTCCAGCGGGATGGGCGGCTTCAGGTAGTTCCCATCCAGCCGCAGGTAGCGCAGGTGTGGCACGTTCTCCAGGTCCGAGGAGAAGTCATGGAACGCGACTAGGTCGTTGGGGCAAATCTGGGTTCCGTTGATTTCTACGGAGAAAGAAGAGAAGTCAGCAGGGAATGGAGGTGGAGGGAAAAGGACAGACCGAGGCTGGCGGCCAAGATGAGGAAGGGGAAGGGAGAGGACACCCGACAGCCAGGACTGCAGACTTCTCTCTGAAACTGGCTGGCTTTGGGAATGTGTGATCATAGATGAGCTGCCTTGACCCCCAGGCTCAGTTTACTCATTTGTAAAATGAATCAAGTTGGAATTGATCAACAACTGTTCTTGCAAGTTTACTCTAGAGAATTGGAAGTAAATTTTGAGATGGGCCTTCAAGAATCGGTAGGATTACAACAGGTGGAGATCTGGGGGATGGTGTTCTGATAAAGGAGCCTGTTTGAATGAAGTTGTGGAGGCCAAAATTCTGCATATGGCTGAACCTGGGAATAGTAACAGTGCGGTGTACTAAGGAGGATAAGCTGGGAGGTAGTTAGGCTTTCAAACAGTATTTCGCTAAGAGGCTTTTGATCTCCGGTCTGAGGAATGGCAGTGAACAGGGCTATCTTTATGTGAGCGATGTTATTAAGAGGATACTTAAACTATGGTCTCCTGCAGTGTTAAATCTGGAAGGGTCCTTGGGATCCCTATGATCAGGTTTATGCTGTACAATGATGAATCTGGCTACAGTGTGAAGAAGCAATGGAGTAAGGTGAGATCTGAAGCCAGCACGTGGATGTGAAAATTACTCTGCAGGTTTTCCTTTGAATCGGATGTGAGGCATGAGGATGGGCGAAAGGTGGTAACTGAAATAGGGATGGTGAGAAGGGGAAAGATGGTCTGGGGAGAGCTCCAGAGCCCCAGGGACATGATGAGCCTGCTGATTCTGAAGGGTCCATGGCCTGAGATTCCATTTCCTCCATCACCTCTTGTTAGCTGCCCGTGGCACCAGGCATACCAGCGTTTAAATGAACTGTTTTATTATCCCTAAGCCTTGCCTCACTTATCATTTATGGAGGAGGAGAAGGAAGAGTAGGCATCATCTTCATTTCGGTTGTCTTCCTCTTCCTTTGCCTCCTCTTTCTCCTTTGTCATTGGATTCGCAGAAGGGCCCTGACACAGGGGTTTTCTCTTATGAGCTTTGTGACTTTGGGCCATTACCTAGCCACCCGGATGCTGAGCTCTTCAATCTGTGAAATGGTAAGAGTGGTGCCTGCCCTGTAATCAGGGGAGAGAATGTTGGCAAAAGCATTCTGCAAGCTGTTTAAGAACATGATCGTCACACTGACCTAGGTCCCACTGAGCCCGTTCTGTCTGTGAAAGGCACAGGAGACAGGCTAGATGGGGGTGGGCTCATGTGGGTGAGGTGTGAGTCTGACTTCAACCTCAGCAGGCTGGGATATCCCCCAGCAACCTGTTCTTCCATAATCTGGTAGAGACTTATCAGCCATTTATTAATCAAGGTACCTTTTCTGTCTACATTTTGGCCTTATAGCTTCCTGGAAGTAATGTGTTTTATTTTCATGTGCTGTCTCCAGAGTAAAATTAGACAGTCTTCCCCCTTTCCCAGACTTTTTTTCTAAGATTAAAAAAAAATCTCCCCTACTTCTTGAAACTGTCCCAAATGAGTGAATGGATCCATTTCCCATCCATTTGTTTCAAGACTGCAGAGACCAACAATCTCTCTCTCATTATTTGGCTTGGAAACTGAAGGATCCCCAAATATCATTCTAGGGGTCCTGCTCTTTTCCCTCAATCCCTTTCCTCCCTTCTGCTGCTGCATCCCTTGTGTGAATGTAGGCTGATTTGGCTCAAGAACCAGAAAATGTTATTTCACCTCTAAATCTTTCAGCTGACGCCCTGCTCAGAGCTGAAATTTTTGATTGAAGCAAAACTGCAACTTCCAATCTCCTCTCCTGGGCTGTAGCTGATAGTACAAGTCCAGAACCCTGTAAATGTCACTTAGGCAAACTCTCCCTTAAATCTAGTTCAACACTGCAACCTTCCAGATAGATTGAGAAAGCACTGGCATACAGACCTTTTCTTCCTGGCTGCCACATTTTTACCAGTTGCACACCCTGAATTGAAACCGAGGCTCAGGCTTGGGAAGAAGTGTCCCCCCACAGGGGCAGGGTTTCTGCAGAGGGCAGGCCCAAGACATTTCAAGATACTTATTTAAATGTCTCTGTTCTGTTTTTAGCAGAAAGTCTAGGAGTATATTCCATGACTACCCTACCTATAGATCCAGTTGCCAAGGAACTGGGGCTGAGGCAGAATGAAGGAAGAAAACCTATGACCCTCCAATATGGCATTCTGGGTACTTTCCGCATATTACGTCTCTATTACATCTTTGTGTCACCTTTGTGAGAGATTATTATTACCATTCTCATTTTACAGATGAGGAAACTTCCCAGAGAGGTCAAATACCTTTTCAAGGTCACCTAGATAGCAAGTGGCAAGGCCATAAATAGAAATCCAGTGCCAAAGTGGATGCTTTGGATACCACCCCACCCTGAGGCTTCCTAGAGAGGGTGGAGGCGCTACACGAGCCAACCTCCCTGCCTGCGGCCCTGCCCCGGCCCAGCCCACTCACTCTCGATGCTGTTGTTGTTGAGGTACAGGTGTTCCAGCCTGTTGTTGATGGCGGGCATACTGCTGATCCTGTTGTGTGACAGGTGGAGCACGAGCAGGTTGGAGATGTTAAAGGAGTTCTTGGGGAGTCCCCTGTCCGTCAGCTTATTGTAGTTGAGTCGAATGAAGGCAAGATTGGGAAAGCTCTTGAAATAACCATTAGGGATGGTCTCAATCTTGTTGCTGTCCAGGTAGAGCTGGTGAATGGCGGTGGGGACCTTGGGCGGCATCTTTCTCAGGATGTTGTGGGCCAGGTTGAGCTGCATGAGGTTCTTGAGGCCCTGGAAGGTGTCGGGCTTGAAGACGCCGTCACTCAGCCTGTTGTGCTGGAGATCTAGGAGTAGCAGGTTCTCCAGCTTGCTGAAGACGCCAGGTGGGATTCTGGAGATGTGGTTCTGGCTCAGCCGCAGCTGCTCCAGGTTCCGGGGCAGGGCTGAGGGGACCTCTTCCAGCTGGTTCTTCTCCATGTAGAGGAACACTAGGCCGGGCAGTTTCTCCAGCACCCTCTGATCTATCTTGCGGATCCGGTTGTTGTCCAGGTTAATCCATCGCAGGCCTGTGGCATTCTGGAAGGACTCCACCGGGAGCTCAGTGATGAAGTTGTTCTGGAGATAGAGGTAATGGATGCGGGGCGGGATGATAGGGACTTTGCGCAGGTTGCGGCTATCACAGTAGAGGGCAGATGGGAAATCAGGGGGGCAGTAGCATTCGCGGGGACAGTCAGGGAAGATGGATGGAGGGCCTGGAGGGAGGGGAGGAGGCAGGTCTGTTGGCTCTGCTGGTTCATAAGGCTGAGGAAAGCTGGGTGTGGGCCGGGGCCTTGGTCTGGGTCTGCGCCCGGGCCCAGCCCCGGGTCTTGGTCGTCTTGTTGGCTGGCCTTGGGCCACCGAGGCCAAGATGAGAAGTGGGAGGAGCCAGCAGAGGGGTGACCTCATGATCCAGGTGATGTACCTGCAGGGAAGAGACACAGGAGGTCATTAGCCTTGGGCCCTTAGTCACTAGATGTCATGTTTTCGAAGCCACAGTTGTGTAGAACTAGAGCTCCAGGGAAGATGGGCAGAGCTCAGGGAGCTGTAGAAGCATCTCCTTGTTTGCCTGTCCCCAGCAGGTGAGGGAGTAACAAGAGCTTGGGACAATGGATCCCCTGCCCATTGGCTTAGCCACTTGCCATGTTGAGCCTGCTCTAAACAGGGGGTGCCATGCTAATAGAAAGAATATGGGGCCAGGCACGGTGGTGCACACCTGTAATCTCAGCACTTGGGGAGGCCGGAGTGGGTGGATTACCTGGGGTCAGTAGTTCGAGACCAGCCTGACCAATATGGTGAAACCCTGTTTGTACCAAATACAAAAAAATTAGCTGGGTGTGGTGCTATGAACCTGTAATTCCAGCTACTTGGGAGGCTGAGGCAGGAAAATAGTTTGAACCAGGGAGACAGAGATTGCAGTGAGCCGAGATTGCACTCCAGCCTGGGCAACAAGAGCAAAACTGTCTAAAAAAAAAGAAAGCACACTGGACTCTGAGTCAGGAGTCCTGGGGCTTGTCAGAGAAGATCCTTAACTCCTCTGGCCCTCAGTCCTCCCATTCATAGCATGAGAAAATCAACGGTGTCTTCGAGAGAGATGTTAGGATATATAAAGCATATATAGTCTTGGGTGCTGAATCCAGAAAGGTCCTTAAAGATCCCATAACACAGTGGTTTTCAAACTCTGCCTTCATTTCTGTGGAGCACCCCTGTAGGGAGGAGACTGAGGAGGTGTCCCTGGGGTGCCCTCAACCCATCCCCATGCCAACCTGAGCAGCTCTCTTTAAAAATACCTATTATATATATATTGAGTTTTAGCCAAAGCATTCATTTGGGGTGGGGGGAACATGTTTCTTCGATAAAAACGGTTTGAAATCCACCAATCAACTCCAGACCCCACTGTTTACAAAAACTGAGGACTGGAGGGAAGAAGTGACTCTCCAAGGCCAGTATGCTATTTAACAGCAGACCCAGGACAAAAACCAAGGTCCCCTCCCTTCCAGAGGAGAGCTAGTGTGGATCTTGGGAAGAGAGGGAGGTGCTGCCGACACCTTTGCATCTACCCTGGCTCACAGATGCTCTGGCCTCCTCACCCCTCTCCCCACTGCCCGCACTTAGCTCAGAGAACACTGGTCTTTGCCATTGGGAGATATGCCAAGAATTTCTCCCCAGATGTGGAGGCTCCCAGGAAATAAACAATGGAGGGATTGAAAGATGTGGAGAAAACACTTTCCTTTCTTTTGGTCTGGTATTACTGCTCCTATATCCTTTGGAGCTGGTAGTATTGAGGTGGGATATCAAGAAGAACCTCCTGCTAGCCCCGGTAACATTGAAATATGGAGCTGAAGGATGATTTGGTGTTGCCCTCCTTCCTATTGGCCCAGTGACCCTCCCGATAGGGCCGTGTGGTTTGAGCTGAATTGAAACTGTGGGGAAATAACAGACCCATGGCTGCAGACAAAAAGCCACAGCCCCCACAGGTATCCTCCCCTGGACTAGGCTGGGAGGGGATGCCCTGTACCTTCTCCTCTCCAAGGCTATTATTCCTGATACCTCCAGCCATGATCCCTGTTCCCACATTGCTTCAACTGGCCCTCCTCACCTCTTCCTCAGAATTGGGGTGTCCTTTCCACTGCCTCGAGGTCTGGCCACACTGGGGATGCAGGCTTCTCTGAGATAGGCTGGGCTGGAGAATGTCCCCAGCTTGCGTCTGGACCCTGTGATCCCTGTGTTGATTCACACACCCTGCCTCTCCCGCCTTCCCTTTGAACCCATGTCAGCTTGGACACTTTTCTTCCTTGACCCAGCGCCTGGCTCCTCGCTGGCTTTGATCAAAGGAAGGCAACAGAAGCCACTCACCAGCTGCTGGATTCTAGGTCAGATGCTCAGAAAAAGCTGAATGTGACAAGAAATGGGAAAGAGAAGGGCTTAGCCATGGGTGGGTAGAGGGTGTCTCACTGTAGCTTATGCGTACAGACGCACGCGCGCGCACATACACACACACACACACACACACACACACACACACACACACACCCTTGACCCCCCCGTCTGCACAGTCTCAAACACACCTCTTCAGGTCCCATGCACATAAGCAAACTCTCATTTATCCTGTGTGTGCACATGAATGCTTATGCAGTATACTCAATATTGGAAGGGAAGAAGGAAGGCAGGAGGGCAGGAGGGCAGAGACCGTCTTCCAGCCTGTGTTGCTTCTCCACCTTCCTCTAAGGTAGCCTCTTTCAAGGCAGGCCTCTCCAAGGGGGTCTGGAAGGCCATTTCCCCTGGCCTCCTATCACAAAGGATCTTGGAGTGAGGTTTTTGGCTTGGTCTCCTGCTAAGGATATAACATTCTCAGAGATACATTGCAAGGATTAAAAAGAGAAGGCATTAATTGCAAAACTTTAAGCTTGAGTCTTGTTGGCTGAACCCCACATCACTTGTAATTGGTGAACTATGAATTAACATTCTGTCCTGTAGTTTTCTGGAAAACAGAACAGTCATTTTGTATATAAATTAAGGGGTGGTTAAAGCATCAGTATTCTAAAACAAACATGTCTAAAAGCCTCAAGTTTGGTGACCCTGATTTAAAAAAAAAATTCTTTATTTTCTAATCACCCAGAAGCCTAGAAATGAGCAAGGAATGTTTCATACTGTGAGACCCCCTGTCTCAAGGAGGCTCCCAGCACTGGTGGGGGGCATGGGGTAGGGGGTTTCTACATCGCTTCATTGCCTTTGTCACTGAAAGCATATGCCAGGGACTAGGCACCAATTTGCCCAGGGCTTCCAGCAAAAGCAGTGAGGCACCGTGGCTGTGGCCTGTGCTGGGAGTGGGTTTCCTTGGCTCAGTGCCAGGGCAGCCCTGGTCTTCATTATCAGGGGTGAGAGGAGCAGGCAGGCCACTCACAGCTCCACCCGGCAGGCTGGCCGCCCCACCTTGTCATCCACAGTAAACACAGGCCTTCCTCAACCCCACGTGCAGCACCAGACCCTTAGGGAACTTATCTTTTCCCTAGCCCTCTGACCCTTTTACATTCCAAACCTCTGGGCCTAGCCAGCTTCCTCCCAGAGCCAACAGGAGGTTCCCCAGGAAATGCTCCCGGGAGCAAGTTATGTGGGGAAACTGAACCTGCTCCCCTCCTCTCAACCCCAGGGCTGAATCAGAGCCATTCTGTGTGCAGGGCTGCTTCTCAAGGAAATAGCGTTCATTGCTAAGGCTTTTCTCATGGGGTGACGCCCCTTCCTGCTGGAGCTTTGCCGGGAGGCGGGATGAGAAGTCATGACAGCTGACAGCATGGCCATTCTCTCTGGCAGTGCTCCGTAATGTCCTAGGTCTCTGAAATCAGAATCTGTGTAACAGACTGAGGGTATCTGGACTCCATGGGTGGTCATAGTCCCTCCTACAAAGCCTCAGAGCCACACTCTATGTTCCTGCCTTCTAGAAACTTCTGTCCAATCAGACGATTCCTTAGGATGGGTCCATGTATGTGTTTTTAAAATTTTTTTAGGCTTTTGCAAATGCACCTCTCCACCCACAGCTTTCTACTGAGCTCTGCTCATTACTCAGTCAGTGAAGGCTTATTGACCACCTATAACAGCCAATTGCATGCAGGTCTGTTCTCCACCGTACGTTCTGGAAAAGCTGCTGCTTCATGGAAGAGAAAAGCCATTGCTTTGCCCAACCCAACATTCACTCTCCACATTTAAGAATGTTTCCTAAGATAATCTTAATTTTTTTTTTCTTTTTTCACTTTAAACAAAAATGAGATGGGGGTCTCGTTATATTGCCCAGGCTGGTTTTAAACTCCTAAGCTCAAGTGATCTTCTCACCTCGGCCTTTCAAAGTGCTGGGATTACAGGAGTGAGCCACCGCACCCGGCCCCTTAGAGAGTTTTAAATTCAATTTTCAGTTCCAACTATTGTGGATCTGGGCTTGGCTCCTGGCACTGACTCTCCACCCCAGGCTCCTCATCTGTGTGAGGATTAAACCAGATCGTGCATTTGAAGGCATGTTATAAAGTGCACAATCTCTGCAAGTGGCAGAGGCTTACTTATTCATTTATTTGTTTATGAAAGAGCAGATTCGAGACTCCTTGATTTTTTTTTTTTTTAAGACAGGATCTCTCTTTGTTCCCCAGGCTGGAGTGCAGTAGTACCATCACAGCTCACTGCAGCCTCAGCCACCCTGGGCTCAGGTGATCCTCCCATCTCAGCATCCTGAGTAACTGGAACTGCAGGCGTGCACTACCATGCCTGGCTAATTTTTGTCTTTTCTGTAGAGATGGGGTTTTACCATGTTGCCCAAGCTGGTTTTACCCCTGAGCTCAAGCGATTGGCCTGCCTTAGCCTCCCAAAGTGCTGGGATTACAGGTGTGAGCCGCAGCGCCCTACAGAGACTCCCTGATTTTGAAAGTGAGATAGTCCCCTTCCCTATCTATCTAATTAATTTAATGTAAAAGTCCAGGACTGGTGGAATATTTATGCTCAGGGCAGGGATGGGTGGAGGTCCTGATGTGCTTGTCAAGTCGTTTGGAGCAGCTGTTATTTAAAGCTAATTGGTTTTGTGTGGAGAGGTTGAGGTTAGGCTGGGAATGAGATTGGGTTTGTCTTCCAGGGCTAGGCGGGGTTAGCAGCAGGGTTCTCCACACTTGGTTTGGGCATTCCTCTTACGTGTCAGATCTTCTGTCTAATTGGTCAGCCCTAAGCCTCCATGCCTTGACCCAGAGCTACCCTGCTGTGCAGAATGGGTGCCTGTGAGCACTGGAGCAGACCCAGAGCTGTGCCTGTGAACATTGGAACACCCCTCTCCCTTTCTTCCCTTCTTTCTATTCTCAACCTAGATATCCAAAAGCTATCCTGCTGTCTTTATCTCTTCCTGTGGTCCAGAAGGGAGTTGGAAGCTGGGGGAATCAAATAGTCTTCACCAGTTTATGAGCAGAGTTAGCAGAGGAGTGAGTCTAAGGCCCTTTCAAGGCCCCCATTAGGGCTGACATGGTCCTGAGATAACAAAGGGGCAGTATGGGGCATGATGACTTCCAGCTGCCCCTCTCCGGAAAGGTGAAATGATGCAAGGGTGAGCCTTCCTCAGACAGTGGGAGGAGAGCTTGTGGTGCGCTAGATTCTTGCCCCTCCACCACTACCTAGTGATGCAACCCTGTTGTGGGCCTCAGTTTTCTTATCTGTAAAATGGGAATAACAAAATCTTCCCTGTACCTATATTCCTTACCCAGTGTCAGAAACAAGTGTGGTTAGCAACTTTAAAATGCACTACAGATCAAAAAGTGCTAAAAAGAAAAATAACACTATTATGGAGAGACCATCTGTCTCCCCAGTGTCTACCACAAGGCAAAGTGTAAACAGAATGAAGATTTTCTGGCCTCAGGCCACTAGTCTAGAAGAGCAAATTTTCCATTCTGAGGGATGGAGGAGAAACCAGGGTGAGACGGCACTTCTCTGACAGCCTGCCGCCTACCATATTCTTCTCTGCCCCGCTCCCCCAGCATCTCCAACCCTTGAAGAAAGCCTAGGAGAGTGTGTCTGATGCCTTGAGTGGTTATAGATCTGACACCCAAGCCTGCGGTTCTTCAGATGCTTAGCTGGATAGACGTAGGCAAAGGAATTGCTTTTCTCATCTATAAAATGGGCATGCTAACACCTTCTTTTTGTTTTGAGGGTTAAATGAGTCAATACATGCAAAGTGAGTGTTCTATGAATGTTAAGGTTTTGTTGATATTATTTCAAAGTAATGGGGTCTCTTTCCTTCCAGCCTGGCTAGAGGGCAGACCCAGGGGCTGCTCAAAGGCAGGGATCCTTGGGGGTGCTGGCTCTTCTACACAGAGCAACTGCCTCCCCTTTGTGGCTTGTGAGATCACACTTGGGTCTCAGAAACAACAAATTGAGGAGACCCTGGAAGTCCCCAGCCACCTAGGGAAAGCTTGTTCTGTCTTCGTAATTCACCAGCTTCTCACCCATGCTTTCTGCAACAGGTGAGGGGACACTGGCTGAAGGCGCAAGCCTGCCTTCCTCAGCGGGCCGTGGAGCTCCACTGTGATTCGTGACTTCTCCAAGCCTTGCGCACTCAGCTTTTTGCCCTTTCCAGCCTTGAACTGCTTCACTCACATGCCCAATAAATGGGGTTGCCTGCTAGGGAGATGGAGAGGGAGTAACGAGTTCAGCCCACCCTCTGTGAGAGTCCAGACAGGCAGCTGCTGGGCAGGAGAAGCAGGGACCTGGAAGGGTTAGGGGAAGGGCCCAGCACATTCTCCTGGGGTCCTGGGGCAGGCAGATTAGCAGGTAAGAGGAAACATCCGCTCTGTGGAGCCATCTTGGGGGAACTTTCTTACTGGAATATTCCTCTGTGGTAAATGTGGCTGCCTGTGCTTGCAAAGGAGAGAGGGAGGCAGCTCAGAGGAGATCTTCCCTGTTTACTCCCATTACTCCCACTCCCCAAAAGGGATGGCCTCTTTGGAACACTCTGGAGCTCCTTTTCCAGGACATAGACCTTCTACCCAGCTAACACTGCCAATCTTGGCCTCATGAATTACAGCAAAGCTCTCTCTGAGGCCCCTGATTCATGTTCTCAAGCCCTGGTGGACCATCAGAATCTCCCGAAGATTCCTGGGTCTTGATTCCCGTAGATCTGTAGTGAGCCAACATCTGTATTTTCGGTAAGCCCTCCACACTCCTCCCTCTCCTGCCCTCAGGTGACTGTAAAGGTCAGCTGTGTGTGTGAGACCCCTGATCTCCCTACACCCTGCCTGCCTTGGGACAGACCCTCTCTATGAATGGAATGGAATGGAATGAGTGGGGAAGCAGGAGAGGGACCACCCTTCAGTTGCCCCTCCCCAACTGCTAAAGAAACCGCTGTCTTTTTTTTTCTCCTCTGCCATAGGACCTTGTGCCAACCTGAATGGTTGGAATTATTTCAGAAAGGCTTTAAAGAAAAATATTTTTCTGGCTGTCTGCAAGAAAAAAAAAAATGAACTGCCCCCAGAGCTGGGAATTAGGACCTTCAAGGATTGGAAACTGGGTTGCTTACTTTTCTTTCTTTCCCAAAGCCAAGTGGTTTGGACCAGTGAGACAGAAATTCAAAGCTGCTGAGGAGACACTGTGCAGGTTGGAAAGCCACTTTCCTCTCCCTCCGACGCAATCAAGCCCTGAATAATGGAGAAACCCTTCCAGCTTCTGCTCTTGCTTATCACCTCTCTATTCGGCCTGAACTTGGGATGCAAGATTTTCTTCTGGCTTTGCCATCTCGGCTGGAAGACATGCTTTATCTTTGCTCCGATGGTTGGGGAGGCATGTGAGAGGGCAAGAGACGAGCTGCAGGGAACGTGTGTGCGTGTGTGCCGATGTCTGGTGACGATATCTGGCTCTGTATGTCAGATGCAGAGGGTAGAGGTGAAGGGACAGGATGTTTTCATTTGTGCCCGTGTGGGGTGGTGGTAGTCAAAGTGCAGCCTGCGTGTGATGTGTGTGACTTCGACAATATGCGACAATCCAGAAAAGGTGCAAAGAAATGGGCTCTGGAGTCCAGTTTCTATGGAAACATCTGATATGCAGAATCATTGTTTGCAGCGTGGCTGTCTGTGCTACAACAAACATCTGTAGCAGGAAAGCTTAACTTTTGCAGCAAGCAAATATCGGGGCATAGAGTGAGGAAAAGAAGAAGAAGCTATAGGAAAGAAATCAGGATGACTCAATTTGAACTCATTTGAGAGGAGAAAAAGGTGGGGGGAAGGAAGGAATGAGAATAGAGACTAGGTCAATAAAAGTTGGACAGATCAGGAGGAAACTTACTGGGTGAAGGACTCTTCCCAGTCTGTTGCCCATCTCCCTTGGGCTTACCTGCACACACCTTCCTCTCCTCTCAGCTGTGAGTTTAGTCCTCGTCTTCCACCCCCTCCCTTCGGCGGAGCTGTGGCAGCAGAGAGCCAGCTAGAAGTTCTGATCTCCCAGTGGTGCGTGCGTGCTTGCTTGTGTTTGCCTGACTTTTCTTCCACCAGATCCTTTTGGGGTGGGGAGGTTAGCTTAGGGGGAGGGAGGGGCAGATCATAGGGAGGGAGGGGAAGAGAGGAGGGAGGAGTGAGGGAGGGAGGAGAGGAGAGAGGGAGGGAGCTTGGGAAAGGAGGAATGACAATAAAGTCTTTATTTGGCAGCCAAAACTCCCAAAGACTTCATCCACACACCATGCCCACTAACAGACTCATTTTTAATAACATTTCCTTCTGCTGCTGCTGCTTCTGGAGAGGGGTTGTTTGACCCATGTTTGGAAAACAAGCCAAATTAACAGAGGGAAAGGGCATGAAAGCAACCTCTGTGTAAGCCAAGAGCGGATGGCGGGGTCCCGCACTAGCCTGTATAATTCCGAACAATTGCCTTCCCTTCTGGGGCTGTTGCTCCTGTGGTGTTAAATTCCTAAACCAGTCAGGGGTTTGGGACGCTTCCTCTGAGCAGTGACAGTCTTTCGCTAAGTTATCTTCTCCAGGAGGTTGCTAAGGTTGCTGGCATGGGCGATAACTTCAGTTTGGCTGCTAGAGAGCTGTTCTGAGAACCAGAGAAGGAGAAGTCTGGCCTGAGTTACACAGCAAAGTTAAGGCAGAATTAAGATTTAATGTAAGACCTGAAGGTCTGGCTCACGCAGACAATGTAGTGGCTTCTTTCAGCTTCTCCATAGCACACTTGGGTGAGATTTGGGGGCTGTACGGTCATCACACAAAGTGATGGGAAATCCAAATCTCTCCTGTGCACATCAGCATCCCAAAAGACCCATTCAAGTAACACTGGTACCTCTAATAACAATCCTTTAACAGTGCTCCTCAGTTAAGAAAGCACAACACACTTGCAGATAAGTAGATGTCCCTCAGAACTTCCTGCCATGGCCGGATGTGGTGGCTCACACCTTAATCCCAGTACTTTGGGAGGCAGAGGCAGGTGGATCACGTGAAGTCAGGAGTTCAAGACCAGCCTGGCCAACATGGTGAAACCCGTCTCTACCAAAAATGCCAAAAAATTAGCTGGGCATGGTGGTGGGTGCCTGTAATCCCAGCTACTCGGGAGACTGAGGCAGGAGAATCACTTGAACCCGGGATGCAGAGGTTGCAGTGAGCTGAGATCATACCACTGCACTCCAGCCTGGGCGACAGAGTGAGACTTCGTCTCAAAAAAAAAAAAAAGAAAAAAAGAAGGAAAGAAAGAAAAGAAGGAAAAATAAAAGCCACACCTTTCTCCGACCCCCTTCCACTCCAAATCTCCAAATCTCATGGCTTCACACCCTGTTGGTGAGGTCTTGCTGGAAGACAGCACGGCTCCTCTCCAGGTTCACGTTAACCGTGGCTGTGCCAGGCTGCTCAGGAACTTCATTTCTCATCCAGATGGGATATGGCCTATTCTGCAGGCCAGGAACATCAGACCCCAGATTCGCTTGTTTCCCTTGGTATGGTGGGTGGTAGATGACAGAGTGCAAAAGAGACTGGGCACGGAGACTCATGTCTGTAACCCCAGCACTATGGGAGGCCAGGGCAGAAGATCAGTTGAGCCCAGGAGTTCGAGACCAGCGTGTACCACATAGGGCCCCATCTGTACAAATAATTTAAAAATTAGCTGGGCGTGGTGGCATGCACCTGTGATCCCCCCTACTTAGGAGACTGAGGTGGGAGGATCACTTGAGGCCAGGAGACCAAGGCTTCAATGAGCTGCGATTACGCCATTGTAGTCCAGCCCGGGTCACAGAGTGAGACCCTGTCTCAAAAAATAATGAGGGGAGCAAAGTACAGTGAGGTGCAGGGAGGATGGGCAGAGTGCAGGGGGGATGGACAGATCGTGAGGAGTGTGGAGTGTGGGCAGGGGTGGGGTGTCACCTGTATCCGTTTGTACGAGATCCAGGTCCCGAGTCTATGCTCTCAGGAATGGATGGCCCACTTCCAAGCCCTGCCCAACCAGTTATCTCCCTTCGGCCCTCTCCCAGCTCCCTCATCCCACGCTATGCAGAGAGAACTGGCAGGAAGCATAGACATGGCCAGCAGCATATTCAGGAGTGTCTAGAGTTTGCTAAACAGTGCCCTGTGGATCTAATATGACTTGAGTACCTAATATTTTTTTTGATAGCACATTAATATTTTTGAAGTTTTGTGGAAATGTTAAAAACATATACATATTTACACAGGATAGTATTCATATCCCCATTACCTAATATCTAGCTTCTACTGACTCATGGCCAATCTTGTTTCTTCTGTGTTCCCCACTCCCACAAACCCTACTGGTATATTTTGAGGCATTGGTTTAAAAAAAAATGGATTTGAACGCCTTTAGATTGGACAAGCACTTTCCAGTTCAACACAGCCGCCATCCTGGGAGACAGAAGGCCAGGTTCTTGGGACTGGCTTTGCCCTGCTGCATGCTATGTGACCTTGAAGATGTCCCTCTCCCTCTCTGACCTCAGTTTACCATTTGTAAAACGTGAGGTTGTACCAAATGACCTCTCAGTTGTCTTCCAACAATACTGTGAAGGGAGAGTATAAGGTTTGGGGTCAGGAAACCCGGATGAAGATGTCAACTCTGCTGTTCTCTGGCTACCTGGTGAGCAGGTCTCAGAACCTGAGCCTTGGTTTTCTCATCTGTACTTGGAAGGTAATAACCCTGCCCCATCTCCCTCCCAGGGTACACCCAGTACAACACGAGAATCATTAGAAGCAATGGCAGGGAGTATTTTGTGATTCACTGGATTCATGCACCCTGGGGCTACGGGGATCCTCCAGGAAGAGCGTCCTCTACTCTAAAGTCTCAGGGACACCAGTGGTGTGGCTTCAACCCAGGGGAGGTATTTCTGTCCTGCTGGTGTGACTAGAGGACGGTCACAGGCACAGGATGGGAATGCTGGGGCTTGTAGTGAGAAGTCCAGGTATGCCCGGTGCTGCTGCTGCTGCTGTCTGGTGCCGCGAGAGGGCTAGGGGCAGCACGGTTAGGAGGCAGAATGCAGGGAAGGCCAGGCAGTAGACGGAGGGGTCTCCAGGGTGGTGGGTTGCAGCTGCATTTGCAGAGTCAGGACCTGCTCACATTTCCCATCCAGACTGAAATCCGTCTGGGGGCTGGCCATTTCTTTGACCTTCACAGTTATTGCTGCCTTGCTGCCTTGGTTACAAGCAGTGAGTGCTTAAAGCAAGAGAAGAAAGGACAGGATTGTGTAATACTCTTTCCATAGAAGCACAGGAGGGTGGTACTCAGGCTTCCCACCTCCCCCATGGCCAGTCCTGAGACTGCCGGGAAGGAGCAGTGTGGGTCTCAAGAGTTTGGCTCAAACTGCCCAGTGGTCACTGGCACCCACAGAGGCTGGCCCTGCACAGACCCTCACCCTGGTTGAGGCTCCCAGCCCAGGGTGGCTGGGGTCTGGGCAAATGTGTGACAGGGGAGAAGCTGTGGTAGTCCTGTGGCAGCCCATCCCACCCTCCAGCCTGG
Organism: Sapajus apella; assembly: GCF_009761245.1. Taxonomy (NCBI): domain Eukaryota; kingdom Metazoa; phylum Chordata; class Mammalia; order Primates; family Cebidae; genus Sapajus; species Sapajus apella. The sequence continues at coordinate 7,057,846 of NW_022436962.1, read as the reverse complement.
GGGGCCTGGGTTGCCTGGGGTGAGTGGTCCCCTGGCAGGCGGAGACAGCATGCTGTTCATCATGGTATAACCCACAGCGCCCACCAACGGCTTGGCACACCCTGGGTGCTCAGTAGGGGTCTGTTTCATTGAATTTAAGAGGGTTGAACAAGGCGATTCTGTGTCACTCTGTTTCTTTAAAAAAGGTAATTATTTTTTGAGTAGGTAATACATTCTCTTGATTGAAAATCTAAGAGGTATAAGAGATTGCACAGGGAAAAAGTCTTTTCCTTTGCCTGTCTCCTCATCACTCAGTTTCCCTCGGAAGACTGTGTGCCCATTTCTTATGTCCTCACGCATCTATTTAATGCACATACAAGTAACAAATAAGCAGCTATGCACTTTTATTTTCACTTAGTGGTACACGTATACTTTGAAGATGATCATATTGGCACTTACGGTACATTCTCTCTTCTCTCTTTCTCTGCCCCCAGCCCCCACTATTTGTGTATTTGAGCAGGCTCTTTTGGTGGACATTAGGGCTCCTCATTTTTTTTTTTTTTTTTTTTTTTTGAGGCAGAGTCTCACTCTCATCGCCTAGCCTGGAGAGCAATGGTGCAATCTTGGCTCACTCCACCTCCCGGGTTCAAGTGATTCTCCTGTCTTAGCCTCCCAAGTAGCTGGGATTACAGGTGCCTGCCATTACACCTGGCTAATTTTTGTATTTTTGGTAGAGACGGAGTTTCACCATGTTGGCCAGGCTGGTCTTGGTCTCGAACTCCTGACCTCAGGTAAGCCTCCTGCTTTGGCCTCCCAAAGTGCTGGGATTACAGACCTGAGCCACCTCGCCTGTCCTGGGCTCCTCATTTTTAAGGTAGGCAGGGCTGGACTTGGAGTCTCACAAACTTGGTTGCAGGCCTGGCACTGCCTCCTCTGCATGCTAACGAGGTGGCTTTGGCCTATCCACACACCCTCCGTGAGCCTCAGTTCTCTCCTTTTACATGTCAGGTATTTGCTGCAGTCCATCAGCTCAGCAGGGACAGAAATACACCTTTATCCTGTCATTTCACTTCCCTAAGTTCCGGATCCGGGTGCTCATTTCACCAGGACAGTGGAACTCTCTATCTCAGTCCTTCTTGGTGCCCGTGGGGGGGCCGCCCAGCAGCTTGAGGGAGGTTTACGCAGTGCCAGCCCCAGCTGGGATGGAGAGGGTCTGTGGGGGGGGGGGCACACACATGGCTGCTGGTTAATACCGATGTGGGGCACACCCTCCATCCCACAAGGGCCCTCTGGGTGAGCAGCCCTCCGACACTTCCTGGACTTCATGTAGGGGACAGGAAATTTCTGCAGGGCTATTTCCTCTCTGGAAACATGCTGGCTGCCTGGCACTCTGCCAGGGGCAGTCTCACTGATTCCCTCTCTCAGGCCTCTCCCCCAGCTCAACCCCTTTTACATGCACATTAAAGCCAGGGGCCCTTTTCTTTTCTGGGGAAAGAAGTTTCCCTGTGTTCCCCTTTCTTCTGGCCAAGACACTGTCTCTATGCCCAGAAGCCCGCACAAACCTAGGCTTGTAGAAAATAAAGCCAAAGGCATTTGCAGGTGGCTTCTGCTCCCCGCCTCCCCACAGATCTGATCTGCTTGTTTCGATGAGAGGAAGGGACAGGGCAAAGGCAGTGGGGGAAGAAATAAAACTTATCCGTCGGCCACACAATGAGCACAGCTGGACCGGAGAACCCCCAAATCTCTCTCTGTGAATTGTCCATGATCCTGTTGGGGGTTGTCAGCTTGTGGACCATCTGAGCAGTCCTGCAGAGAGAGGGCTGTTGACCCCTGGTGGGAATGAGGGTGCTGATACGCAAATGCTACGGACGTGGCGTTTAGGCCTAAGCGCAAAGGTTAGCCCGGCAGCTGGTGCTAGCAGACAGCGCTGGCCTGCGGCTGCTTGCTAAGCCCTGCTCCGGGCTTCCCCAGGTCTTCCAGAAGCCAGGCTCGTGTGCGTGGTGATGACATTTACCTTCCAAAGCCAGATCCTCCTATGTTCTGGGATCTCCCAATCACATTATCCTGAAACCCCAGCCTAACTTAATTTTATGTTGTAAACGTCACAAGTCACAGCAAGTCACAAGCACCTGGATTGGATATCCAGGTTCCAGGTATCATCCTGAGCAAGCTTCCAAATGCCCTCCTGCTCCATGTAATAGATGACTGGGTAAGGACACTGCCTCATACAGGCACAGTCACGCCGCATCCTGTGACGATGACCAGTCTGTGGATATGTGTGGTCAGTGACGCCACATGTCACAAGGTCTAGGAGGGGCAGGAGCAAGGCAGCCCTGCCAGAGACCCCCACATATGACTTTGGAGGTCTCCACATCCTATGTGCAGCAAGCAATGTGTCTAAACTGAGCAGCGGTAACAAGAATAAACATCTTGAGAATTATTATAGGCACGGGGACTGCTATGATACCCATTTAACAGGTGAGAGACTAAGGCACAGTTTACATTCTAAAGGTCACAAATCTAGTAAAGGCAGAGATAAGATCTGAACCCAGGTCGTCTTCCTATGATGTTCTTGTTTGTGCATATGCATACTGTTGTGAAGAATAAAATGCAAATTATTTAAAATCATCTGTGAATTCATGTCGCTTTGGTCATTATGTATTCATACAAGTCCAGCTATCACACATACTTTTTTTTTAAGTTGAAAAGAAATCTTTACACTTAAAACTGTTAAGAACCACTGATCTAGGTTTTAGTTACTCCTTCTTAAAAGACGGAGTTCCTTTCAACTGCTGTCCTCACCCCGCTCCCCACGGCCCGGACTCTCCAAGTGCAGTTGGTTCTATTTCCTCTATGGCTTGAAAGCGGACCCCTCTCTCCTGCCGTGGCACTGTTTTCCCCTAGACCCTGGCCCACTGCTACGGTGTCCTGATGGGTGTCCCCGCACTCCACTCTTCACCTGGCTCTTCCTAAGGCATAGATCTGACTACGTCACTTTGCATGGCTTCCTGTCCCCATGACCATCGTTCTTGGCCCACAGTACATGTTCGATTCACCTGAGTGTTCCCAAAAGTGCCTGAGGCCTCAGCCCTAGACATGCTGGTTCAAATTTATGTTCGTTTTCAAGGCTGTCGTCCTGAGTGATTCTGATCTGTGTCCTTGGCTGATAATTAGACCTGTAGAATGCAGCCCAAGCTCCATGGTCTGTCTCCTGCTTACCTTCCCAGCCCTGTTTCTCAAAGTCTAGACTCCCAGCATGTGACTGCCTCACAGCAGCCAGAGTACTCCAAGCTGTGTCACCTCTGCATGCCTTTGCCCACTGCTCCTTCCGTTTAGAAAGCCCTTCTTTGCGGTGGCTCACACCTGTAATCCTAGCACTTTGAGTGGCTGAGGCAGGCAGATCATGAGGTCAGGAGTTCAAGACCAGCCTGGCCAACATAGGGAAACCGTATCTCAGCTAAATATTAGCCAGGTGTGGTGGCATGTGCCTGTAGTCCCAGCTACTCGGGAGGCGAGAGAATCACTTGAACCCGGGAGGCGGAGGTTGCAGTGAGCTGAGACCACACCATTGCACTCCAGCCTGAGTGACAGAGTGAGACTGTCTCAGAAAAAAGAAAGAAAGAAAGCCCTTCTTCCCCCAGGTGTTGCATCTTCGAGGATGCTCTCCCGACAGCAATCTCCTCTTTGTTTTTGTTTGTTTGTTTTTGAGATGGAGTCTCACTCTATCTCCCAGGTTGGAGTACAGTGGTGTGATCTCAGCTCTCCACAACCTTCACCTCCCAGGTTCAAGTGATTCTCCTGCCTCAGCCTCCCGAGTAGCTGGGACTACAGGCACCTGCCACCATGCCCAGCTAATTTTTTGTATTTTTAGTAGAGACAGGGTTTCACCATCTTAGCCAGGATGATCTTGATCTCCTGACCTCGTGATCTGCCCGCCTCAGCCTCCCAAAGTGCTGGGATTACAGGTGTGCACCAGCCTAGCACTCTCCTCTTTGACCTCTGGTCTCTCGGTTTGCTGCGGCAGCCCGTAGTGGATGACACTCCCAGGAACCGTGCCCATTCCTCGCCTGTCTCTGCCCTCCTGTCTGCCTCATCCACAAGCTGCCATGGGCCTGTGCCAAACTGGATTCCTACTTGGAGTCCCAAGCTCGAGGTGGTTCTGGCACGCAGCAGGCACTCAGGATCCTGCACTCTGGCCCCAGCGGGAATCGGGCAGTGAGGCGAGAAGCACTAGAATAGTTTCTCCTGTTAGTGTGTTTGTCTGAGTCATTGCAAAATCCTCCTGTTTTGATTTTTTTCCTGAAGCCTTCTCATCTTCTAATCTGTTTTCCATGACCCAACAAGGGTGTTATTTCCCCAAACTCAAACTTGATCATGTAATTCCCTTGCCTAAAATTTTGCAATGTCTCTCAGGTATTTATAGAATAAAATTCAAATGCCTTGGCATGACATTTGAGACCTGCAGCCTGACCTGACTTTCCTGCCATTCTCATTTCCTCTCGGTTCCTGTGGAACCAGGGAACCAGACTCATGGGATCCTGGTACCCTGGGTTTTTTGTTTTGTTTTATTCTGTTTCTGAAACGGAGTCTCGTTCTGTCACCAAGGCTGGAGAGCCATGGCACGATCTCGGCCCACTGCAACCTCCGCCTCCCAAGTTCAAGTGATTCTCCTACCTCAGACTCCCAAGTAGCTGGGACTACAGGTGTGCATCACCATGCCTGGCTGCTTTTTGTACTTTTTGCAGAGATGGGGTTATGCCACGTTGGCCAGGCTGGTCTCAAACTCCTGAACTCAGATGATCCATCTGCCTCAACCTCCCAAAGTGCTGGAATTACAGGTGTGAGCCACTGCATCCAGCTGGCTCCCTGGGTTTTTATGCCTCTATGCCTTTGCTCAATCTGAGTTCAGATGTCCTTCTTTTTCCTATTCTCCATTTGAGAGAACTCCTATTCATCCCGCAAGGCCCAACTCAATTGTTACCTCCTGTGCGACTCTCCTCGGTTCCCACAGGCAGAGTAACTGCGCTCTTGACTGTGGTCCCTTGGGCCACAGCTCTGCACAGCACAGTTACTGCTTGTTTCCGTGTCTACTTCCCGTGTGATTGAAAGGACTCCAGGGCAGAAACCCAGCTCCTGGAAAATAATTAAATAATGATGGTCAGAATAGCTGGCCCTTACAGAGCACTTACTATGTGCCATGCATGTGCTTTACCGGGCAAAACTCATTTAATCCTCATAACAACCTCAGGAGCAGGGGCTAGTGATACCACCCTCACTTCACAGATGAGGATGCTAACGCAGAGTGTTATCATACAGTCAGGAAGTGTCGAAGCTGGGATGTGAACCCAGGCAGCCTGTCTCCGGGATTCACACGGTCTACCCTATCCTGATAAATGCTCTCAGAAGGAGTGGCAATCTGCAGGCTCTGAGCTGTGAGTGTGGTATATGTGTGTGTTAACAAGACGTGACAGGACTGTCCCTGCCCACACTAGCCCTGGGGTCACACTGGGCTGGAAAGGCGCTCTGAGGCCTGGCCTGTGGCTTGCACTTAAATAACAGACTCGTCATCTCTTCTAGCAGGTGTTACCCACCCTCGCCCACTCCCCTCTTTCTCCCATAAGCCTCGGCCTCCTTTCTTGTATTTCTCCTCTATTTTGTTCTGCTTGACCAGTCTGGAAAAATGACTGGTTGGCCTGCAGCTTGGGGAGCGGTGCCTGCTCTCCCTCTTGGCCTCTTCAGGCTCCTCCTTCTAACCCCCATGCACAGCCCTGGCCTTGTTCAGAGCCAAATCACAGGGCTCAGGGGCTGAGCCACGTGTCTGCCCACCCCGGCTGCCTTCTGAGTCTCTGAGCCTCCCGACTCCTGCCCCACCATAGGCAGAGGACCCAGCCAGAGGCAAAGACCAAGACCAAGAACATGCCCAGTCCGTGTACTCCCTCCCCAGCCTCCCAGGCTGCAGGATGTCACCAGCAATGTTCCCTGTGTGTCCACTGCCTGAGCCCTCCTAGGCTGGTGGCATTGGGCAGTAGGCTGAGGCAGAGGGAGAGTGACCACAGCCATCTCCTGTCATGCCTGCTCCATGCCTGGGCGTGGTGCTCTGGAGAGTGCAGCCACCAGCCTGCCCTGGAGTTGTCCTAGCACCATTCCCCCCTGGCAGCTGACCCACCTGAGTAAACCCCTCTGTTGCTATGCTCGCTCTGCCTTCCATTTGCATGCACTCACTTTTGGATTTTCCCTGAGCCCCTCCAGCAATACAGACACAAACAGGATGATCTGAGGGCACCAGGACCCGTAACAACTCTGACTCCAAAGGTACACAGTAAAGGATGAAGACTTGTTATGGCTGTGGCTGGTGAAATAGCACAGTGGAGGATCCAGAGCATTGTCATGAGGTGTCCATGCCAAGAGACACTGTGTTTCCTTCTAGTGTTTATGCTGGCCTTGGCATCATCAACAGCGGATTTAGCCAAGAGAGCTCTGGGCCGAGGCTGTGAGCTCAGGAAGTAATTTATTGGGTATAAATGCTGCCCCTTCCATCCAGTCACCTCTCTGCAGTGAGCTGATGCAGCCACCCCAGCCATACCTGAGGAGACTGTCCTAGGTGCCCTTTCCTGGGAGGACTCAGGTCCAGGTAGCAGCAAGACCAGACCCTCCATGCCACGGCATCCTCGCCACAGGGTCCCTGGGAGCTGCCCCTTGTGAATCTTAGGACCTCAGGGCCAGCTGTCCCATTCCAGGAGGCCGTTCCAAGGACAGAGCAGGGTTCTGAGGCTGGAAACAGTTATGCAAGTGATGGAGCATCCCATCTTGGCCCAGCCCAGGTGTAAGGAGCTTTCTAACCCAGTTGAGCCAAGCCACAGAATGAAGGCAAAAAGGCAAAACATGTTTTGGAAGGTGGCTGGCAGCCCCGACTGTCTGCTCCAGGGGCCAGGGCCCATGGAAGGCTGTGGAGTGACTGAGGTGGCACGGGCCCTGGGGAAAGACAGCCCAGGACAGTGACAGCTCTGCTTTCTTAGAGACCCAGAGCGTAAAGGCTCTCCTCCCCACTATGCCTCATTCTCGCAGTTGTGGCCAGTCTGGCACTTCAAGTCAAAATGGCCTTGTTGGGAAGTTCCTCCTTCCGTCTACCTTGCCTCTCTCATGCTGGAATTCAGGCTCCTTCTTATACCTAGATCCTTATTGGAAGATAGAGGAGCCTCCTCCACCTTGAGCAGAACTTGGATTTGAGGAGAGCTTTGGGCTCCTTGGAGACAGGTGCCGGGTGAAGGGCAGGTGCTGTCCTCAGCACTCGTATGCCATTAGATTACTCATCTGCTGGGCTCCTTCTGAATGCAGTAGCTCTCTGGGCGGGCAGCCACCCTCCCTCCTGTTTGTTCTGGAGAGAGGGAAAAAAAGGGGAGGTGGGGAGATGCGGGGAAGTGTGGGCCGAAAGAGGAAGGGAAAGACCCAGAGAGATAAGGGGTGCCAGCAACCTCTAAATCCAGGTTTCTGATGGGCTCCCGTTGCTGTCTCTACACAGGGCGAGGATGGGCGAAGGGGAATTTGGTTCCTGAGGCTGTTACACTGTGATTGCTGTGGACCCAAGGCCCTTTCCCTCCCTCCTCCTTTCTCCCTCCTCCTCCTCCTCCCCCCTCTCTCCCTCTTCAGCTCTTTCTCCTCGTTTCCTCTCCCTCCTTCCCTTTCTCCATCCTCTCTTTGAGCCTCCTCTCTTCTCTCATTCCTCCATCTGCTGTCCCTTTCCTCCCCTCCCGCTGCTCACCCTGCTCCCTCCTTGCTCTCTGCGGCTTCTCGCCTCTGTCTTTGGGCTACTCTTGCGGCTGAGCTCAGGGAGGGGATACGAAATTCATTAGCTGCCACATTGCAGCGGGATTGAATCATTCTGGCCGCTTCCCTGGCATCGCTCTTCTCTCCATCAGGCCCTCGCAGAGCTACAGGCGCCTCCTCGAGCCCTTCGGTCCCGAGCCCTGGTCTTAACTTGACTCTACCCCAGCTGCTGTTGCCCAGAGCCAGGCCCCATCCCTCATCCCGGGCCCATGGTGGGTGGGCGTGGAGGTGGCTCAAAGCCTGCTCACTCCAGCATCTCTTCTAGGAGTTTCCCTTCCAGCCTCTGATTTGACCAAGGGAAAGCACCCCTTTGTCTTCCTTTCTCCCTTGACCCCTGAACCCATCTTCAGGTGCCCTGCTGCCCTCCTGTGGGGGCCTCTGTGCCAGCCCTGCCAGGTCCCTGCACTGCCCATCTTTTTCCTTCCTGATCACTCAGGCCTCTTCCCTGACAGCTTCTGCTCTCACAGAGATTCCCCAAGCCGCCCTCGGAGGAGTGATCCAAATTACTCTGGCTCCCCCCTTAAACTAAAAGCTCGATGAGGGCTTACGGTATATCCCAGCACCTGCACAGCCCTGGCATTCACTTGACAAACATTTATTGAGCACCTACTATGTGGGTGGTACTGTCGTAAGCTCTGAGGGTATAGCTGGGAACAAAACAGACACCATCCCTGTCCTCCTGAGGCATTCGGTCCAGTGGAAAATACAGGAGTAAACAAACACGTAAATCAACCTAAGCATATCACAACTGGTGGCGCTATGAAGCAGGGAAAGGACTCATAGTAGGTCCTTAATACATATGAAATGAATGCATGAATGATGAATTAACTCCACTTTTTTTTTTTTTTTTTTTTTTTTTTGAGATGGAATCTCACTCTGCCACCTAGGCTGGAGTACAGTGGTGTGAACTCTGCTCACTGCAACCTCCTCCCAGGTTCAGCAGTTCTCCTGCCTCCGCCTCCCAAGTAGCTGGGACTACAGGTGTGCACCACCATGGCCGTTGTATTTTAGTAGAGATGGGGCTTCACTGTGTTGGTCAGGCTGGTCTCGAACTCCTGGAATCCTGTGATCCACCTGCCTCGGCCTCCCAAAGTGCTGGGATTACAAGCCTGAGCCACTGTGCCTGGCCAACTCCACTCTTTTCCCTATTTCCTTTCCTACTTTGCTTCCAAGCCTCAAGGCTGGGCTGGGCTGGTCTGCGCCACCTCAAAATATGTCTAATTATATCCTGTCCTAAATTATTCTCTCAGCTGTTCCTCTTGTGTCATTAGTTTTGTCTCACAATCAATAATACTAATGTATGTCCACGCATAAATGGCTATTGTGCGCCAGGCAATATGTTACGAACTTTAATGTATGGCCTCGTTTTAATTTTTATTTCTACTTTAAAGAAAGCCGAGAGTTAGATTAAATAACCTGTCAAAACCCACGCCGCTAGCACCAGGAGAAGATCCATGTCTTATACTTCGTTATTACCCCATGGGGCAGGGGCCCCCAAGATCCCACAAGAGAAGCCGGAGAACCAGCCTGGTAGTGAGTGGGGGATCTGGAGACACAGCCCCTGCTAGTCCAGCAAGAGTGAGGTTGGCACCCCCCCTGCTCCATCAAGAGTCCTGCCCTGGTGCCCTCATACACATTCTGGAACCCGAAAAAGGACTCTGATCTCTGGGCCATGCCCCCAACCTCCCAGTACCCCCACCATCTTCACTTTTATGTTCCCCTCCCTTCCCTCCCTTCTATCAAGGTCTGCCCACAAAAGCAGCAGGAGCAAGGCATTCGGGCCCCTTCTCTTCCTGTAATACAAGGCTTTCTTTTCTAAGAGGCTTCCCTGAGTTTATTCCATCCATGTCCAAGTCGAGCTCCTCAGTTCCTCCAGACCCATTTCCATTTAGCCCTGGATCTATCCTGATAAACAACTCCACCCCATGTGCTACCTACTGACCCATCTTAATAATTACACACGCTCATTAACACTGCATTTATATAAAGGGGCTTCCCAACACCTATAGTTAGACTCTGGGTACTGCAGGTGGCTGGGATGGTGAACGCCACCAGCCTTTACAATCCCCATCAAGGGTCCAGTGCAGGGCTTCTTGCCACTGTATGATTCATTCTTCACCAGAAGCAAGAGTTCTTACTTTGTGGTTTTTGGGTTTTTTCTGAGATGGAGTCTCACTCTGTCACCCAGGTTGGAGTGTAATGGCACGATCTCGGTTCACTGCAACCTCCGCCTCCCGGGTTCAAGAGATTCTCCTGCCTCAGCCTCCCAAGTAGCTGGGACTATTGGTGCAGGCCACCATGCCCGGGTAATTTTTGTATTTTTAGTGAAGATGGGGTATAACCATGTTGGCCAGGCTGGTCTTGAATGCCTGAGCTCATGCAATCCACCCACCTCGGCCTCCCAAAGTGCTAGGATTACAGGCGTGAACCACCATGCCCGGCCAAGTTCTTACTCTTTAAATCAATTTTTTTTTTTTTTTTGAGTTGGAGTTTCACTCTTGTTGCCCAAGCTGGAGTGCGATGGCATGATCTGGGCTCACCACAACCTCCACCTCCCGGGTTCAAGTGATCCTTCTGCCTCAGCCTCCCGAATAGCTGGAACTAAGGTGCGTGCCACCACACCCAGCTAATTTTTGTATTTTTTAGTAGAGACGGGGTTTCGCCATGTTGACCGGCATGGTCTCGATCTCTTGACCTCGTGACCTGCCCACCTTAGCCTCCCAAAATGCTGGGATTATAGGCGAGAGCCACCACACCCCTGCCCAATTTTTTAAAACTTATAATTTGCATAGAGTAACAGGTACTCATTTGAAGTATACAGTTTGACAAACTTTGACAGACACACACACGCCCATGTAACCACTACCCAATCAGATGTATTGAAAAATGTTTTAAATTGATGAAAAGTATATATAATTATGGTATACAATATAATGTGTGTGTATATATAACAAACATTATGTTCTATACACACATACACATTGTAGAATGGCTAAATTGAGCTAATTAACATATAGATCATCTCATGTACTTCTCATTTTTGTGGTGAGAATACAAAATTTATTTTCTTAGCAACTTTCAGTATACGATATATTGCTATTAACTACAGTCACCATCGTGTACAATAGATCTCTTGAACTCACTCTTCCTCTCTAACTGAAATGTTGTACCTTTCGATCAACTTCTCCCCAACACTTTCACCCCCATCCAGCCCCTGGTCACTGCCATTCTTCTCTCTGCCTCTATGAGTTCAACTTTTTTAGATTCCACGTATAAGTGAAACTATATGGTATTTGTTTTTATGTGCCTGTCTTGTTTCACTTAACATAGTGTCACCCAGTTTCATCCATATTCACGCAAATGACAAGGTTTCCTTCTTCTTTAGGGCTGAATAATATTCCACTGTGTGTGCACAGCACATTTGCTATATCTGTTTGTCAATTGATAGACACCTAGGTTGACTCCACGTTGGCTACTGTGAATAGTGCTGCAATGTACATGGGAGTGCAGATATCTCTTTGACATACAATAGTCCCTTCTTATCCAAAGTTCTGCTTTCTGTGGTTTCAGTTATCCAACATCAACAATGTCCTGAAAATATTAAATGAAAAATTACAGAAGTAGACAATTCATAAGTTTTTGTTTTTTTTAAGATGGAGTCTCACTTTGTCACCCAGGCTGGAATGCAGTGGTGTGATCTTGGCTCACTGCAACCTCCACCTCCCAGGTTCAAGTGATTCTCCGGCCTCAGCCTCCTGAGTAGCTGGGATTACAGGCATCTGCCACCAGGCCTGGCTAATTTTTTGTATTTTTAGTAGAGACAGGGTTTCACCATATTGGTCAGGATGGTCTCAAACTCCCGGCCTCAGGTGATCTGCCCACGTCGGCCTCCCAAAGTCCTGGGATTACAGGGGTGAGCCAGCACAGCCGGCTGACAATTCATAAGTTTTAAAGTGTGCTGTTCTGATCAATGTAATGAAATCTTACACTCTCCGGCTTCGTCCTGCCGGGGATGTGAATCCTCCCTTTGTCTAGAATATCCACACTAGATAGCCATCTCCGTAATGAGATCAGCTGCCTCAGTACTGCAGTGCTTGTGTCCAAGTCACCCTCATTTTACTTAACGATGGCCCCAGAGCACAAGAGTAGTGATGGCAATTCAAGTATGCCAAAGAGACACCACAGAGTGCTTCCTTTAAGTGAAAAGTTGAAGGTTTTCAACTTAGAAAGAAAACAAAGTATTGCAGGCTGAAGTTGCTAAGATCTATGATAAGAAGGAAGCGTCTATCTATGAAATTGTGAAGAAGGAAAAAGAAATACATACTAGTTTTGTTGTCAAACCTCAAATTGCAGAAGTTACAGCCACTTTGCATTAAGTACTTAATTAAGATGGAAAAGGCATGAAATCTGTGGGTGTAAGAGGAACGGAAGTGTGTTTAGACTGACAGCAGTTGGGTTTGGTACTGTCTGCTGTTTCAGAAGCACACTGGGGATCTTGGAAAATATTCTCCATGGATAAGTGGGGACCACCGTACCCATTCCTTTCCTATGGATATATATCAGTAGTGGATTGCTGGGTCATGTGGTAGTTCCATTTTTAAGTTTTTTGAGGAATCGCCACGCTGCTTTCTGTAATGGTTGTACTAATTGACATTCCTAAGGGTTCCTTTTTTCCACATCCTCACCAACTTTGGTTATCTCTTGTCTGTGTGTGTGTGTGTGTGTCTGATAACAGCCATTCTAATAAGTGTGAGGTGATATCTCATTGTGGTTTTACCTTGCATTTCCCTGATGATTAGTGATGCTGAGCATTTTTTAAATATGCCAATCAAATGTAAAACATTTTTATCACCATGAATAATTTTACATCGTGTCACTTCCTCCACTCCAAAACCATTCAGTGAGATTCCCCAATTTCTGTTAGTGGTGGACAAGTTTATTTGGACCAAACCTACCACTAAAAACAAGTAAAACTGACATATATTTAAAAAAATGTTTTTCCTTTAAAAACAAGAACTAACGCCAGTTAGTAAGAGAGAAACAACCAACCAGACCAAATTAAAGGGAAAAGACGAAAACCCCAGAGATGAAAACTAAAGGGTTGCCCCGAGGATATTTGTTGATCCTAGTAACTCTGAACTATTGTTTCGATGCTTGCAAGGGAAAGAAGATAGAAATCAAAGCTCAGGCCAGGCGGGTGTGGTGGCTCACGCCTGTAATCCCAGCACTTTGGAAGGCTGAGGTAGGCAGATCACCAGAGTTCCGGAGTTCAAAACCAGCCCTGCCAACATGGTGAAACCCGTCTCTACTAAAAATAAAATTAGTCAGACGTGGTGGCAGACACCTGTAATCCCAGCTTTGAGAGGTTGAGGTGGGAGGATTGCTTGAGCCCAGGAGGTGGAGGCTGCAGTGAGCCAAGATCACACCATTGCACTCCAGCTGGGGCAGCAAGCAAGACTCTGTCTCAAAAATAAAGAAAAAAAAAAAAAAAAAGAAAAGAAATATAAACTCAGGGTGTGAAGAAATTGGAGAGTTACCCATCCCTTCCATAAGCAAGGACCACAAAGGACAATGCCCTTGGAGTAAAGGTGAACCCAAATTACACAGGCTGGTAACAGGAAGGCAGAATTCATGTCACTGTGGTCCAAGGAACCTCAGTTCCTTGCACCTAATTTAAGGTGGTTTTAGATCGGCACTGGCCACAATTGGTAAGGCAAAAAACCAAGCAAAAAAAAAAAAAATGCTTCTCCTGAAGGAAGTCACCCTCATTCCCTTGATTTAAAATTATTCCATCAAATTATTTTTCAAGTATAAGCAGAAAACAAATAAAAATAAGCAAACATACCAGAAACAGACACTATGCATAAGAACCCATAGATACAACAGACAAAAGAAACTAAACTGTAAAAACGTTAGGCTTTATAATGATCAGACACAGTATAAAACAACTATGATTACTATGCTTAGAGAAATATAAGCCATGCTTGAAAATTTTATAGTAAAGAAGAAACTATAACATTTGATTTAGAGTTAGAAAAAAAAACAAATCAAACTTCTAGAAATAACAAATTCTATTAATAAAAATAAAAGCTCAAAAGACACAGCTGGAGGGAATTCAAAACTAGAAGACAGAAGAAATTATCTAAAATTTAGCACAGAGGAACAGTAGGATGGAAATGATAAAAGAAACATAAAGAGCCATAGAGGACAGAGTGAGAAGAACCAACATATGTTTAATTAGGGCCCCAGAAACACAAGAGAGAGAAATTGTCCAAGGCAATATGTAAACAGATAACAACTGAGAATGTTCCAGAACTGATGAAAGAAACAAATCTCACATTTAAGAAGACAAATTCGGCCGGGTGAGGTGGCTCAGGCCTGTAATCCCAGCACTTTGGGAGGTAGAGGTGGGCAGATTGCCTGAGCTCAGGAGTTTGAGACCACCCTGGGCAACACGGTGAAATCCTATCTCTACTAAAATACAAAAAATTAGCTGGGTGTGGTGGCATGCACATGTAATCCCAGTTACTCAGGGGGGCTGAGGCAGGAGAATTGCCTGAACTCGGGAGGCAGAGGTTGTAGTGAGCTGAGATAGAGCCACTGCACTCCAGCCTGGGCGACAGAGCAAGACTCTGTCTCAAAAAAAGAAAAAAAGACAAATTCATCTCCAACAGGATAAACAGACACATTATACTGAAACTTGAGTAAATCCAAACGCAAAAACAATATTAAAGGCAGATTATCTTATTTTTTTTTATTTTAAAAATTTTTTTAGAGATGGGATTTCACCATGTTGGCCAGGCTGGTCTCGAGCTCCTGACCTCAGGTGATCCGTCCACCATGGCCTCCCAAAGCGCTGGGATTACAGACATGAGCCACCACGCCCGGCCAAGATAGATTTTCTTAAATAAATTTTTAATATGTTGAAGGAAAATAACTGCCTACCTAAAATTCTTTTCTCAGTGAAAATGCATTTCAACAATGAGAGTGAAAAACAGATGCTTTCAGAAGATAAAAATAAAGTAGAAAACAACAAAAAAAGATGTGTTTGTTACCAGCTGATTCTCACTAAGGGAAATTCTGTTATTCACGAAGCAGGGAAACGATCTGGGATGGAAAGTCTGAGATGCAACAAAGAATGAAGAGCAATCAAGTGGCAAATGGGTGTGTAATCCAAATGACCATCGACTGTATGGAACAGTGACAGTCTGAAATTAAAAGATACAACGGTTTTCTCAAACTTGGAATGTCCATACTGAGATCTCTGACATTTTCCTCCAGCGCTAATCCCGATATATCCTTCCTCATCTAAATAAATGGCAACTTCATTTTATCAATTGCCCAAATCTTGGCGTCATCTTCGGTCTCTTTCTCTCATCTCTCACATCAGCAAATCCTGTTAGACTTACCCGGTGGTGTGCTGAAACTGGCCTATTTTGACTCTCAAGAGCCAATAGTTAAAGTTTTAGAAATCCCGTAAGCGGATTGACATCCTGTTGGTAGCTTGAGGTCAGCCATGAGAAGAACATTTACATCACAGAAATCAGCCACCACTCCCCAAGAGCCAGCTGTTAAACCTTTACCAGTACACCGCTGGGTTTAGCTACAAACTAGGTATTCTGATCATTTTCACTACCTTTGCAGGCACGACTCTAACCAATCCCAGCTACTATTGCTGCAATAGTCTCTCAAAGGATTTCCCCGCTTCCTCTCTTGCTTCTGTACATCGAAGTCTCAACTCAGCAGCAAGAACAATCCTGTTCCTCCAATGATTCCAATCTCGGAGGAAAACCCAGGCTCGGGGCCCTTTCACTCCCCCTCCCCACTCCTCTTACCTCTCTGGCTGCTAATGCCCATGCTCACCCTTCACTTAGCCAGGCCCTCTCACTCCCTTCCTGTTTCTCAACCAATCCCGCACTCTTCTTTGGGCCTCGGGGTCTTTGTATTAGGTTGGTTGCAAAAGTAATTGTGAGTTTTTTGCCCTTAAGAATAAAGGCAAAAACGCTCAATTACTTTTGCGCCAATCTAGTACCCACTATTCCCTCTTTCTGGGTGTTCTTCCTAAGAGAGCTACTGGACCCCCTCCCTCCTCTCCTTCAGGGCTTTATCACATTTCACCTTCTCAGCAAGGCTGTCTCTGATCACCTTATCTGAAACTGCAATACTCACACAAAACCTCTCACCCCCTTTTGGCTGTAGTTTTCTCCCTAGCAGTGATTATTAACACACTATATAGGCTGGATTCCAGTGGCTCACACCTGTAATCCCAGAACTTTGGGAGGCCAAGGTGGGTGGATCACCTGAGGTAGGGAGTTCAAGACCAGCCTGACCAACATGGAAAAACCCCGTCTCTACTAAAAATACAAAAAAACTAGCCAGGCATGGTGGTGCATGCCTATAATCCCAGTTAATCGGGAGGCTGAGGCAGGAGAATTGCTTGAACCCAGGAGGTGGAGGTTCCAGTGTGCCAAGATCACGCCATTGCAGTCCAGACTGGGCAACAAGAGCGAAACTCCATCTCAACCACAAAAAAAAAAAAAACCAACAATAAAAAAGCAAAAAGAAACCACACTATAAATTTTATAAATTAATCTTCATGTTATGTCCTCTAATTAGAATAACAGCTCCATGAGGCTGGGGCTTTGTCTGTTTCTGTTGAGTTACATCTCATATTACCTAAACCAAGTCTGACACATAGGCACTTAATAAATAATCTTACCGTGTTTACCTACCCCAGGGGCATTTGAATTTTTAAATTCAGTTGGGTTGGGGAAGGTTTTATCTGGGCTTTACTGGCATCGGGGAGGCAACCTAAGGCCCAGATCTGCAAACTGGCAACCTGGATCCCAGACCAGCCCAAAAATGTGTTTTGTTTAGTCCACTAGACAGCTTAAAAGAAATTAAATTAGTTGTCAGTGTTCAAGAATGGGAGATTTCATATTTCAAAAATCCAGATTTCCAGCATCTCTGGAAAAACCCTAAGTTCTCACAATCCAGAGGCTTTGCTCCCACCTGGCAACAATCAGCAGCCCAGAGCAGCGCCTGCCCTCCGCCCTGCCCTGTGCCCCACCAGCTCCCCTCCGGCAGGCGGGCGGGCCAGCCTGCCCTCCTTGGCTTAGGTCTGCGTCTGTCTAAATGGTGAGGTTGGTAGCAAGACCTCTGAATTGAAGTCAGGACCTCTGAGTTTGTTTCCTCATCTGTAAATAGAGATGATAACAATACCTACCCAGGGGGTGGTTAGGAGACCTGATGAGGCGTCTGAAGGGACTTCGAGCTGCAAAGCCCAGAACACCCTGAAGGGATCAAGCTCCACGTCCCGCCCATTCACATAAACACATCAGGGGCTGCTGAGGCGTCGCTGTAAAGGCCAGCCCTGCCTGAGGACCCCATCCAAATATTCCATGTAACCTCTTTCTGCCTCTCAGATGACATCTGGAACCCAGGCGGACAGTGAGCTGCCCACCCCTGTCTGTCCAAAGACCCCCATCCAAGGAGCCCTACCCAGCCCCCTTCCTGGCACATCTGCTCTGCCAGGCTGTCTTAGTGGCAGAGACATGGAGCCTGCGTGCTCTCTCTGACAAGGCTCCACTGTCCTGGGCCAGGAGCCATGCCAGCAAAGCCCCTCAGGTCGACGCCAGGAGCTAATCTATAGGATCCTGTGCAGGCGGGCCCTGAGAGGCACATGAGGGCTGTGGCCCCCTGCTTATGGTGCCCACCCACACCGCCGCCGGAGCCACATGACTCGAGCTGGGCTCACTGCCTGAGACCAGGCAGGCAGGAGTGTGGTGAGGTGGGCACCACTTCCCCGCCCTTGGTGGGTTTGGGGCGGGAACGCCGACCGTTATTGGGAGACTTCAAGAATGTGTGGGAGGCCACAGGAATGCCAGAGGAGGGGGAGGTGGAGGGACGCAGGGAGGACAGCAGCGTTCAGGTCTTCCACATGCCACGTCTTCGGGGCTCAGAATCTCAGCTTTGAGGATCCATGTGGTCACTTATTAGCTGTGTTGCCTGAGGCAAGTCACTTCATTTCTCTGAGCCTGGTTTCCTCTTCTGTGAAGAGTTATTATTATTGTTGTTGTTACTTTGAGATGGAATCTCTCTTTATTGCCCGGCTGGAGTGCAGTGGTGCAATCTCGGCTCACTGCAACCTCCGCCTCCCGGGTTCCAGCAATTCTCCAGCCTCAGCCTCCAGAGTAGCTGGGATTACAGGCGCGTGCCACCACACCCAGCTAATTTTTGTAATTTTAGTAGACACAGGGTTTCACTATGTTGGCCAGGCTGGTCTCGAACTCCTGACCTCATGATCTGCCCGCCTCGGCCTCCCAAAGTGCTGGGATTGCAGGCATAAGCCACTGCGTCTGGCCTGAGTTATTTTTACCTACTCCCCAGTGTCGTGAGAATCCCATGAGATTGTGTGAGAGTCACATGAATTTAATTAATAAGAGTGCCTGATGCGTGGCAGCACTGTTCCAAGCACTACACGCCCATGAACTCATTCACTCCTCACACAGCCCCTCTGAGGTAGAGGCTGCTATTCTCCCCATATTTCAGACCAGGACACTGAGGCACAGAAAGGTCGAGGAATTTGCCTAGGAAGTTGTAGTTTGTAAGTGGCAGAGCTGGGGTTTGAATCCAGTAAGTATAGGTCCAGAGGTCAGGGCCCCTGCCGAGCCCTTGCAATACGTCTTCTCTGGAGAACATTGATTGCTGAGATCACCCTAAAATCTACACAAACATGTAAAGGCAGGGGCCAGTGCAGCGGTTCATACCTATAATCCCAGCACTTTAGGAGGCTAAGGTAGGTGGACCACCTAAGGTTAGGAGTTCGAGACCAGCCTGGCCAACATGGGGAAACCCTGTCTCTACTAAAAATACAAAAAGTAGCTGGGCGTGGTGGCGGGAATCTGTAATCCCAGCTCCTCAGGAAGCTGAGGCAGGACAATTGCTTAAACCTGGGAGGCAGAGGTTGCAGTGAGCCGAGATCACACCACTGCACTTCAACCTGGGAAACAGAGCGAGACTTCATCTCAGAAAAAGAAAAAAAGTAAGGGCAAAGTATTCACTCAGATGGTGGGAGATTATTTCACTAGGGAAGGGAGGATTTGTTAACCCACCAGTAAGTGGAACAGTCAGGCTGCTCTAAATCTCTTGAGCCCAGTGGGGTGCCTGGTCCTATGGGGAGTCTGGGATAGATGAGGCTCACAGCTGCCTGGGGAAGTTGGGACTCACAGACTATGAAGAGAGAAGGAGTCTGGAAGGGAAAACCTCCTGTGTGTGGATGTCTGAAAACCGTGGGAAGCTCAGCGAGGAGGAGACACAGTATGAAATTTCTGGGAAGACTTCCAGAGGAGGTGGTCCTTGAAAATGAGAGTGACGGTGGGAGTCCCCCAGGGGCCATGACAGTGGTATGGTTTGGGATTCTTCCTGCTGATCTTTGCCACTGTCTCCTGAACCCTACTTGTCCTTCCAGCGAACAACTGGCTGGGAGTAGTCCCACCATTAATTCCATTAAATCTATTAAATCCATTAATACCATGCAATGGGCATAGGTAAGGGGCAGTGTTCTCTTTCAGCGTACTGGTCATTGTGAATGGGCATGACCACCTGCTCCCTACGCTTCTCATAACAACCTGATTATTTTAAATGCTCTCCTGATCACTTTCCTCCCAAGAGAGTAGGTACTAGCTGGACGCTGCGTCCTGGGGCTGGTGGTCAGGAGGAGGAGGCAGGAAACAAGAATGCCATCCTCCCTCCCTGGTGGCCCTCTCAGCTTCTGTTCTGTACCACCCTCTCCCCCATTTGGGGCAAGGGGCCAGCTCAGGCTAGACTGTCCCGGGGCTTTCTGGGTGGGTTTCTCGCATGCCCGTCTTGTTCTGGCTCCACTCAGGAAGTATCCCTGGATAGTCAGAGCAGAATGAGACATTTCTCAGCCCTGTGCTCTGGGCGTGTAGAGTCTGCGCCGGATGCTTCCGCTGCTGCCTTGTTCTGTCCTCCAGTCGGCTGTCTTCACACTCACCATGCAAGGTCCTAAGGGAGGCATGAAGCCCTATGCATGTCTCTCTCTTATGTCCTAAAGGGCCAGTAAGGTCCTGGGCATATGAAACACTTTTGCTCAAACCTACTGTATTAGTTAGGATATGAGTTCATGTGTTGCGACAGAAATCACAAATAAAAATGCTTTAAGCAAAGCAGAAGTTTATTTCTTGCTCTTATAAAAAGCATGGGAAAGCACGACAGTCGGCTCCAGAGAGTCAGCAGGTGCTTAGGTGCTTTCTACCTCGTCTTCCCCTCTTTCCTAGCTGTCATCCTTGTTTGCATGGCCCAAGAGGGCACATCCCCATTTCAGCTTTCCAGCTGGCAGGAAGGGAAGGGTTATTAGAAGTAGCAAAGACCACCACTGTTTATATCTTATCGGCCGCTTATTCCAATGTCCACACCTAGCCACAAGACAGGCTGGGAAATGTAGTTTTTATGCTGAGAAGGCAGGAGAAGGCATATTTTAGGTCACAGCTCGTAACCTATGTTACACTCACTAACGGAAAAGATCTGAATTTATTCAAAAGATAAAGTCATGTTATCAAAGGAATCCAATTCAGATTTTCCTGCAACAATCAGCTCTCTAGCAAGTATGGTTCCCTCATTCATTCATTCATTCATTCATTCATCAAACATTTCTTCATCTATAAATGAGACTGATAGTGCAACTCATGGGGAAATTGTGAGATTACCGAACTCACTAATACCTGTGAATCTCCTAGGACAGAGCCTGGCACATAGAAAACGCTGCATCAGGGATCACTCATTATTCCTTGGCCTTGTCCTGAGTGCCGTAAGGATTACAGGGTTGATTGAGACAAGATCTCTACTCTCAAGGAGTTCATAATCTATTGCATCAAAGCAATGTGAACACAAAGAACGTCTCTACAACTGTAGTTCTCCATGTGAGGTGTGCCTCAGTATCCCCTGGGGCTTCACACTCTTACAGTTTTGATTAGGATGGAGGCAGGGCTGGAACATCTGCATTTTATTAAAATCTACAAGAGGCTGCCCTATAGTATGATGGATATGAGATCCCTAGGGAAAGGCTAATCGACTCCACTTGGGTCAGCTAGGGTAGGCTTCCCAAAGGAGGTGATGCCTAAAGGTTTCAGGCAAAGCGTGTAGGCAATACCTTTAGGTAGAAGGATCAGCATGCATTAAATCAATGTCATTTTCCGGAAACTGCAAGAGGCAGTCAGTGCTTCTGGAGCACAGGTTCATGAGTGGCGGGTGTGGGAAGACAGGGAGAAGACTACCAGAAGCTAGAAAATAGAGAAATACAGAGAGCTGTGGCTCTAGCGCAGTGGCCATTTTGTTTCTCAGACAGGATCTGAAGTAGCTGCCATCACTGTCTGCAGGAAGAAAATGAATATACATGCAAAAACTCGCGTGCAATTTCAGGAGGTTCATAGACACTGCCCCACCCCAAGCCCATCCTGACATGCCTAGATGAAAAACTACTGTCAAACATGGCACACTGAGATAGGGACTGCAAGGGGGACCTGGTTAAGGGGGATATTAGCGAATTCACTTTTGGACAAGTTGAATTTGAGGTTTTCCAAATTTATTTATTTTTTTTGAGACAGAGTTTTGCTCTTGTTGCCCAGGCTAGAGTGCACTGGTGCTATCTCTGCTCACTGCAACCTCTGCCTCCCAGGTTCAAGTGATTCTCCTACCTCAGTTTCCCAACAGCTGGGATTACAGGTGTGCACCGCCATGTCCAGCTAATTTTTTTTGTATTATTACTAACGACAGGGTTTCATCATGTTGGCCAGGCTGGTCTTGAACTCCTGATCTCAGGAGATCCACCCACCTCGGCCTCCCAAAGTGCTGGTATTATAGGCGTGAGCCACTGTGCCAGGTCGAGGTGTTTCAAATTTGATATCCAAGTGGAAATGTCTAGCAGGCAGGTGGGTGCACAGGTGTGGAGTTTAGGGGAGAAGCGTAGGCTGGAGACAGACAGCTGGCTTCTCTGCAGGCTGGTGGTAGCTGAAGTCATGGGAGTCGCTGGGACCACCTAGAGGCACGGGTGGTATGTGGGGTGAGAAGAGCAGAGGAGAGTCGGGCTTGATCACGACTCAAACACACGGGACTTACCTTGGTTGCTTTAAAGACACCTCACCAGGTAAAGCAAACCCACTTAACAAACTATTTCAGAGTAGGAAAGTCAGGGATGCTACCCGTGGGGGTATGAGATGACACGAGCAAGGACAAAATGAGGGAGGGGTGACACACAGTCGTCTCTGCCCCCAGTTCAGGTAGAATCGGCTTGTGCGATCCTTTGACAGTACTTGAAGCAGATAGGATTCTGCAGCTCTCTGGCTGAGGGGCCAGCTGCCCTGGCAGGACGGGGAAGCCCAAGAACACTTTCATTGTCCCTCAAGAGAAAGAAGTTCAGGCATGCTCCTCCTTCCTCCGGAGGGGGTTTCTGAGAAATGCCTGTTCCGGTCAGCATGGCGGGACCCGGTGACACACCCTCTTCGCCACGATGCATCCCGCATGTGAGTGACAGTGGCAGAGCTCAGAGCCCTCCCGCCTCTCCCCACTTGCACTTTTTCATGTTTCTTTATGAAAAGGCTTGCCAGAGGATGTAAGCTAAAACATGTTTAGCTAGAGATTTAATAGAAGACCTCCTTTTAAAGATTAAAACTATACCTTTTGGGGACTGTTACAGGAAATACTGGACATACGGTCACCATATTAAAAGGCTTGAGTCTTTAGGAGGGACAGGACAATTTTCTGAAGTGCTAACTTTTGTTCCTCCCCAGAATTCCCTCCTCCTCTTTTGCCCATGCTTCCTAAAGCCTCAGACAGGGTTGTATTAGCAAAGAAAAAAATCATTGCATGCAGCTTTAATTCCCTTGTCTAGAAAATACAGATTAGGTAAAAGATTTGGGAGAGGAATATCATGAGGCCCCTCCCCCTACATGATTGACATCTCTTGAAACTCAGGAGGAGGAGAACAAGAGAACACAGACATTGGTGAGTTTCAGAGAAGTGGACGCTGCACCCATTTCTTCATTCATGGACCAAACTGAGCCCCAGAGAGGGACTAAATACCAGGAGATAAGAGGGATCCAAGAATAGGGGGTCTGTGCCTTCTATACCTGGCCAGCCCCATGGGGCAACAAGCTCTCAGAAGAAATTCTGGGTGAAGTTCCTAGGCAGGTAATACACTATTGGGAGGAAATGGATGTTTGCTCCAGTGTGTGGTGAAGCTCCAGGGTCTTTGCTGAGTAGCAGAGAAGTAGCAGGGAGAGCCACCAACCTGAAGGGACCACGGGGTGGAGACAGGGGCATCTTTTCCCATCTGAGAATGCCACTGACCAGGATGATGTGGAGCGACAGAGGTCTCAGAGGACCTCAGGCAACACTGGGTACCAGGACCTGGACCCATCCCACCCTATAAATTAGACACAACCCTGGGGAAAAGGGGGTTGATTCCTGGATTGACCAAGACAAAGTTTCTGCCAGCCTAAAAGACTGAAAAGTCAAAAGAAAAATTTAAATTCTAAGTTTTTTACTTAAAAAATTTTTTTTATTTCATTATTTTTTCTTTTTTGCGTATTATGTTAGGTTTCCAGTCTGAATATGTTCATAAAAAGTTTAATTTTTTAAAGAAAATAAAGTCTCATTTCTTGCACACATAAATTGTGAACCAAGATCCACACATTTAAAATCATACGTATGTATAGATATAATAAACTGGCCTTTAAAAAAACTAGGACTGGCCGGGCGCAGTGGCTCAAGCCTGTAATCCCAGCACTTTGGGAGGCCGAGGCGGGTGGATCACTAGGTCAAGAGATCGAGACCACCCTGGTCAACACGGTGAAACTCTGTCTCTACTAAAAATACAAAAAAAAAATTAGCTGGGCATGGTGGCACGTGCCTGTAATCCCAGCTACTCAGGAGGCTGAGGCAGGAGAATTGCCTGAACCCAGGAGGCGGAGGTTGCGGTGAGCCGAGATCGCGCCATTGCACTCCAGCCTGGGTAACAAGAGCGAAACTCCGTCTCAAAAAAAAAAAAAAAAACAAAAAAACAAAAAAACTAGCACTTTAAGAATATATATAAGACAAGTAGTCATTGTACTACAAACCTGAATCTTTAGGTATCTTTAAAAAAATCCAAATCCAGTCCTTTAAAAAGCAAACAAACAAACAAACCAGGAGAAAGAAAGTTATTATAGTGCCAGTAGTCATTTTCTAAACATTTCACTGAAAAAAAAAAATCTCTTGAATCCAGTCATTCATTTATCTCAGGCAACGATGGAAAAACTGGCAGAATGAGCAATGAAGAGCGAAGTTACCAGAACAGGGGCTGGGATGGAAACTATTTTGCAATTTTGTAGTTGTTACCACTTCTGCTGGTGTAACGGGTCATGAATGCAGCGCGTTCCACTGCCTGCTGGTAAGGGGAGCCCAAAGAGATTCCAGACACAGGCTCCCTTGACCTTTGTGTATTTAGTGCCCTGCCGCCTTGATGTCTGGAACAGCCGCCTCACCCCAGTGAGTCTTGTTCCTCCACCCCTTGCACCCTCCCTAATTTGTGAGGTGGAAACATGGAACCTTCTGCCATCAGGGGCCTCCCACTGGGACAGGCTGCACACAGATTTAGAAAATATGCTTGCTGGGGAGGAGTGGGGCCCTGGCTGTCTGTTCACTGTCTGGATACCTCAGAAGGGAGAAAGGGCTTTGGCTGCAGAAGGGAACATTACCAGATCATCTGGACCACAAGACACTGGTCACATCCCCAGGGGAAATTGGGGACTTCCCTAATCCTCAAGGGGAGAGGGTCTCTTCTTCCAGCAGGAGACAGGCTGGGTCGGCTGCTAGTGCAGAAGAATGGACAGAACAGAGAGGATGACTACCCATCCCCAGTCTCAGGGTTTCTTGTCAAATTCATGAACATTTCTGAACTCATTAGCATATCACCTCTGAGCCTGGGGGAATGGAGAATAGAAACACCTTGGTCAGGACATTCATTCCTGTCTCCCTTTCTCCCCAGATTTTGTCTTTTAGATAAAGAAAAGGAGCCAGTTGTGTAATGAACAGACCTAATCAAGCAATGACACAGGCTCTTTTTTTTTTTCTTTTTTTTTAAGAGAGGGCCTCGCTCTGTCACCTAGGCTGGAGTACGGTGGTGTGATCACAGCTCACTGCAGCCTTAACCCCCTGGGGTCAAGTGATTCTCCCTCGTCAGTCTTCTGAGTAGCTGGGACTACAGGTGCACACAACCACGCCTGGCTATTTTGTCTTTTATTTTTTGTAGAGACAGGGTCTCACTGTGTTGCCCAAGATGGTCTCAAACTCCTAGACTCAAGTGATCCTCCTGCCTCAACCTCCCAAAGTGCTGGGATTACAGCTGTGAGCCACCGCACCCAGCCAGGCAATGAGAGTTTAAATAACATTGTCTAACATTTTCCAGCAATTACTATACGCCAGTCCCTTGATGTGGTGCGGTCTGTCTTCCACAATTCCCCCAACAGCCCTATGAGGTAGGGACGATTATTAGTTCTATTTTTCGGAAAAGAAAGGCAAGGCTCACAGAGGCTAAGAAACTCAACTAAGGTTGCACGGCTGTTAAAAAGCAGGCTGGGATTTAAACCCAGGTCTGTGTGACTCCAGAGCCCACGTGTTAACCCCTACACTGCACCATTTCCTAGAGAGAATGCAAAGAGATGCATCACATAGAGAAAGCCAGGGAGATAGCAGGAGTAGTGTGTGAAAAGAGAGGAGGCAGAAAATACATATTTTTTCTTTTTTCTTTCTTTTTTAATTTATTTTTTAAAAGATGGGGTTTCACCATGATGGCCAGGCTGGTCTTGAACTCCTGACCTCAGGTGATCCACCCACTTCAGCCTCCCAGAAAATATATTTTAAAAATTGTAGATGGTATCTTTAGGAAAAGGTAGAAAATTCCATTGTTGAAAATGGAGTTGCTGTTCCTATGTTTGGCAAAAATAGACGTGGAGGTCACAGCTGCAAAAAGCTGATGGAAAAGGGAAGTCAGATTAAGTGATTTGGATGGTTGGTACTGCACCAACAGCTTCCTCTAAATAAAGGAGGGAGCTTGTTCCCTTCTCCTCATCCCAGCCCAACTCCAATTCTAGACGAATTTGTAGACCTTCTGATGAACTGTACTCCCCACCCTGTCTAATACCACCAAACTTTAGACTGAACCCACCAGCTTCCAGGAAAACAGTAGTGTGGACAAAGCCCTGAATCACAGCTCCAACGGAAGATGCCAAGGCTACTCTGTTTCCAGAAACCAGTGGAAGGAATGATACAGAAAGGAGGAGAGCCAACCTATTACCCAGCTATTCCACCTGGGTGATAGCTTGGTGCTCTGTCCAGTCCATCTGTGGGCACCTATTCAAAGTTTTGCTCTTGGGATCTCCCTGAGGAGTCTGAAGGGACTGAGGGGTTCACTGTCTCTCCAGAGGGTAGAAATTTTGGTGAAAGATTGAGCAAGAATAACTAGCTGCTTAGGAGACAGTCCTGGCTTAAAATAGGGCTGACTTCTCCAGTTGTCCTGTTTAGTTAAAGAAACCTGCCAACAAGATACCCAGAGGACAAGGGGTAGGGAGGATCTTCTTGGTGACAATGGGGACAGCAGAAAAAACAATGGACCAGGAATCAGGAAAGCAAATAGCCCCCAGCCTCTAGCCCTGCTTATTGCCAGTAGGACCGTGGGTAATCTAACTTAGCTAGGGTTGCTGAAACAATATCACAGTCTGGATGCCTTAAACAACAGTCATCTATTTTCTCACAGTTCTGGAGACTGGAAGTCCAAGATCAGGATCCAGCATAGTGGAGTTCTGGTGAGGACTCTCTTCCTGGCTTGCAGACAGCCACCTTCTTACTTCTCTCTCTTTTCCTCTAAGGTCACTGATACTAACAGATTAGGACACTACCCTTATAACCCCATTTAACCTTCGTTACCTCCTAAACGCCCTGTCTCCAAATACTCCCAAATATTGGGAGTCAGGGATTCAACAAATGAATTTGAGGGGAGGAGGGGCACAATTCAGTCTATAGCACGCTCTTTCTGAGCCTAAGTTTTCTCATTTTCATAATGTCTTGTTCTCAACACCACCTACTTAAGGGGCATTGCCTGTCCTCCTTCATACCAGTTGTTTTGTTCTTGGGTGAAGACAATTTAACTTTTCACTTTCAGAGTTCTTTTACCCAAGCTGTGCACTAACGACCCCTAAATATCCGATAAGAGGGGCAAAGAATGTATGAATATACTGTGCCAGCTAAGTGTTGCTGCATAAGAAACCACCTCAAAAGTTAGTGGCTTGAAACAACAAACTATTTTATTGCATCTTAGGATTTGGGGTCAGAAATTCAGACAGGGCTTGGCTTGATGGTTCTTCTGTTCCATGTGTTTTTTCCCCGAGGTCACTTCAGTATTCAGCTGTGATGAGCTGATCAGGAGGGTGCAAGACAGCCTTACCCACATCTCTGGAACCTTGGCAAACTGGCTGACAGGCTGGGCTCAGCAGACACTGCTGACCGGAGTGCATTCTCCAGCATGGCAGTCTTAGGGTAGTCAGGCTTCTTACAGAGAGGCCCAGGGCTCTCAGAGACTGTTTAGAGCCACCTGGGAGGAAGCTTCAAGCTTTCTTATTACACACCTTGAAGTCCCAGAACAATCATATCTGCCACATTTCATTGGTTAAGCAAGCCACGAGGGCCAACCTAGATCTCAAAAGAGGGAATAGCAAAGATTTTGGGGCATTTGAATGTACCCCGTATCTCCATTTTTTAGAAGGAATAAGTGGGGCCCACAGTGCTCTGACAGCTTGTCAGTCCCAGAGTCCTTAGAAACTATATTTGTTTCTGATGGTTGCTGTAAAAAATTGCCACAAGCTTAGTGGCTTAAAACAACACAGATGTATTCTTTTATAGTTTTGGAGGTCAGAGGTCTAAAATGTGTCTTATGGAAAGAAATCAAGAGCTGAGTTTCTTCTGGAGGTTCTAGGGGAGAAGTTGTTTCCCGGTCTTTTCCAACTTTTAGAGGCTGCCTGCATTCCTTGGCTTGTGGACCCAACCTCCATCTTCAGTGCGTCACCCCAACCTCTGCTTTCGTCATCACACCTCCTCTCTGGCTTTGACTCTCTTGCCTTCCTCTCGTAAAGGCCATTGCAATTACGCTGGGCTCACCTGGATACTCCAGGATAATCTCTCGATCTCAGGATCCTCCATCGCATCTATAGCATCTCTTTTGCTGTGTTAGATAACATGTTTACAGGTTTGGGGGATTAGAATGTAGGCACCTTTATGTGGTGGAGTGGGGATGGGGTGCATTATTCTATCCACCACAGATACTGAGCCAGAACTACAACATAGGTTCCTGGCTCCCAGCTCATATGGTGCTTCCCCTGTTGGCGTGAGGAAAGTGATATATCAGGTAATGATCGCCTCAAACCACAGTGTAACTGACCAGCCCCCAGTCTCAGAGACTTGAAACCATAAGTGTTTATTTGGACACAAACCTACGGGTTGCTGGGTGGCTCTTTTCATCTCCCCTGGCCTTGCTCACATGTTTGTGGGTCAGCTAGAATAATAGGGAAGTCAGCTATCCTGGACTTATTTTGCATGACTGGGTAGATGTGCAGGAGCCCAGGGAGAAAAGTGCAAGCACTTTTTAAGGACTCTGCCTCACGCACATCTGTTGACGACACACTGGTCAAGGCAAGTCAAGTTGCTGGCCAGTGTCAAGTAGGAAGGCATTATAAAATTAGATGGCAAAGGGTGCAGATATAGAGCAAAGAATTGGGACCCTGAATTATCTTCCTCTCTGTCAGGCCCTCTGTGATATGGCAGTTTCATCACCAGGTGTCAGTAAATACTAAGTTGACCAAAGAGCATTTGTCATGGGCTCAAAAACGTCAGAGACCTTGTGACACTCTGCATTTTCCAAAGATGGTCACACCTATGCGTTTATCCCATCCCACCTGCTCTTGTAACTAATGTTCTTCCCACTGAGAGGCAGGATTTACATTCCCTTAGGTCATAAAAAAGGGCTCAGCTTCTGGCTGACTCTCTCTGCGTCCAGATGCTCACCTTTGGAACCTAGCCACTATGTCGCAAGGAGGCCCATGCCACATGGAGAGATACACTTGAAGAGGAACCAAAGCCTTCTCCCACAGCCAGTGCCAACTTGCCAGCCATGTGAGTAGGCAGCCTTGGAAGTGGAATCTCCAGACCCAGTCAGACTTTCAGACACTGCAGTTTTGGCTGACATTTTGACTACATCTTCGTGAGAGTGCCCAAGCCAGAACCACCCAGCCAAGTCACTCCGATTCCTGATCCATAGAGACAGTGTGAGACAATACAGGATTATTGTTGTGTCAAGTCATGAATATTTGAGGTGACTGTTACGTAGCTTTAGCTAATATAGACCTATTCATGAGGCTTAGGAGGAAGTGAGAATAGACCCGGTTGGGGGCTCCAGGAACCTACAGTCTCTAGGTGACCAAGCAGACACTGACGGAATATGGTAAGTATTTAATCCAGTCAGAATACACCAGCAAGAAGGGTGGGTCAGGGACATGCTGACCGTATCTTTCCAACTCAAAACTGGGTCAATTAATTAATGGTGAACCATTGTAGCTTAGAATTGGAACAAAATATTTTAATCAGGGCTGACCATAGTAGTCTATAAGATATATGGTCACTTTGTCCAAAAATTGTTCTTCCCAGTTGGGGCTTTGAGTGACCTGGAAGAGCTCCCTGGAGTGACAGCAATTGTAATGGGGAAAAAATATGACTATCTGAGGGTTTCTGGCCATTTCCCTCTTCCCTGCCTGGGAAAGAGGATACCCAGTCATTGCTTCCTTTTCTGTCTCCAGGGAGGGTCTTGCCTAGCCAGGTCGTATATGCAGGGCTTTTGTGTTGCAGAATCAGGAGGAAAAGGGAGAAAAGAAGGAGAAGGGGCGTGCAGTTAGAGCTGGAAGAGAAGTTTGGGAGGTGGGAGTTTTGGAAAGGAGAGGTGCCGGATCAGATCTGATATGTACAGAAATAAATGGAGAGAAAAATGAGGACCTTGAAAAGTACTGCTCTGGTCTACCCCATCTTCTTCACCGCATCGGAGAATGTGTACAGATAACTTGGGGTGTTTTGAAATAATTTTTGATTGTTAGGCTGAGTTTATTTGGTGGCAACCACTTTGAGACTGGACCATGTGGGTGACGGGGCTCTAAGTGTCTCCGCAATGCCTAGCAGAGAGGAATGGGGTGTGGTGCGTGGCTCTGAGCATAAGAGACAGTCGGTCAGTGGCTGCGAGGGGAAGAGGCTGGAAGCCAAGGAACTGTTCATTTGTTCCAGGGTTGGAAGTCAGCGTGACTTATGACCTGAAGAATTTGGTCTATCCCAGGCCCAGCCATGTCCAGAGGAGTGCAAGGAGCCCAAAGGCTCAAGGCTTTTTGAGTTTTGTCACTGTCACTCTGGTGTAGCCCCAGGAGGGGAGGGGCTTGGCATGAGCTTGACCTTCTGCTTCTCAAAACAGAGGGAGCTGGGGCTGGAGAGAGACAAGGTCTACTGGGCCTGATAACGGACTCAAAACTACAGAAGTAAAGACAGGAAGGAAAAAGTACTGAGAGAGAGGGGCATGTAAAGAGCTGCTTCAGGTTCCTGAAATATTTCAAGGGATTGTGAGTTCCCCAAGAGCAGGGACTGGCTCTTATTCATGTTTGTTCTTCAGACTACATCGTGCCTGAAATGTAATTGCTCCATAAATAATTTAGAGGGAGGGAAGAAGGGAGGCAGGGAAGGGAGGTGGGAGAGAGGCAGGCAGGGAGAAAGGGAGGGAAAGAGGGAGGGAGGGAGGAAGGAGGATGGGAAATAAGGAGGGGTGAGAGGTTGGTTGGTTCCCTAACTTCCTCTCAAAATTAATTGGCCACCTAATTGAGACGTGACATTATTCTGACTGACATCTAATTTCTCCTGGAGCCCAAGCTGGTAGAGGGGACTCTGATGTCAGTCTTAAAATTCTAGAATTCTGGAGCTCAAGTCCTCTTGTCTCCACTGATCCAGCCTCCTCTCTCTCCGGTGAGCTGCCGACCGAGGCTTAGGGACCATCTGGAATCGCACAGACCTGGATTCAAATCCCCACTCCATCACTTTAGTCTTGGGAACTCAAGCAAGTTACTTAAACTCCTTATAGAGTCCCAGATTCCTGTAACAGCAGCATGGATCCTTGATGCAATGAGGATGAAGCAGAATATGTCACTGAAAATGAAATGAGAAGCCCCTAACGCAGCCCCCTAGCTCATGGATCTCAGGGAGGGCCCGTAGGCTTCCTTCCCTCTGGTGGATAAAAGCGGTCCCTGCTCAGTTTCCCTGTCCTCTGATTGTCCCTTACCCTTTGGTCCCTCCAAGCTGCCCTTTCCCTCCACCCTCCTTGTCTCTAACCCTGCGCCCTCCTGGCCTTCCCAGGGTTGGGCACTGCTCACTGGAATTGTTTCCCCTGCTGCGTCTGTCTCTCCAGCTGAGCCTCCTCAGTAGGGTACCGGCAGTGTCCCTCCAGGAGGCTCGTGCCCCAGGAGATAAGGGACGAACAAACAGCTCAGAGACGAGCCAACAGGGGTAGGACTGCCCACCTCGGGGCTTCTGGGGGGTGAACACCCGTGTCCTTCCAGCAGCTACACACAGCTGGTTAATCAGGAAAAAAAAAATAAAATGTAAAAATGTAGGCTTCTGCATTCCACAGCATTCCAGGGCTCTGCCTCGGTCAGAGAGACCCTCAATCCTCCTGCAGCCTGAGCCTCAGCCCCTCGCCTTAGTCTCTGTGGCTCCTTGGCCTCCGTTCCCTCTGCCTCCTCTCTCCATGCCTCTGCCTGGAGCAGGGACCGACTCTGGAGACAGTGAGTGGGTCCTGAAGCTGGGAGAATTTCACAAGATGCCCCAGCCCCCATCTGGGCATTTAGACGAATCTCAGGAGAGCGGTTTCTGCTCTTAAAATTGCACTGGGCAAGATATGCCCAGAAGAAGGGGGTGGGTGTCTGCCTGATTTGGAGGATGACACAGGGGGGACCCAGGGCTGACCTGAGGACGAGTGTACCACACTGTCAGGCAAATTCCCGGAGAGCCCAGGTCACGTGTCAGAGAAAGGGCTTTAACACGGGATTCTTAGCAATGGAGCCCACGGCTCACCCCCATGCAAGGGAGGGAACAACACAGCTTGGGGACAAAGGCTTCTGAGCCTATTAATGGATGGGACCAAAGCCTTCAGAAGGAATGAGATCACCGCCTGCTCTCTGTCCACCGTGGGGCACCCGTGCACTTCAAGCAAGGCCCAGGAGGAGCTGCCAGCACAGATCTGTCCAGGGTGAGGAGCAAGTGGCTTGCAGAGGAGCCGCTCCACGATGCCCTGGCAAGCCCCTGTCACATTCCAGAGCACAGAGGACCACAAACTCCCAGCTTGGCCCAAGGCATGTGGGGCTGACATGCAGCCCAGGCATTTCCTCCCTTCCATCTCCCTCTTTCTCGTTCTCTTGCTGCATCCTGGGGCTAAAGGTTCTGCTGGAGCTTCTCTCTCTCTTCTCTGCAGAGGGAGAATAGGGAAAGGAGTGGGTGTCGGCTAAGAGAAATTTCCACCCAGTTTAATGTTGCTGGAAATCCAGACATCTCTAAAATGTGGGCTGAGGACCCCCAAGTGCCCAGCACTGTGCCAGCCAGCCCCAGAACGCAGTGATGAAGAAGCGCTGTCTATCAAGGACAGAGGAGCCTGTGCTAATGGACGTGTCCTTGAGAGCTGCATTGGCTGGGCACAAGGGGGAGGTCAGAAGAGGCAATGTCAGTGAGGGCTCTGCACCACTGCACCCCGCGGGCCGCCTGAGGTGGGCCCGCCTCTGCTTGTTTGCCCCCAGTGCCTCGCACCGGGCCTGGCCTGCCGAAGGAGCTCAGTACACCTTTGTTGAGTGAATTAGTGGAATGAGGTAGGTCAGGAAGGCTTTCTGGAGGAAAGGAAATCTGAACAGGGCCCGTAGAGGATGGGCGGAATTTGACCAGGCCAAGTAGAAGGGTGTGTATCCTGTACAGCAGAGAGCTCTGAAAACAGAAGCAAGGAAGGGGACTGTCCACAGTAGGCTGTTCTGGGCAAAAGCACGGGGAACAGCTCCCGCACTATGCTCAGGATAAAGCCTGCCCCCCAGTTCACTCACAAGACCCTTCTCACTTGGCTTTGCCCACCCTTCAGTGCCGCCTCCTCCCGCAGCTCCCTGGTCCTCTACTCCAGCTGACTCAAGTATTTATTTGCAATCCCTGGGACAAGCCCCTTGCTCTGTCCTCCAGGCCTGTGAACAACTCTCCTCCCCTCTGCCAGGAAGGCCTCCACCTGCACCTCTCCCTGTCTCTCCCATTCCTCCTGACACCAGCGATGGCCCCTGACACCAGGGGTCTCTCCTGCAAGGGCCTCACCTTCCGAAGCCGAAGCCGGGTGCATTCATTCCCAAGTGCGACAGGCCACCCTCTCCTTGCCGCATGCTCACACCACCCCTGTGAATTGTTATTCCTGGTCTGTCTCCCCCACTAGACTGGTCGTGTTCCAGCGCACCAGATTGCCCGCTCTGAGACCACCAATTACAGTCAGAGACAACTACCTACGTCTTCAGCAACGTGTGAGAGGCAGCCAGCATTGAGGGGGCCAGAGCACAGCCATCCAAACAGAGATCACACAGCCCCAAACACACAACCCTGGCTCACACAAACCCTCATCTCTAAGTGGAAGAGGCAGGCTGACACAGGCATGGCTTTCAAAGCTTTTCTGTAAAACCTTAGCGATTTCTGATCACACTTGGCAAACATCCTTTGTGGGTGTGGATTTCTGATTAGCCTGTAAACTCCTTGGAGCTGAAGATCAAGTCTAATTCTCCTTTGTATTATCAATTAAACATCACACAGGGCACATGGGAGGCTTAATAAAGAGTTATTTCTTTATTTGGTGAATTAATTATTCATTGATCAAACACACTTAAGGCAATGTCATTATAATTTCCAGTCTCAACTTCAATCTTGAACAGGCTGCAGGAAGGGTTCTCACACCTAGAGTTTATGCCCAGAAGATTACATAATACCAGCAGTAGGAAAGGAGAAGCTACAGCTGTAAATGGGAAGTCAGTTTCCAGCTAAACTCTATGCTCAGAGGTGGAAAAGGCTTTAGAGAGCACCTGGCCCCCACCCTCACTTTATAAGATGGGAAATGGAGACTGTGTTATGGAAATATCTGTCCAAGGTCACAGGGCATCATCTGCTTGTCAGATCCAGCTGTTTAACCTTGGTCTTTGAGGTTCAGTGTTCTCTCCATTATACCATTTCATCTTCCTCTACCACCAGTAAGAATCCTCCTGCTGCCTGTTCCCAAGGAGCCCGGTAGAAAGACCATGGACATTTGTGTCAGACCTGAGTTCGAATCTCGATTCTGCTATAAAATTGCCATTCACCTAAGAGAGCCTTGTCCAACTCTCAAATTACTCACTTGTGAAGCAGAGACACAGCACCTGCTTGGAGGGCTGCAGTGTGAATTACAGGTGGGATAATGTCTGTGGGGTGCCCAGCCCTGTGCTTGACAGCTGGCTCTAACTACATGTCAGTTCGGCCCCTTCCTCAGGTCCTTGGAGTTGTTTTTCCCTCTCTGTCTTTTCCCTATTAGAAAATCATAAGGTCTACTTAGAAGGGCCTCTCAAAGGTCTGTTGGCCCACTTCCCCGCATGTGTTCAGGGCTGATCCCTCTCTTCTCTCCAAAGCATTTCATCCTGTCCTGGGGCTTCTAAGGCATTTCACTGTATAACCCGTGGGAGTGGACAAAAGGCAGGCAGGGCCTCCCTTCTTCCTCCCATCTAGCCCAATACCTCCGAATGCAATTTAGGAATGAAGTCATTTTCTCTGTTTTGCTTTCCAGGAGGATGCAAGGATTTTTTTCCTTTTTCCTTTCTTTTTCTACCGTATCTGTTTATTTTTTCTTCAATATCCTAATTTATCCTCCTTTTCTCCTTCCCTTCCCCAAGGCTTTAGGAACTACCTCTACCCCTCTCTCTGTGCCCGTCTCTATCTTTTCTCTTCAGATGGGCAGTGGACTGATGTCCCAGCTATTTGGGTGGCCCCTCCCACACCCCACCCTCGCCCAGGCATCTCAGCCCTGCTCAGTGCTCGCCTCTGGCACAGACCTTATCTCTGCCCACAGCACTGCAGCTCTGCTGCCGTCCTAGGAAGACTGACACCAAACAAGTGGAGTGAGTCTGCAGGCTGGATCCCACTGGGTGGCTGACCCAGCTGCCTGCTCTGGGAGAAGCAGGATGAGGGGACAGGTGGAGGCTGAGGCCACCTTCCCAGCTCTTCTGACAAATGCCAGGACCTGGTAGAACCTCCTCCCATTCCACAGGATGGGTGCTACTAGCTCTCCGGGCTCCAAACCTCTCACCTTGACTGCATTGGCCTCATTGCCAGAAAAAATTCCAGGGCAGGTGGAGGCAATCTGCCTGGAAAACAAACCCGGTGCGGAGCCACCGCAGGATGGGCCAAAGGATTTAGGTGTAATCCCAAAACTCGCAGCGTGGATGAGCCTGGTAAATCAGGACGGACTTTTTGCCCTAAGCGGCCTGGCCCTTCTTGTGCTGGTGGCTTCCTGTTCCCTTTTGCCTCCTTCCCCCTCCCGGTGAGCAGGGGATAAAGGGGGTGGGATTGGTCGGGAAAGGAGGGCAGGCAGCCAGAGGGGGAGTGATGGACTGACTGAGCTGAGCATGAACCATCCCTCTGCCTGGTTGTGCCTCTTGACCTGCCTCAGACTGGAAGGCCTCATTGATACTCCAGGCCAGACCAGCCGGGGGAAGAGCAACAAGATATATTCCAGAAGCACGGTCAGACTTTTCAAGCACCTTCATTTATTAATCCATTTTATTCCTCTGGCAGCTCTGGACAGGTCTAAGGTGAGAGATGGGCCTGGAGGCCATGGGGGCCCCTGAGTCCGTGTGCTTCCCTCCCAGCACAAGGGCTCCCCAGGCCCCTGTAGTCTGCTGCCTCTTGCATTAGGGACCACCCGCATAGAGAAAGGTGCCTTCTGTTGCTCCAGAGAGGAGACTTCGAGAAACTTCCACATGCTGGCCTCATATTGAGGTGCTTAAGAACATGGACTCTGGTTCAAAATCTGGCTCTGCCCTCTACCAACTGTGGTACCTTGGCCAAATTCCTTAGCCTCTCTGGGCCTCAGAGGTAATGCCTGCCTCACAGGGCTATTAGGGTGACTAATTGAGTTATTTCATTTTATTTCATTTTGAGACAGAGTGTCACTCTGTCACCCGGACTGGAGTACAGTGGCATAATATCGGCTCACTGCAACCTCTGCCTCCTGGGTTCAAGTGATTCTTCCACCTCAGCCTCCCAAATAGCTGGGATTGCAGGCACCTGCCACTGTACACAGCTAATTTTTGTATTTTTAGTAGAGACGGAGTTTCACCATGTTGGCCAGGCTGATATTGAAGTCCTGACCTCAGGTGATCCATCCACCTTGGCCTCCCAAAGTGCTGGGATCACTGGTGTGAGGCACGGTGCCCAGCCTAATTGAATTAATATTTAGGAAGTGCTTAGAGCAGTACCTGATAAGACCTGTGTTAGTGTTTGCTAAATAAATATGCGATTACACAGCTGCCAGCCCATCTTGCAGGTTTGGATAGCCCTCACGGGCTCCCTAGACCTCTTCTTCTCCAAGCTCTTCATTTGCTCAATAAATATTAATTGAACACTCTCCATGTGCCTCTGTGTTTGGCCTTGGGTTGGCTGTGTGAACAAAACAAAATGGTCCCAGTGCTCACGGGATTTATGGTCAATGCACAAATCAATACATAATGTTGAATCATGCTGTGTGCTACCAAAGAATCAAAAAATAAGACACTGCAAGAGAATAACAGGGCAAACCTACTCGGGGTGTCGGGGGCTAAGAAGGGTCTGTATGGGGAATCACCGTTGATCCCAGATCTGAAGGATGAGAAGGGGCAGGTATAGGAGTTGGGTGGTGGGAAAGAGTGTTCCAGGTAGCGGGACAAGCATGTGTGGGGGCCCCTGGGCAAGCAGGGGGATGACCTGTAGTGGAAATGGGAGGAAGGCCTGTGTGGCTAGCGCCAGGGACTGAGGGGCTGTAAGAGAAGAAGTCAGGGCAGGGGGTGCAGATTTAGGATGTGGGGTCACACGCTAAGTAGAATGTAAAAGATGAAAGGGCTTTAAGCAGTGGAGTGGCATGATCCCATTTGACAGGAAGAGCCCGTCTGGCTGTCAGGTAGGAGAAGGGCTTTGTGGTGATGAGAGATTGGAGAGGGCAGTTAGAAGGGGTCTGCGGTGATAAAGGTGAGGCTTGCTACCGCCTTACTTTGGAGAAGTGGCCATGGGGATTGCGAGAAGTGGGTGAAGTTGAGATGTGTTTTGGAGGTAGAAGGCAGGGCTTAGGACTGTCACGTGTGAGAAAGCTTTCAGGATTTCAGGAATGTTAAGCTTGCTGGGACTCAAGGAGCTGGCGATGGGTGGGTGTAGGGGATTGGATTTGAGGGTGGAATCTAGGATGACGCCCCACGTTGTGGGCTGGGTCACCTGGGTAGATGAAGATGGAGAACGTAAGGGAAAGAGGGTGTTTCCTCCCTAAACACTCTCTTTTGAATAGGCTCCATTTTGCCTCAAATGAAGACATGAAGTGCTGATCTTCTTTTGTTCTACAAAATAGAAGACTCCTGAAAATGGGTTTTCGTCTGCACAGAGTGGAGAAATGACTGTTGCCCGTCTGTCCTAAATTCCATGCTTCCATTCCATAGGGTTCAGGGTCTGGGTCCAGGTTAATCCTGGCTGCACCACTTGCTAGCCACAAGATCTTGGCAAGTTACTTAAATCTCTGCAAAAAGTTTCTTCTTCTGCAAAATGGGGATAATAAGGTAGTATTTCTCACCCAGGTTATTTTGAGAATAGCATGAGATTGTGCTGAGCATACTGTAAACATCCATATAGCTGAAGGGTCAGTTTCATTTTCGCCACCTCCTTGAATCCTACCATCCCGTAAGACCCCGGGAGCTTTCCTGCATCTTCCATTTCTGAGCCCTGCCTTTATCATTTTGTGCTCACACAGTTGAATTTTTAAACCCAGTTTCAGGGCCTGACATTTATCCCGGTTAAATCTCATTCTGTTAGATGCAGAGGGTAGCACCAGCTTGTCAAATTCCTTTTTATTTTGATGAGGAAGAGGTAGTGTGATGCATGCTAAGTTCATTTCTGTGGCCATAGAAACATCCATGGATGGTGCTTTTGCCTTCTTGTCCCCTGGTGAGTAACCCCTTGCCTGGGAAGGTGAATGCAGGGGCCAAGTTGGGCTGAGATGAAGGAGGCAGGGAGGCTCAGCTTGGCCCAAGAGCGATCCAGCACAACCATACTGGTTCCCTTCTGCCAAGTCAGGCACTGGCTTTGAGTTCTGAGATGCTGGCCACAAAGTCACTTTGTGGGTTGGCCAGTGACAAGCCTAAGGGACAGGCCACTGCCCAGCTCTCTGTCCACAGGGCCCCACCACTTTATGATCTGACCTCTTTCCAAACCACCCTGTCACATTCCCTGACCTCAGATCAGAGAAGAATGTGAGCTAGACACATCTCGCTCCACACAGCCCTCCAGCCTCTCCACTCCCACAGCGTGCATATGTACCCACAAGCCTCTGAGTGTAGCACCCCCAGCTGCCTCCCCCTCCACGCCCACCCCCACTGTGTCTGTGCTGGGTGAAACAACACAGCCCCTTCCACACTGGTTGAGGGGGAGTTGTGCTTTGCCCCATTCATGCTCCTTCTCTGACCTTTCCAGGGTCTCTGTCCCCACCTTGGAACTGACTTCACAGCAGTGGCAGGTGGCTTTGAGGTTGATGCTTAGCTGCACACACTACTGAGCTTTCTTCCTGTGGGGAGTCTCTCTCCCTAACTTCTAAGGGCAGGGGGGCCTCCCCATTAGGCCAAGAGCTCCCTGAGGACAGGGGCTGTGTATCCCATGATTTCTTCTTCTGCTCTCCAAGCACCTATGGTTCATAGCGGGAGCTGGACTTCAAGGTGACCCTGACACTTAGCAAAGGCCCAGAAGGACAGCCAAACTGAGAAGCCCTGGGAAGCAATGGCGCATTGATTCTGCAGTCCTCCCAGACTCCAGGGGAGTGGAGGTGGAAAGACACCTCTAGCCAGGCCTCTGGTACAACAACGCGCCTTTGGTACCAGCCTCCGGGAATGATGGATGCATTGGTCCAGTGCCCACCACCACTCGCCCTCTTCCATTAATGCACTCCTTGTGTATGCTGCCAGGTATTTTTCCAGGC
The DNA here is from genome assembly GCF_009761245.1 of Sapajus apella. Classification (NCBI taxonomy): domain Eukaryota; kingdom Metazoa; phylum Chordata; class Mammalia; order Primates; family Cebidae; genus Sapajus; species Sapajus apella. The sequence continues at coordinate 7,018,677 of NW_022436962.1, read as the reverse complement.
AGTAGTTTCTTAGGAGAATTGAATTTCCCTAATAAGTAGCCTTGCAAACAACTCAGAGGGCAGGGAGAGAGAGGAAGCTCTCTCTCTAGATTCTAACATTGGCAATCCACAAATTAACCCTCACTGGAGCAACCTGCTCAGACTAGAGAAGGGAAAAAGATTCCTTCTCTAGAAGGTTCCTTCTTTTGCTAGTTCCACATTTCTCAAATAATTCTTGGTTAATTTTCTCTGCCAACCTGTTGGTATGACTCGGAGAAGACTGGGGGAGAGAGGGACTGAAATGGAAGACAGAGAAGAAGAAAAGTATTACAGTTCACTGCTGTAATTCCAACACTTTGGGAGGCTGAGGCAGGCAGATCACGAGGTCAGGGGTTCGAGACCAGCCTGACCAACATGGTGAAACCCCGTCTCTACTAAAAACAAATACAAAAAAATTAGCTGGGCATGGTGGTGCTTGCCTGTAATCCCAGCTACTCAGGAGGCTGAGGCAGGAGAATTGCTTGAACCTGGGAGGCAGAGGTTGCAGTGAGTCAAGATCATGCCACTGCACTCCAAACTGGGCAACAGAGCAAGACTGCATTTCAAATAGAAAGAAAAAAGAAAAGTATAAACACTTTATGTTTGTATAATGCTTTGTATCTTTTCAAAGGGTTTTGCGTCTATAAACACAGTACTCATTACATGCCATCAGTAGAGATCCATTTATTCCTCAGACGTTCACTGAGAGTCTACTATGTGTTGGGTCTTATGCTAGGCATTTAGAGGGATGTGATAGCAAATTATACCTGGAGGAGATAAAACCCTGGATAGGGAGACAGAATAAACAACTGATGAGGATTTAAGGTGGAAAAAGGGGTAATGAGAACCAAAGGGGGAAAACACCAATCCTACAGCAGAGTAGAAATAGCAAGCACTTTACAAAGGAAATGATGGCTGAGCTGGGTTGCTTTTAACAGAGGAGGAAAGGAGCGGCTATAAGGGAGAGGGTTCTCATTTTGTGTAGCTCAATTCTCCCTGCAACTGATGCTCATCAGCAGAGAGCAACCAGCGTGGTGAAAGGCCTAGAAACCACAGAGTACTGGGAAAGGGTGAAGGAAATTTGGAGTTTGAGCTGGAGAAGAGACTTGGAGACAAGGGACGCCCTTGTCATTATTTGAAGTTCTAATGGATTTATTTATTTAGAGATAAAGTCTTGCTCTGTCACTCAGGCTGGAGTGCAGTGGTATGATCACGGCTCATTGCAGCCTTAAACCCCTGGGCTCAAGCAATCCTCCTGCCTCAGCCTCTTGAGTAGCTGGGACTGCAGGTGTGCACCACCATGCCCAGCTAATTTTTTTTTCTTTTCTCTTTTGAGATGGAATTTTACTCTTGTTGCCCAGGCTGGAGTGCAATGGTGCGATCTTGGCTCACCGCAACCTCCACCTCCCGGGTTCATGTGATTCTCCTGCTTCAGCCTCCTGAGTAGCTGGGATTACAGGCATGCGCCACCATGCCTGACTAATTTTGTATTTTTAGTAGAGACAGGGTTTCACCATGTTGGTCAGGCTGGTCTCGAACTCCCGATCTCAGTTGGTCTGCCTGCCTCAGCCTCCCAAAGTGTTGGGATTACAGGCGTGAGCACTGCACCCAGCCACCCAGCTAATTGTTAAAAACTTTTTGCAAGGACAGGGTCTCATTATGTTGGCTGGTCTTGAACTTCTAAGCTCAAGCAATCCTCCCACCTCAGCCTCCCAGAATGTTGGGATCACACACGTGAGCCACCACGCTCAGTCAGGACTGATGGAAACACAGACAAAGTAGATCCTCCCTGTGACTCCAGTAGGGAGACCCAAGGCCAGTGGGTGGGAGGAAAAATGTTTTAGCTGGAAAGAGAAAGGCAACATGTGATTCAGTGCAGACAAAGTAACCAGGGGTGGTTACCCCTTTTCCTAGGAGGGCATTTGGCAATGTCTGGAGACAATTTTGGTTGTCACAACTGGAAGTGGGCTGCTGCTGATATCCAGGGTGGGTGTCTAGCCAGGGATGCTGCTGTTACACATTCCACAGTGCACAGGACAATAACCGTCCACAACAAAGGATCACCCAGCCCCAAGTATCAGAGTGCCAAGGCCAAGTAACTCTGATGCAGCGGGAAAAGCCCAAGCTTGGGGTTCTAATCTCTCACACCAGCAGTGCCAATTGCTAGCCTTGAGACTGTGGGCAAGTTACTCAAACCTTCTTGTTATTAATGTCCTCATCTGTAAAATGAAGATAACAGAACCAAATAAAACTGTGGAATCCCAAATTTAGTGGGTTTTTTCTGAATAGTCCCCAGCAAAGTGCCTGGCATAGAGATGGTTGTGCCTGTTGTTAAAACACAAGGAAGATTTTATCTCCTTTTCATCAGTGAAACTGACCAATAACTGACTAGAGTGCCAGAGAGGTAATGAGTCGTAACGAGTTTTTTGTACCCGGGAATGCTCAACCTCCTGCAGGGACATTACAGAGGGTTTTCTGGAGTAGGTGTGCCAGTCACTCGGTCCTTCTATTCTGGCATTTTTCTAGAGGGTTACCAAGACATCTGCATTGGAGTCCCAGCACCCCGTGACTCGAAGGGACTGCACTTTCCCAGAAACCAAGAACTGACTGAATGAGGGCTGATCAAAGTGGCATTCGAACCTTACTCCCTTCCCCTTAAATAATGCTCTACCCCTCCCAGCTCCCCACATCCTGGGTTCTGGCCTTTAATAACATGTGGGAAACTGAAGAAGGTCCTCAAAAAGTAATGCAAAGGACACAGAGGTCAGAAGAGGACCGAAGAAGAAAGGGGAGGTGAGGGGAGGGCTGAAAGCCCTGTGTTGGGGGACGTGGAGCAGGACATTGGCCCACTGCCCCCACCGCCCCCAAGGCCAGCAGGAGGAAATGAGCCGTGCTGAGAAAAGTCCACACAGAAAGAAGTTCCCAAGGGAAGGCGAGGGAGTCCATCTGGGGAAGCAGAAATTAGAATCAGCAGCCAAACATCATGAAGAGTCCAGGTTCTGGGCTCAGACCTTTGTGGACCGCTGTTGAGGCCAAATGACAAATTGAAGCTGCTAAGCAACGGCATGAATGTGGCGATTTGATGTGTTCTGAAATCTAGGAAAGAGAAGGGGGCAAGCCCCATGGCAGGGTGCTCCAGAAGGCTCTTCTTAGAGAACCAACGCCTCCCATGAAAACCTATTTGAGAATTACCCACCTGAAATGATGCTGAAGAGTAACTGCACGAGAACATTAATAAAAAATGATTTAAACTGAAAAAGTGTTTCGTTTTTAGGTGAAGAAACAGATTCAGAGAGGTAAAATGAATTGTCTAAGATCATAGTTAGTGGCAGAACTGGAACTAAAACCTAGGGATATATATTTGTTAAAAGTTAGTTTTTTAGGCCAGGCACAGTGGCTCACACCTGTAATCCCACCACTTTGGGAGGCCAAGGCGGGCAGATCATGAGGTCAGGAGTTCAGGACCAGCCTGGCCAACATGGTGAAACCCTGTTTCTACTAAAAAAAAAATACAAAAATTAGCTGGGCGTGGCAGTGCGTGCCTATAATCCCAGCTACTCAGGAAGCTGAGGCAGAATTGCTTGAATCCAGGAGGCAGAAGTTGCAGTGAGCCGAGTTTGTACCACTGCATTCCAGCCTGGGCAACAGAGTAAGACTCCGTCTAATAAAAATTAAAAAAATAAAAAAATAAAAAAAGTTTGTTTTTTAAAACAGCATGGCTGAGAACCAACCAATCGATCAGACTCTCCTGTGTGGCTCAATAAAATGCAGATTCCCAGACTCCTCACAGAGCTAAGGAATCAGAGTCCTTGGGGATAAGCCTTGGAAATGTATTCTTTTTTTTTTTTTTCCTTAACAAGTTTCCAAGAACTATAAAAGAAAATGTATCCTTAATAAGCTTACCAGATGACTTGTATGCACATTAAGCTTGAGAGCCAGGATTTAGATAGGTTTGCTGATGATAGACAGCTGGAGTCCGAGACCTCTGAAGTGCCCCCAAATCAAAAAAACTGGGAATCTATGACATAGCTATAGCACAGAGAGGCTGCAGTCCCCTCCTTCCTCTGTGTATAGAGGTCATCTCGGGAACCTCCAGGAAGAGTCAAATAAAGTGCAGCCACATACCCCAGAGCTGGAATCAGCACCCTCTGCACCAACCCCTCTGCACAGCCTGGCTGCTCTGCCTGATCCTACTGCTGTCCCTGGAAGAGATGAGACAGGGAAGACAGGTGTGGGGAGGCAGAAGAATAATAATGCACAGACCTCAGACGAGAGGCTGCTGCCCAGATCTCATTCAACTGTTTACTCAGGACAGTAGGTTATCTTGGGGGGCCTGTTTTGGCTTGAGTGTGTCCATCACTCCAGCCCAGCAGGCTTCTGACCTGTGGCTGTCGTTGCCAGGCTGTCAGGAGATGTGTCATCATTGGCCTTTCTCTGAATTCCAATTACCATCTACTGTTGCAGCGGAATCTGACTTTTTCAGATGCTGCTCTCTGTCCGCTGTTGCTGGTCCCCCATCTTCTGATTCACTGCACTGCAGAGTATGAGTTTGGGCAGGGGGGCAAGTCCACAAACCCAGGCCATGCAAACCGTCCTGTCCATCCTTCCCACTAAACTCCAACGGAGCCAGATGACGTCGTGCACCAGCTGGGCTGTTTTCAATTCCCCAAACACAGCCGGCACACTCCCACACTGAGCCTTAGCTCCTGCTGCTTCCTCTGCCTGGAAGTCCTTCCCCACATCATCCAGCACGTTCTACTCATTCTTTAGGACCCTGGCAGACATCGCTGGTTGCACAACCTTCATCTCTTCTCCCCTTCTTCCTCATTTACAGTCCAGTAATTTTGTTTAAAGAAGGGAGATCAACATGCCATCCTAAAAACATTGCTTCCAGGCTTCCTTGTTGTGAGAAGTGATAATGTAACACAGTTCTAGACAATGGGATTTATGTATTTATTTATTTTGGAGACAGGGTCTCGCTGGGTCACCCAGGCATGCAGTGGCATGATCTTGGCTCACTGAAGCCTCAAACTTCTGGGTTCAAACAATACTTCCACCTCAGCCTTCCAAGTAGCTGGGACTACAGGCACACGGCACCATGCCCAGCTATTTTGAAATATTTATTTTTATATATCTTTTAATTTCCTTAAAATAAAAAAGGAAGAGACAGTGCTGGCATGTGTCTAGCGTGTGTCTTTTGTTTTTCCCCTTCTCGATCCCTGGAAAGTCTGAGCCTGAGGGTGGAGTAGCCCATTTATAACCAAGAGGATAAAGACCACATGCTAAGGTGCTGGCCGGGAAGACGGAAGGAGCATAGGTCCTTCGTAACATCCTGAGACTTGCACACTCCTGTCTCCATACTTCTCATAACAAGAAAAAAAAAACCTACCTCTATTTGTTTAGACCTAACGGTCAGGTTTCTGTTACATGCAGCCAAATGCAGTCCTAACTGATACAATACCTTATCTAAATATATACATTTATTTATTTATTTATTTAAAGAGAGACGGGGCCTTGTTTTGTTGCCCAGACTGGTCTCTAACTTCTGGGCTCAAGCAATCCTTCCACCTCAGCCTCCCAAAGTGCTAGGATTACAGGCGTGAGCCATGTCACCTGACCCCCCCTCCATTTCTCATCACCCTGGCTGGACAGGCTCCTCCCTCCCTCTGCCCCTAGTTCCCCTCCCAGGGCAGTTCTCTTTACCAACATGCTCACTGTGTATTTGTCTCAGCAACTTTGATGTAAGCATCTTGAAGGAATGAGCCTTCCTCTTCCTGGTACCTCCTCACAGGAGCACCCGATCTTAGGAGATGCCTGGTAAAGATTATTGAAAAGAATTGATCAGCACTGGCCTTCTTACCCCAAGATCTACCAGGGTCGCAGCACTCAGGATCATTTTGTGATCTTTCCACCATGTCTTCTCCATCGACCGCCCATACTCCCTAAGTTTGTCCCCTGTCCTCTGTCCAGGTCTAGACTCCGGGGCAGTGAGGCACAAGGGAAAACTGTCTTATCACCTCCTCTGTGAATAGAAGCAGAATTAGGAGAGCAGATATAGTTTGGCCTTCTAAGGGTCCCCTCCTTTTGCCCTCCCTAAGGCTGTCTGACAGGAAGGGCAAGTTCTGAGGCTTCCTTAGAACCCCTCCCCCTACCATAGACTTTTGGAGCAGATGTTGTCATCCAGCTCTGTCTCCTGCCTTCAGGCAGGAAAATTCTATGGCTTTCAGAGCAGACAGAGAAGACTCAGTATCTCTTCAACCATCCAGATGGGACAGGCTGTAACAAGGCCCTAGAGGGAAGACGCTGAGGCTGTTTCTCGGCTTGGTGGTATGCTGCCTGGCATCATAAAGGGGTCAAGCCAGATGCTAGTCTGGGATCTATGGTATGTCTCCTTGAAGATACTTCCCCTATGTAGGGCCAGGCCTGGAGGAAGCTCTACATATTTATCTTCCCAGGAATCTACAAGCTCCTTCAAAGGAATGTCTTATGCATATTTGTTTTCCCCACCTAATAGGGCATCTGGCATAGAAAGATGCCAATGAATACTTGTGGGCAGAAGAGAGGAAGAGAAGCCTTAAGTAAACTCGAGCAGATGAGTTGCTAACCAGGATGCAAGCCTGCCCTTTCCCAGCCCAGCCCAACCTTCCTCTGTGGGACTTATCTTAGAATGTTGCCCTGGCTTCTCCCTTAACCCTTCAGGCCCTGGCTCGGACAATGCCTCCTCTTCTACTTCTCCCTGCCCTTCTGCGTGCCAAAGCAGAATTCGTCATTCCATTCTCCAGTGGAATATTGGATTCTCCATGACAGCCTTTAATCAGCTGGATTGAGAGTCTCTGCCTCTTTCTCTTCACCAGTAGTTAGGGATGCTAAAGGGAAAGGCTCAAAGCCTGCTCCTCAGGCTGGATGCGAGGGCCTCCAGACCTTGCAGATGCGGAGGTCGCACGGCAGGGTAACTGGGAGGAAGGCTGAGGTGAGGCGAGACAGCTCTTTCTTGAGGTGAGGAGGGAGGTGGAGTGAGTGGAGGAAGGCTGCCTTTGAGGAGGGCTGGCAGGACAAACGAGGCTTCTTTAGACCAGCAGGAATGTGCCATCTTGACAGGCTTGTTTTTCGTAAAAAACAAGAGGCGGCTCTGGGCACCAGAAGTTAGAACTGAGCCTGGGAGCAGGATGGAAAAGGCACCTGTGCTGCCTCAACGGGGCTCGGGGCTCCAGCAGCACGGAAGTTGGAGCTGGACCTCTGGGGTCTCCTAGGCCAGCAGCTCCTGTAAGGCATCCCTGGGTCACCCCGAGTCCTTCAAGGTAATCATGGGGACCTGAGAGACACTTTCAATTTCTCCAAAGAATTTGTGGAATTTTCATCATATGGTAAGATTGAATAGGCTAAAATAAAAGGTTGCTTTTCTTTGCTTTGGGCTAGAATTATATCGACACAGAGTCCTCATGGGAAAATAAATTATTTGATAAATGCAATTTGGTGGGTACAATTTTTCAAAATATGAATCCTTCTTTTTGATGTTAAAAAAGGTTGGGAACCACTGGTTCCACCAAATGTGTCATTCCATAGACGAGAAGGATGAGGCCCAGAGAGGTCACACAGCTGGTTAGTGGCAGGCCGAGGGGTGGCACCAAGTCAACTGATGCTCGCCAGCTGCCCTCTCTGCATACCACGTGCCTCTCTGATTTCTCTTGTCTTCATCATTCTTCCTGAAGAAGTCCTCTGACTCTGCCACCCCAACACCTACTGCTTCCAATGGAACTTCTACAGGAGTCTAATACTCATGTTTCTCTGGGGTGCCCCACTGAGCCCCAGCATCTACTGCCATCAATATTATGTCCATAGCTGCCAGGGGACTGGTATCCCTATGAAAGAAAGGAGACATCCAAGATGACCCCAGGAGTTACATCAGTCAGATTCATACTTAGTTATAGGTAAAGGAACCCTTGACAAATAGTGGCTTAACCAAGTAAGTTCTTTCCCTCCCTCCCTCCCTCCTTCCTTCCTCCCTCCCTTTCTTCTTTCCTCCCTTCCCTCCCTCCCTCCTTCTTTCCTCCATTCCTTCCTTCCTTCCTTTCCTCCCTCCCTCCCTCCTTCCTTCCTTCCTTCTTCCTTCCTCCCTCCCTTCCTTCTTTCCTTCCTTCCTTCCTTCCATCCTTTCCTCCCTCCCTCCTTCCCTCCCTCCCTTCCTTCCTTCCCTTCCTCTTTCCTTCTTTCCCTCCTTCCTTCTTTGTGTCTTTCCCTTCCATGCAACAAGAAGTCTGGAGGTGGGCAGTCCTGGGCAGGTGCAGCTGCTCAAGGAGGTTATTAAGGTACTAAGCTCTTTCTCTTTTTCTGTTCCATCATCCTCAGTGTTCAGCCTTTCTCCTTGTGGTTGCAAAGTAACTGCTGCACCTTTGGACAGTTACTGTCCAAGCAAATTTCCAGTCAAGAAGAGATTGAAAAAGGTGGAGAGGGAAAAGTCCACGTTAGAGGGCCTTGGCTCTGATGATGCAGGAAGGGAAGTTCTCCTCTGGGATAGCTCCGCCTCCCTTTGACTAGAACTCATCTCGTGAGCATCACTAGCTGCAAGGAACACTAGACATTTAAGCATTTTCCTTCCCAGCCCTTATACTAGAGTCAGGTAATAGAGAAGAGGATTGAAATGGGGTAAAGAGAGCCAACATAAACACTCACATCTCCCCTGCGTCCTTACCTATCCTCCTCTCCTGCCTTGCTGTGACAAGGAGAGGTGACTGTGGGCGGCCAGTCTTTCCACTGGTGCTGATTCCCATGCCCTGTCACCTCCTCACCGCTGTTTCCTGTATCTTCAAACCTGTCCGCTCTCCTGGATCTTATTATTCACTTTTTAATACATTCTTAAATCATTCCCATGTTAAACAAAGTCAAACAACTCTTAGAGCAGTGACTTAAGGGACTTGTAGAAAAATGTTGGGATGTCAAATTGTGTTTGTCAGCATTTGCTGACCTTCAGTGAGTTGCTGCAAGACAGAGACAATCATCGGTCATGCCAGGCCACAGGAGAGCAGCAAGGACACGTTTTACAGCTTCATCAAAAGGCCCTTTGTGACTATGGCCAAAGATTCAGGGGGGTTAAAGATGCATGTCCCTTGCAGCCGACAAATCCAAATACTGCTCTTCTGCTGAATGACAAAAGGCCACTCTGTTAGGCTTCGGTCTTTCATCTTTAAAATGGGGACAGTAATATGCTTGCTTCAGAGGATAATCCTGAGGATACGGTGAAATAATATACAAGAATGGCTTATCTTATAAAAGATCAACGAAAGCAGAGCTGGGAGGAAGAGAGAAACCCAGCCTCTATGTGTGAGTACCACACGCTCTTGTGCCAAAATTCAGCCCACGTGTGTTCTGCTGTGTAAGCCAGAAACGTTCTTTTTCTCTCCTTGTTCAGGTTACATATCCCCTGTGCAGCCTAAAGCGTCCTCTCTAATAAATGCATCCCTTCCCATGGCCTCCAGTGACACTCAGATCCATGCCTATAGCCCAGACCTTTCTCCTGCACTCCACAGCCATATACCCACCTCCATATTTGATATTAATACTTGGATATGTACAGACTCCTCAAACTCAAAATGTCTAAAAGCGGACTCTTCATCTTCCCCATACCTGTGTTACCTCCTCATGTTCTCTCTTAGTAAATAACATCATAAAGCCCAGCCACGGTGGCTCGCACCTATAATCCCAGCACCTTGGGAGGCTGAGGCAGGCAGATCACCTGAGGTCGGGAGTTCAAGACCAGCCTGACCAACATGGAGAAATCCTGTCTCTACTAAAAATATTTTAAAAATTAGCTGGGTGTGGAGGCCCGTGCCTGTAATCCAGTTACTAGGGAGGCTGAGGCAGGAGAATTGCTTGAACCCGGGAGGCAGAGGTTTCGGTGAGCCAAGATTGCGCCATTGCACTTCAGCCTGGGCAACAAGAGCAAAACTCCATTTCAAATCAATATAAATAAATAAATGACATCATAATCCATTACCTGCCCAAGCTGAAAACTGGAAGTCACACTTGGCTCTTCCTCTCCTTCATTCTCCACATCCCATCATCAGGCTCTGTAACTTCTCTCTCTTAAATATCTCTATCTTCAGTGTCACCCTCTTCATCCAGGCCACCATCTCTTGCCTCTGTGACCACCATTATTTATTTCCTATAAAAACCCCTATGAGGCTCCAGGCAGCCATGTGCCTAGTTCTAGGTACTGAGTCATAATGAAGAATATTGTTCCTCTTTGCCAGATACTAAATTTTCCTGCCTTGCTTGCAATTAGAAGGGCAATGTGACCCAGTTTGGATGAATGAAATGTAAAAGCACATCTATGACGGGCTTCTGGGAAAGTTTTGCTTTACTGAGAAAAAGAATAGAAGGTGTCTAGCACTATCCTTTCCCCCTTCTCCGTGCCTTGAATACGATTATTGTGTCGGGAGCTGAGGCAGCCATCTTGCCACCATGAGGGAATAAGCAAGGGCGTAAACAGCCAATGTGTGGAGGATGGTGGAGCAGAAGAATGGAAAAAGCCAGGGTTTCTAACGACGCCATCCCTGAGGGGGCCTTATTTCCTGACTTCCCGTGGGTAAACAATCTATGTCATTACAGGTTTTAAGCTATGTCGGGTATTCTCTTACATGAAGCTGAAAGCATTTCTAACTAATATAATCTCCTAATTAATCTCCCTGGCTTTGTTCTCTTCCTCTCCTTTAATTTATTCCTCACACAGTATTCAGAATAATCTTTTACAAATATAATTCCGATGTTGACATTTCCTTGCTAAATGCATTTGATGGCCTTCTATCCTTTAGTTTAGTGAAACTTGTGTGGCTGGCTTCACCAGCTTGGAATAAAAATAAAGCGTGCCTCTTTTTTTAATATTCACAGTAACCACTGGAGCTTCAGTCTGTTCAGACCAGCAGGTGTCCAATATCCCTTTTAGGCCTAATTCAAAGGAGTCAATCTGGTATTCAAATGCCAGGCAAAGGGAGAACTTGAGAGTAAGCCAGGCCATCATCGGGTCCATCCTTTTGGCCATCATTGACTGTTCCGTGGCGTCCCATTTGTAGGCTGGTCACATTTGACTGGCCCATTCCTGTCTGACACTGCTGTGACATCCTTGGTTGGTCCACATCCCCTGCACCAGCCATGATGGTGGGGTCCTTAAGAGAGAATCGCATGCCAGCAATTCTGGCCCTTGGGTATATCTGGGCATAGGATAGCCATGATTATAGTGCCGTCATCCTCTTCCTAAACCATAACTCCCATGCCAGGGTGACTGGATGCGGAGGGGCTTCCAGACTCAGCCACATGCTGGTCAGAATCAGCCTGCGCCCCAAAGCTCTTTTAGCTCATAGGAATGAACCCAGGTAACCAGGCCCAGCTCTGCTTTTATAAAGCTCACCCGAAGTAGGAGCTCCACTGTATTAGGATCAAGTGTGCAGGTTGGGGGACTGCCTCAATGTGGCTGGGCCTTGCCTGCCTCCCCAACCTCATTTCATGCCACTGTTCTCCATGTCTCTTAGCACAAATGATGCTGGGCTTCTTCGCTTTTCTCATAAGCATTACAATTTTTCTTGGTTTTAGGTCGAAACGTGCTTTGTTATCTGCCTGCACTTATTTCCACCCTTTCATCTAGCTAATTCTATTTTTTTTTTTTTTTTTTTTTGAGACGGAGTCTTGCTCTGTTGCCCAGACTGGAGTGCAGTGGTACTATCTTGGCTCACTGCAACCTCTGCCCCCCAGATTCAAGTGATTCTCTTGCCTCAGCCTCCCGAGTAGCTGGGATTACAGGCATGCGCCACGACTCTCAGCTAATTTTTTGTATTTTTTAGAAGACATGGGGTTTCACCATGTTAGCCAGGCTGGTGTTGAACTCCTGACCTCAGATGATCCATCCGTCTCGGCTTCTCAAAGTGTTGGGATTACAGGCATGAGCCACTGCACCTGGCCACTAACTCTTATTCTTCTTTTAGGCCAGGGGTCCCCAAACCCCAGGCTGTGGACCAATATCAGCCCATGACCTGTTAGGAACCAGGCTGCACAGCAGGAGGTGCAGGAGGTGAGTGGCTGGCAAGCATAACCCCCAGACCTCCTCCTCCTTTCAGATCAGCAGTGGCACTAGATTCTCACAGGAGCACAAATCCTCCCGTGAGCTGTGCCTGCAAGCCATCTAGGTGGCACACTCCTTATGAGAATCTAACTAGCGCCTGATGATCAGAGGTGGAAGTTTCATCTCTAAACTATTTCTCCTGTCCCCCACTGTCCATGGAAAAATTGTCTTATACGAAACCAGTCCCTGGTGCCAAAATGGTTGGGGAACCAATGTTTTAGGCCTCGGGTTAAGTGTCACCTCCTTAGACAGTTTTATCTGGCCCTGAGCAGTCCCTTCCACAACACTCACCTGTTTAGTAAAACTTACAGTTTTCACCACCAAGTGAAGTCTGTCCATCCTGCTCACTGCTTAGCAAGTAATAAACAATTTGACTCCATAAATGGATGGTCAGGTTTTGTCCCCTCTTCTTTAAGTGACGAACTTCTCTGCTCATCCTGCACATCCTCCTCACACTCCCACCACCAAACTAATTCAACTGCTCTTTTCTGTGTTCCAATGCACCTTTTACCCTATCACAGACTTCATCTTATTACGTCATGATTCTATGTTTACTTACCTGCCACTCCATCTATGATTTGAGCTTCTTGAGTTTGTTTTTTTTTTTCTTTAGATGGAATTTCGCTCTTGCTGCCCAGGTTGGAGGGCAATGGCACAATCTCGGCTCGCTGCAGCCTCCGCCTCCCGGGTTCAAGCTCTTCTCCTTCAGCCTCCCAAGTAGGTGGGATTACAGGTATGTACCACCATGCCTGGTTAATTTTGTATTTTTAGTAGAGATGGGGTTTCTCCATGTTGGTCAGGCTGGTCTCGAACTCCCGACCTCAAGTGATCTGCCCACCTCCGTCTCCCAAAGTGCTGGGATTACAGGCGTGAGCCACCACGCCCTGCCAAGATGTGGTCTTGTTTTATCATCTTTGTATCTCCCAAGAAGAATGCTTGGCATAGAGCAGGCTCTCAATGGTATTGACTTTAAAAGTGAATAAATCTGTTGTAAAAAGAGCCCAGGAACCCTGAAAGTAGAGAGCAGGAAGTTGAGGGAGAGAGGCAATTTCAGATTTAGCTAACTGCCCTTTACATGGCATAGATGAATTCTTCTCTGTCTAACCTATTTGGGGAAGTGAATAGAGAGTTCTGTGTCCAAGTGAATATTTGCATATTTTAAGTTTAACTGGAAAATAAAAACCGCCCCTAATACAGGAAGATGGGGAAGGCAGATGCCTTAGTTCTAGGAGCTTAATCAGCAAGCCACAGGGGCTATTTTCAGAGCTTCCAGTGGGTTTTTGACTATGCTAAGGGAGTTCACAAGCCATGTTTGGCAGCAGAGGTTGGAGAGAGCTAAATTGCTCCACGTATGAAATGAGAGGAATTTGGATTTTACCCTTAGAAGACAACAATGGAGAAGAAGGAGATTAGCTGAATGAAAAGCAAAGAATTTGCAACCTGAGTTGTGAAAATGATCAATGGATTTTTTTTAAAGTAATGCCAGAGGCCCAGCACGGTGGCTCACGCCTGTGATCCCAGCACTTTGGGAGGCTGAGGTGGTCAGATCACGAGGTCAAAAGATCAAGACCATCCTGGCTAACACGGTGAAACCCCATCTCTACTAAAAATACAAAAAATTAGCCAGGCGTGGTGGCATGCGCCTGTAGTCCCAGTTACTTAGGAGGCTGAGACAGGAGAATCGCTTGAACCCAGAAGCCAGAGGTTACAGTGAGCAGAGATCACGCCACTGCACTCCAGCCTGGGCAACAGAGCAAGACTCCACCTCAGAAAACAAAAAAAAAGTAATACCACAAATGTCTGTCTTTTTAGTGTTTAGTGTTACTGCTATGATGTAAAGCTCTTCATTTCTTCAAAGCTTCCTAAATTGTCCACATCACAGAAGCCTTGTGATTGTTTCTGCCACATTCTCCACCTGGACGGTGGTGGTGTGGAACAGGTACAGTCACCAGCAACGGCCAGAAGACCCTGGACAGAACAATTCATCAAAAGCAAGAGCGCCCTCTGGAAGTTTGTGGAAAACTTGAGACGGACATTAGACTTTGCAAACTCCAAGGAATGATGCTGGCTCAAGACACATTTGCCCTGACCTGAAGGGTGAATGTAGCCCCTTCTAGTCTTTATGAGCAGGGCTGTGTGTGTTTCAGTGGCAGTGTGTGTGTAACAAGTGTGGGCTGTTCGAGACCAGCCTGACCAACATGGAGAAGCTCCATCTCTACTGAAAAAAAACAAAATTAGCCGGGCGTAGTGACACATGCCTATAATCCCAGCTGCTTCGTAGACGGAGGCAGGAGAATCACTTGAACCCAGGAGGCAGAGATTGCAGTGAGCAGAGATCATGCCACTGCACTCTAGCCTGGGTAACGAGAGCAAAACTCCATCTCAAAAAAAGAAGAAGAAGAAGCATGGGCTTTCCTTGCCTGTAGTTGAACACTGTGCTCGCAAGTATCCCTGAAGGTGTGCGTGTTTATGTGCTGCTTTTGGAATGATGGATTGATATGACTGCATGTTCAGTCCCTGTGGGAGAGGCTGCTAAATGATCACGTGATCATATTTTTCCTCCTCACCTGGAAACACTGAGCCCCTTCCCACTCCATGAGCAGTAGAGGCCTTCCCAGGACCAAACCAGAACTCCCTCTCTGAGCCTTGCCAAGTAGCCTACACTACCTCCATCATTTTCTGTTTCTCCTGCCCCTGCCTGTCTCCTTGTCATCTTCCTCCAGCTCCAAGAATAGCCAAGCCTCTTAACCAAAAGCAGGAAAACAAAAAATCAGGTCACCAGATGTGCTCATTCCACCTCTGCCTCTCTAGCCATCCTCCCCACAAGCCAACGCATTCTGAGCATACATACAGCAAGCACCTGGAATCCTCCCAAACCCAGCTACACCTCTGCCTGGTAACAGACCCAACTGAGTTGGAGACTCGGGGTGCCCACACAAGCATACCATGTGGTCCAGCCTGTCTCTAGCACTATGGCCTGGCTCTTTTGTTCTGTCTAGATAGCCCAAGCAGACCCCAGAGTGATTTTTTCCATCCTGAATGAAAGGTGATATGTTGATGTCATCTGTACGGTCAGATTGCTTTCTCCCTGTGTAGACACTGCCTATCTCAGTGTAGGAGGACACTGTGGTCTCCTGGGCAAGGTCCCTGTCCAGGTGCTGGAGGGCTGAGAGACCAGCAGTCCTACCAGCTCGTAGGCAGGGTTCACTTGAGCTGGTCCCCACCTGGAGCCTGAAATGAGTGTCTGGTGCTTTGGAATGAACAGACATCTGGGATTCTCATTGGGGACTGTTTACTGGTTGATTTGCATGGCACGGTAACAGCCCACAGCAGCCCACTTTCTGCCAGGGACTTTCAGGAACAATTTCTCCAAGCCAGCGTGGCCCAGCCCAGGCATCAGCCCTCCCCATCCCTTCTCCTCTCCCCACATCAGCCACGTGGATGTGACTCACACAGGCTCTCTGAGCCCCTGCCAGCAGCAGCCAGAGGACTGCCTGGATAAAGTTGGGATGGGCTACTTCAGGAGCAGGGAGCAGCCCAGAGTCCCTGTCGGAATTCCATGGGCCTCCATACCCTCCTCTTGCTACCACTCCCAATGTCGCCTGCAGCCCAAATCCAATGCAGCAGCATCTCCATGAAGCTCAGGAGAAAGTTTACCCTTCCCTGTAACCGCTTCTCTCCTTCCTCCCGAAGCACATACCACAATCAGGGACCACCGTGGGAGTTCTCTTGGCTTTTCCCTGTGATATTAAATAAATAACCCACACTTAAAGCAAAACATTCATATGTATTATTTTGTTTTATCCTCATTACCACTCCAAGAGACAGTCGTTACCGTTTTCCATGTCAAAGAAGAAGAAATTGAAGATAAAAATATTAGGTGAGGCAAAACATAGAGGACGTTTAGGCAGTTAAACTATCCTGCACGATCCTATAAAGGTGGATATAATTCATTATACATTTGTACCCACAGAATGTACAACACCAAGAGCGAACCTTAAGGTAAACTCTGGACCTTGGGTGATAATGATGTTAAAATGTAGGTTCATCAGGTAGAGCAAACTGCTGGTCCTGTGGGGATGCTGACAGTAGGGGAGGCTGTGTGTGAGGGGAAGAGG
The DNA here is from genome assembly GCF_009761245.1 of Sapajus apella. NCBI lineage: Eukaryota > Metazoa > Chordata > Mammalia > Primates > Cebidae > Sapajus > Sapajus apella. The sequence goes on along the minus strand of NW_022436962.1, from coordinate 7,002,432 downwards.
TCACATTCAGGTACAGCAAACTGCTGGTCCTGTGGGGATGCTGACAGTCGGGGAGGCTGTGTGTGAGGGGAAGAGGTCACATGGGGAACTTTTTGTACTTGCTACTCAATTTTGATGTAAACATAAAACTGCTCTTTAAAAAGTCTATTTTAAAAATGCAAGTCTAGGCAACACAGAGAATTCCTTTCTCTACAAAAAACAAACAAACTTAGCCAGGCATGGTGAAGCACGTCTGTGGTCCCAGCTACTTGGGAGGCTGAGGTGGGAGGATCGCTTGAGCCCAGAAGACTGAGGCTACAGTGACCTATGATCACACCACCGCACTCCAGCCTGGGCAACAGAGACCCTGTCTCAAAAAATTATAATAGTACTAATAAGAAATACATAAATACTTATTTAAAAATGTTTTAAGTAAGTGGTTTGTTTATGGTTATATAGATTGATTTTAATATGGGGCAACTTGCTCACACAGGCCGTGTTCTTTGCCATTTAGATGCTTCTCTTTGGCATGCAAGATTAATGGACCAGGCAGTACCAGAACCCATTCGAGTTGCTCTAAGTCTTGTTTCCTTGATCCCCAGAGCTTCCTTTATTTTAAATGTACTGCACGAGCTTCTGAATGTACTTGGAGACTTACCAGTGACTCTCCTTGCCAGTCGCAGCTCTCGCCCGGCCTGTCATCTGTCCGCCCCCCCTCCCTCCACCCCTGGACTGTAAGAGCTCAGAGCCTTCACTTAGTTGTCTCTGTATTCTTAGCTTGCAGCAGTGTCTGACACGTAGTAGATCCTGAACAAATGTCTGCTGGGAGAATGCATGAATGAATGAATGCATGGAGGAAGAGGAAAGACAGGGAGAGAGAGAAGATGGAGAGAATGAAGAGAGGAAGAGAAGATTAAAAAGAAACAAGAAAAAGAGATGGAAGAAGTGGAGTTCAGTATAGGCTCCAAAAGAAAAAGGCGTCCCTTGATTTGATCTTATCTATCACCTGGGATATCTATCTATCTATCTTCCTGGGAACTGGAAGGCCCTCCTCAGTTCCTTTCTTTTCCCTCTCCTCCCAGCAGGATAAGGACTTTGGCCAGAGCCCTGCCCAGCCCCCCAGGTATTTAACCCTTAGACTTTGTCCCTTTTCCACAAAACAAACGTGTTATTTGGGCAGAAGAGGAAAGGAGAAATTTTGAAGTGGAAAAATCTTTGGTTTGGAAATTCAGCTGACTGCCCTCATCTGGAATAAAGTGTCCTTCAGTCCCTGGCTGTGCGCAGGCAGGCCCGGCCAACAGCAACACCGATGCTGGGAGGCTGGGAGGATGCCTGCGGGTCTTCAGGGGAGCCGCCGGAGTGCTGTGAACTCGGAATCCAGGAAGAGAGTGATGGGGCTCACCTCCGAGGGCCAAGTCTCTGTCCTCTTCCTCATCTCTGTCCAGACAGTGGTCAGTCCTTCCGATGTGTCAGGCAGAGTGCTGTCCCGGGGGCATGAACTGGACCAGGGGAGGCAGGTCCTGAGGGACGACAGGGGCTGGGTGTGTCTCATGTCCTGAGCACCTACCTCAGCATCTGACGCATGGGAAGTGCCCAAGAAACATCAGCTGGGGGAAAAAACTAACCCTTGTCCCAAGGGGTTGACGGGAGACCCAAAATTTTGCACTCAGGTTGGTCCCAGTCAAATGGTAGAGACAGAACAGATATAAAGAATGCAGCTCACAATCAGAATACCAAGTACAAATAAAAAGAATATAAACCAAGGGCTTACCTATCAGAGTAGCACAGTAGACTGGCTTGGGGCCAGAGAGGTGAATTGAGAGAACCTCTCCAACAGACCATCGTAAGTGGGCCTTTGAAGGAGCAAATGGGAATTATTTGGCTGAAGCCAGCAGGATGAGTATCAAAGTGGGGAGGTAGACTACATAAGAGCAAGAAGGGCCGGAGGCTGAGCAGGGATAGGGCAGGTCTCCAGGGCTGGAGCAAAGCACAGCTGACCCACCCTGCCCTGTGTCTGCAGATGTAGAAGCAGCGTTTAAGCTCATCCTGGCTCGCTGGTAACCTGAGTAGTCGGGGAAAATATCACAATATAGTTCACAGGTTGTGCCATAATCTCCCAGATTCATCATTTTCAGCCCTGATTGTGCTTATATGGAGCTAAAGGATGGAGACCTAGATTTGTAAGAGCACAGAGATCAGACCCATTTCCATAAGAAAGGGCACGAGAAAGGGAAAATCTCCACCAGAAAGGGAAAACGTGGCAGCAGGGAAGAGGTCAGAGAGATGAGACGCTGTGCAGAACGGGCAGCGCAGGCTGCTGGTTGGCCTTTTTGTTTTGCTTTATTTTGCTTTGCAGGAGAAAGGGAGATCAGAGGTGCCACTGAGAGGAGGCAGGAAAGTGTCAGGAGACTTGTAAAGTAGGGTTTGCTGTGTGGTGTGTGCTGCCTGATCCACTTGATGTGGGTGCAGCGTTTCAGCAAAGGCCCATATAGACATCAAGGCTTCTGAAGCTGGGCTACCACTTCCTTGGACTGTGATCGTGCTGAAATAGACTTTGGAGGAAAAGAAACAAAAAGGCTTCAATTTATATCTTCCTGGCAGTAGATGTTTATTATCCAATATCGATTATCTCCTTCCTTACTTAATAAAACCCTAATTTGTTACCCAGATGAAATATGACATTTCCTTTGCTCCCTTGCAGCTAGGAGTAGCCATGTGACACAGCTCTGACCAGTGAGGTGTCTGCAGGAGCCCCTGGAGGGTTTAGGGGAAAGTCTGGATTTCCTGATATGTACCCAACCCTTGCTTTTTGTCATTTTCTTTTGTCTTCGTCCTTCCTGGAACATGTGATCAGGAGGCGGTGATGAGGATGAAAGTCATATGTATAAGGATGACGGAACAGAGGGACAAGAAGAGCCTGCCCTGGACGCTCTGATTTCCTGCTATGTGGAGTGAAAAAGAAGCCATAGTCATGTGGATTCTGTTACCAACCACTGAGTGCAATTCTACCTGATCCCATGGTCCTCAGCAAGGCTGTGTCGGCCTAGGAAACGGAAAATGGCCCCCAAACCACAGCAGCAAAAATGAGTTGAAGGGCTGAGCATTATTTTCAGCCTTGGTTGCTCTGGTGATTGGTGCCTGGGAGGGGCAGGACCTCCATCCAACAGACTGTACCAGCAGAGTTGTAAGAGGCAGGACTTTGGAGATTCAGCCGTGTTCTCCAAGGCTGGACTGAAGGCTGAAGGAGGAAGAGACAGAAGTGCATTGCTACTCACCTACTCCATCCCACGTGCAGATCCTTCCACCCCAACCCCAGGCTGTCACCTGCTCCTGTATTCATTTTCTCCGAGGTTGGAGGAAGAGAAAGGAGACAGCAATGGCCAGACTTCCCCGTGGTTCCCAAGCTGGTTGTTGTGCCTTGCTTGAGTGCCGGCTCCCCACCCCTTTCTATACACACACACCGGCCTTTGTTCACTGTTTCCCACCCTATCCTCCAGTCACTTGCCTAACTGGCTCTTTTTTCCCTAGGAAATCTCAGCGATGCTCTGGACTTGGTCAGCAGACTTGAGTTCTATGCCCATGCCGGTCTCTGACTGGCCATGACCTTAGTTGGACAAGCCATGCCTACTCTAGACTTAGGTTGTTCCTTACCTGGAAAAGGAAAGGGGTGCTTTACCAGTGGTTCCCAGATACCAATTTATAAGACTTCACTAGTCTGTGGCAAAATCATAATAATGGCTATGAATTACTCGGATTTCCTTTGTGTGAAGTGATTTTCATTTATTAGCTCATTTAATCTCTAACTACCTGGAAAAGTATGTATTATTTTAACACCTTCACATGATAAATGATAAAACCAAGGCTCAGAGAGGTTAAGTAACTTTCCTGAAGGTCTTCGGATGGTAAGCAGTAGAGCCTGGATTTGAACTCAGCTATCCTGGCCCCAGAGTCCATGTACATTACATGCATAAATCACTACATTACAGCTGCCCATGTGATATGATAAGGAAAAACTAAGGAGGATGACAATGATGTGAACACATATTAATACACATGCAGACATATAATACAGTATATTTGTGTACTGTTAGTGTAAGTTTAATACAGACTTTCTGGGGAAGGACAGGGATATATATCCTTTATGGTAGGAGTAAGAGAATAAGTCTTTCATATTTTTTATGTTAAAAGGTACTTTTCTGAAACAATACAGAAGAGGGGTATTTTATTTGCTCAATTGTCGAAATAAAACTTATTGGCAACCTGTTACTTTTTACGATATTTTATTTCCAACTTGTAATAGACCGTGAAATTAAAAGTCTGGGATCCCCTGGACTACAGGGTCTTCAAAGTCCTTTCTGGCTTAAACAATGTAAGGCCTTCAACCTCCAGGTGAGGTGACTTAAGTCACACATTCTTGGAGACGTCCTCCCAGATATCAGGCCAGACCAACCAGGTTCCCTGGTCAGCCTAGCAGAGGGAGAGCCATCACCCCAAGGGGGCCTGTGTGTAACATGCCAGCTTAAGTCTGGAAGCATTTTGATCCATAAAGAAACTTTCCTTTCCTGTCCTGCCATGGCCCCAGCTTTAGCTACGCCCCACTCTGCACTTGTCTATTTCTTGGGGTAAGTACAATATACAGCGAGAATCCTAAATTACTTAACAGTTGGTAGAGATACTTTATTTGAAAGCAGATCCCAAACACAGCCTCCTCCTGCCCAATCCTGAATCTCAGGCACCAAAGAAGACCAAGCTCTAGCCTGAGTACCATAAATGAGAAAACCAAAGGCAAAATTACGTACTATCTTGAGGATGTCTGTTCAAAGCAATGGTCCTCCACCTTATATGGATTCTGTTGAATCCTGGAGCAGATTAGAAACAGAACAGGTAGTATTGAAGGCAGTCCATTGGTGCTCTCTTTAAAACCAAGTCGGCAAACTCTTGCCTTGAAACTAATATAGCACAAGCAATTTAAGAGAAGGGAAATTCGTGTAGCCTGATGTCATTTTTTTCTTATTAACAGTCTCAAAGTCCCTTGTGAAGGAAGGGAACATCCAAACATTTAACAGCCAGGGACATTCTCAGGAAGGACAGCGGAAGCCACAGCGCTGCTTCTGCTGTGGGGTCTACGTGTCTTAAACTGAGCAAAGAATTCGACTTGATGGGCTGGACGCTGCCTCAAAAATGAACTAAAACAAAACAAGACTTGAAGTTAGCATTTGTGGAAAGGGGGAAAAACATTGTCTGCCTTGTTGTCGCACGAACATAGAAAGGAAACACTAATGAAGGCTTCCAATCTGGCAGAAATCTAAGGAATTAGAGGAGAAGGAACAAAAATAAAAGGACACCAGACTTCCGGTTTCTCAAGCCAGATGTGACCCTGGAAACTGTTGTGATGAGGGAGAAAAACAGCTGTTGACTATGTCATGTGATGATTCAGTGATACAATGATTTCATCATCAAAAGAGGCGTTGATAACTTCACCCTTAGGAGGAAGAATAAAATAGAAAAGAGGAAGGAGGAGCTCGATTTCAGCACTGACCTGATTCATTCACGTTAAAAGGCCCAGGCTGTGGCCTGAGCTGGTAATGGAATCTAGCTATTAAAAATGGCTCTAGCTGGTGACGGAATTTTAAGAAATGTTGATGTTGGCAAAGTGGATTGCTCTATTTAGCAAAATATTTTCAGCGATGGTGGTCCATTAAAACACAAAGAAAAAGAACAAAAGAAACAAAAATCTACTGGATAGAGTTTGCATGAAATCCACAATTCTGCGGTTTCAAAGTAGCAGCAATACACTTGCAAATCAATGTTGGAAACTTGCATTTTTTCTGAGCCTTTTGTGGAACAGAGTGCTGGGAAGGGACTTCCTGCTTTTTTCTGGGTGGATCCAGTGAAATGATTGCCGACCCTGACTAGAGGCCCATGGTTTCAATAATCCAGCATTCTCCCAGCTGTGTCTGCCTCTCCTTCTTTCTCTTTGGCCTACAAACAGGCTACAGAAAGTGCTGTCTGGGCTACATGCTTAGATGATCCCATCCTAAATACAGCTTTCCACTGACTGGGGTCCCTTTCTAGTTATGGCTCCAGCAATCAGCTCTTCTTCCCAGACAAGTTGTTTGGGAGAAAAGGCTACATGCTTCCCTGTTAGAACTGCCACATAAAATACAAGATGCCTACTTGAACTTTAGTGTCAGATAAATGACAAATAATTATTTCAGTTTATGTATGTCCCATGCAATATTTGGGACACGCTTATTACACTGAAAATTTATTCATAGTTTATCTGAAAGTCAAATGTCAGATGAATTCAGATTGAACATCCGGTATTTTGATTTGCTAAATCTGACAGTCTGACTTCTAGTATCCCTTCCTCACTTTCTATTTGTTGCTCAGCCGTGGAAACCTGGTTTTTGCCTCCTCCTCTCACTGATACTGCTCTCCCCGGGTTCCCCAAGGACCTCTTAATGATCAAATTCACAGGGCACATTTCCACGCTCCATAACAGGGACCTCTCTGGAAGACTCTGCAGGCACCACTGGCGTCCCTTCTGTCCTGGTGAAGCTGTCTTCCCTTTTGGCTTCCCTGACTCTTTACACTGCTTGCGTTCTCCAACTTTCTCTGACAGTTCCTTCCCTGTTTCCTTCATGAGCTGCGCTTGTTAAGTCACCTCTTACATGCTCAATGCTACCCAGGGCTCTGGCCTTTGGCCTTGGGCACTCTCTATACGCAGAGCTGGATTTGCTGCCATATTTCTCTCCCCGCTCAGGCCCCCTGGCCTCAGCTGCCCTGAGCAGCTCTGGCCTCCTCATCCGTCATGCTGGCTGCAGGGCACCAGCATATGTCTCTCAGAGAAACCTTTCTGTCCTAGGCCTCCAAGGAGAAGGGCTCAGCTATCAGAGAAGAGGGTCATTTTCAAAAGGGTCGGAGCACAGGACCCTCCAAGATTGATGGGCTATGAACTACGGATGTCAAATCCATCGGTCCTGGTGCTCAGAGAGGGTGTCCCTGCCTTTCGTCCCTGAGTTGGCCTCTTCTCTCCAGCATCCCTAGAGCATGTGCTCATTAGATGTGTTCCTGTATTGCCTTTTTTTTTTCTTGAGATGGAATCTCGCTCTGTCGCCAGGCTGGAGTACGATGGCACAATCTCAGCTCATTGCAACCTCCGCCTCCCGGGTTCAAGCGATTCTCCTACCTCAACCTCCCGAGTAGCTGAGACTGCAAGCGTGCTCCACCACACCCAGCTAATTTTCATATTTTTAGTAGAGACAGGGTTTCACCATGTTGCCCAGAATGATCTCGATCCCTTGACCTCGTGATCCTCCTGCTTCAGCCTCCCAAAATGCTGGGATTACAGGTGTAAGCCACCGTGCCCAGCCCATTTGTTGTCTTTTTTTTATGGTCATTATTTCTATGCACAGAGATACATGTACGTGCACATGCACATCTCATCTGGTTGGAAGCTCTCTGAAACCCCCTCCATTGCACTGTGCCCTGTTAGAGGGCAAGGACTGAAATGGCCCGGAGTGGGGAGGGGTGCATTTGGTACACAGATGTGACTATAAGGATTGTGCTGGACACCGCCATCTTAACTGACGTGGAAAAAGTGTCCAATAAAGTCCAACATCCTTTCTTGATAAACAGTCCCAATAGTTTAGGGATAGAAGAAAAGTTCCTCAGCGTAATAAAGACCACATAAGAAAAATCCACAGCTAACATTTTAATCAATGGGGGAAAACTGAAAACTTTTCCTGTAGAGTCTAGAACAAGACAAGGATGCTCGCTGTCTCCCCTTCTATTCACCATAGTACTGGGAGTACTTGCAAGAGCAATCAGACAAGAAAAGAAAGTAAAAGGCATCCAAATTGGAAAGAAAGAAACAAATTTATCTTCAGATGTTATCATCCTATATGTAAAAACCCCAAAGATTTTTTTTCTTTAACCTGTCAGAACTTATAAATGAATTCAGTAAATTTCCAGGATACAAAATCGACATACAAAAATCAGTAACATTTTGAAGATTTATAAGAGGTTACTTAGGTATTTTATCAGAAAGTAAGAGCTCATGAACGATGCAGAAACCTGTGTTGCTTGTAGGTTCAGTGAAACTTCAGTTTCCATGAATTGTTATAAAAAGTCAAACAAGGCTGGGTGCGGGTGGCTCAGACGTGTAAACCCTGAACTTTGGAAGGCCAAGGAGGGTAGACCACCTGAGGTCAGGAGTTCGAGACCAGCCTGGCCAACATGGTGAAACACCATCTCTATTAAAACTACAAAAATTAGCTGGGCGTGGTGGCATGTGACTGTAGTCCCAGCTACTTGGGAAGCTGAAGCAGGAGAATCGTTTGAACCAGGGAGGTGGAGGTTCACTAAGCTGAGATCACGTCACTGTACGCCAGTCTGGGTGACAGAGTGAGACTCTGCCTCAAACAAACAAATGCACATACACAAACATTTTTACCCCTCCACCCCACTTTTTTTTTTTTGAGACTGAGTCTTGCTCTCTCACCCAGGCTGGAGTGCCATGGCAGGATCTCAGATCACTGCAACCTCTGCCTCCTGGGTTCAAGCGATTCTCCTGCCTCAGCCTCCAGAGTATCTGGGACTACAGGCGTGCGTTACCAATGCCTGGCTAACTTATGTATTTTTGGTAGAGATGAAGTTTCACCATGTTGCTCAGGCTGATCTCAAACTCCTATCCTCAAGCGATCCGCCCACCTTGGCCTCCCAGAGTGCTGGGATTACAGGCGTGAGCCACCACCCCCAGCTGGTTTTTACCCAATTTTAAAGCTGTAAGTGCTTTTGTGCAGAGTACTTTGGCAGCGATCTCAGAAGTTGTTCATGTTAATTTGCTAGAAGCAGATACAGAATGCCAGGCTAGATTCAAAACCCCTGAGGATCTCAAGCAGTAATAAATACACTTACAGAAATTAAAAAGAAACACTGCTGGAAACTGAAGGGCTTTTCTGGTGATTACAGACAAGATACTGGCAGAAGGTTTTTGTTGATAGATAGGTCAAACGTAATCAGCTAGGGAAAAAAAAGAGGTACTAAAAAGTTAATCAATAAAGCCAAAAAGATTAAACTGGTAAAGACTCAACCAGCAAGTAAACACATTACATTTTCTGAATATGACTGAAAACAAATTACAGTTCACCTCTTAATACTTCACTGGGTCCTTGAGCTGTTCTTAGGAATTCATTTTTATTTTGGTGGTATTGTATAATACATGTTTTCCTAAAACCTGCAGCTAATTTAAAAAATATCTTTGTTCCTCAACTTGAATGACATAAGTACATTGCATACCTCAATTTTTCATTAAACGTTTTCTTTGTTGAAATTATCTTATGTAAGTCAACCTTAGGTGATTTAGAAAATAAATGTATTTCGAACATTTTTTAAAATCAATATCATTTTTTTTGTTTGTTTTTTGTTTTTTTTGAGATGGAGTCTCACCCTGTCTCCCAGGCTGGAGTGCAGTGTCACGATCTCAGCTCACTTGAACCTCTGCCTCGCAAGTTCGAGTGATTCTCCTGCCTCATCCTCCCAAGTAGCTGGGATTACAGGCACGTGTCACCACAGCTGGCTAATTTTTGTGTTTTTTGGTAGAGACGGGGTCTTACCATGTTGGCCAGGCCAGTCTTGAACTCCTGACCTCAGGTGATACACCCACCAAAGTGCTGGGATTATAGGAGTGAGCCACTACACCTGGCCCCAATGAGTAGCATTTTTATGCACAAATAATGACCTAGCTGAAAAACAGATAAGAAACACAATTTTATTTGTGATAGCATCAAAAATAAAATAAAATACTTGGAAGAAACCAACTTAAACAAGGAGATAAAAGATCTCTATAAAGCATCAATGAATGAAATTGAAAAAAATATAAACAAATGGAAAGATATTCTGTGCTCGTGGATCAGAAGAATTAATATTGTTAAAATGTCCCTATTACTCAAAGCAATATACAGACTCGGCACAATTCCTATCAAAATCCCAATGGCATTCTTCATAGAAATAGAAAAAAAATCCTACAATTCACACAGAACCACAAAAGACCCCAAACAGCCAAAACAATTCTCAGAAAAAAAGTACAAATAGAAATCTTCCTGGATATTGGTCTTGGCAATGATTTTTTTTCTTTTTTCTTTTTGGTAGAGACAGGGTCTCACTATGTTGCCGGAGCTGGTCTCGAACCTCTGGACTCAAGTGATCCTCCCGCCTGACATCCCAAAGTGCTGGGATTATAGGTATGAGCCACTACATCCAGCTGGCAATGATTTTTTGGAGATCACAGCAACTCTGGCTACAAAAGCGAAAATAAATAAATGGGGCTACATCAAACTGAAAAGCTTCTGCACAACAAAGAAAACAATCAACAAAACAAAAGAGCAACTTAGGGACTGGGAAAAAATTTTGCAAACCATATATCTGACAAGGGGTTAACATTCAAAATGTATGAAGTACTCATACAACTCAATTACAGAAAAACAAATAACCTCATTTAAAAATGAGCAAAGGACCTGAATAGACGCTTCTCCAAAGAAGGCATAAAAACGGCCAACAGGTATATATGTATAAAAAGGTGCTTGACATCATCACTTATCAGGAAAATGTGAATCAAAATCACTATGAGGTATCATTTTGATTTTGGACCCTTTAGGATGGCTATTATCAAAAAGTCAAAAGATAACAAAGAGTGGGGGTGTGGAGCAAAGGGACGTCTTGTACACTGTTGGTGGGAGTGTAGATCTGGTGCATGTGTATACAATAGAATATTATTCAGCCTTTTAAAAGAAGGTCCTGTCATTTGGCACAACATGGATTAACCTGGAAGACATTATGCTCAGTGAAATGAGTTAGACAGGAAAAAAAAAGTAGTGCATGTTGTTATTTACATGTGGAATCTAAAAACAAAGTCAAATGTGCAGACGCAGGTAATAGAACAGCGGTTATTGGGGTGGCAGCAGGTGGGGGAGGAGTGGGAGGAAGAAATGGGGAGATGTAGGAGAGAGGATACAAAGTAACAGGTGTGTAGGTGAGCAAGTGGAGAGATCTAATGTACACTATGACAGCTGTAGGTCATCAAATTGCCCTGTACTTGGGATTCCTGCTAAATGAATAGATTTTAGCTGCTCTTGCCACAGAAACAATAAAAATGGGTAACTTTGGAGGGAGATGACAGAGGTGTTCATTTGCTTCGCTATAGTAAATATTTTACGATCTATGTGTATCCCATAACATCATGTTGTATACCTTAAATATACACAATAAGTTTTAAAATACATAAAGAGGGTCGGGAGTGGTGACTCACACCTGTAATCCCAGCACTTTGGGAGACCAAGGTGGGCAGATCACCTGAGATCAGGGGTTTGAGACCAGGCTGGCCAACATGGTGAAACCCCCATCTCTACAAAAGTAGAAAAATTAGCCGGGCATGTTGGCGGGTGCCTGTAATCCCAGCTACTCAGGAGGCTGAGACAGAAAAATCACTCGAACCTAGGCGGCAGAGGTTGCAGTGAGCCAAGATTGTGCCATTGCACTCCAGCCTGGGTGAGAGGGAGAGACTCCGCCTCAAAACAAACAAACAAACAAAAACAGAGATGAAGTCAGAGAATTCATGGAAGCAACTGATCACGAGTGGCCTTTCCAGCCACATTTGGCATCCAATCAAACCTTAACAGGCATGCAAAGAGGCAGGAAAATATGACAGAGGGCCACATGGTGGTTCACGCCTGTAATCCCAGGACTTTGGGAGGCCAAGGCAGGTGGATTGCTTGAGCTCAGAAATTCAAGACCAGCCTGGGCAACGTGGTGAAACCCTGTTTCTACAAAAAAAAAAAAAAAAAAAACACAAAAATTAGCCGGGCGTGGTGTCACACACCTGTAGTCCCAGCTACTTGGGACGTTGAGGTGGGAGAATCACTTGAACCCAGGAGGCAGAAGTTGCAGTGAGCCGAGATCATGCCACTGCACCCCAGCCTGGTGACGGAGTAAGACCCTGTCTCAAAACAAAACAAAACGAAAAAGAAAATATGACCCAGAATAAGAAAAATAAATTGATTGAAACAGAATGACACAGATGCTAGAATTACGTGGAGCAGAATATTAAAAAGTGATGATAAATATACTCCATGTGTTCACAAAGGCAGAAGAATGCATGAGCACGATAAGAAGAGATATGGAGGACATAAACAGGTGAAGAAATACTGGCTGAGATGAACGGCATCTTAGACACTCCAGAAGAAAAGACTAGAAAACTCGTAGGTAAACCAGTAGAAACAATTCAAAATGTAACGCCAAGAAGTCTGGAAAAAAGAAATCAACAAAGCATCAGTAAGTGAGGGACAACATCAGGCTGCCTCATCTACATGCCATCAGAGTCCAGAAGAGGGAGCAGAAAAAATATTTAAAGAAAGAATGACTAAAACTTTTCTGAATTTGACAAAACTATAAACCTGCAGATCCAAGAAGCTCAATGAAGCTGAAGCAGAGAAAACAAAAACGTGAAGAAAAATACATCAAGACACATAATAATCCAATTTTTAAAACTAGCATTAAAGAAACGTCCAAAAGCAACGAGAGAAAACCAACAGCAGAACGTTAAGAAGCATTAAAGGAAGTTTCTTTTGTACAAAAGGAAAATGATGCCAGATGGACATTTGGATTTATACCAAAAAATAAAAGAAATTTCTGGAAATGGTAAATATGTTGATAAAGTTTTTTTAATTTAATTTAAATATCTATAAGAGATAACTTATTGTTTAAGGCAAAAATAACAGTAATGCTTTGTAAGGTTTACAACATATGTAGAAATAAAATGTAGGGCAACAATAGCACAAAATCTGGGAGAAAAGAAATAGAAATATACTATCGTAAGGAGCTCATATTTTACACGAAGTGGTAAAATATTGCTTGAAAGTAGACTGTATTCCGGTTGTGGTGGCTCACGCCTGCAATCCCAGCATTTTGGGAGGCTGAGGCAGGAGGATCACTTGAGGTCAGAAGTTCGAGACCAGCCTGGCCAACATGGTAAAGCCTTGTTTCTACTAAAAATGTAAAAATTAACTGGGCACAGTGGTGAGTGCCAGTAATCCCAACTACTCAGGAGGCTGAGGCTGGAGCACTGCTTGAACCCAGGAGGTGGAGGAGGTGGAGGTTGCGGTGAGCTAGGATCAGGCCATTACACTCCAACCTGGGTGACAGAGGGAAATTCCATGTCAAAAAAAGAAAGAAAAAA